>NC_073256.2:159727812-160033281 GCF_029289425.2 Pan paniscus
ACATGGCCATACACGCCCCTGGAGAGCAGCATGACGGTTGAGCACAGCCTCCTCCTGCCAGCGGTGACAGGCCCTACAACAGCCCCACTGACTGGGGTCCCGTGGCCTGGGTAAAGTCAAAGCCCCCAGGTAAACATAACAAACTCTTGAGGTAAGAGGTCCCCGGGGCAGCCCGGCTGGTGTGCCCGAGGACGGAGATGAAGGAGCCTGCCCTCGGCCCTGACAGCAAACAGCCACAGGCGAGGGGGCTGGAGGAAATGTGCTCCCTCCCACGATGAAACCCTCCAGGGCAGCTAATGCGGGCGAGTGAGATGGCCAGGTGGAGAAGGCACCACAGGACGTTCTGTGCAATGTTCCCTGGACTTGGGGGTTTCAGTGACAGCTCCCCAGGAGCTGTGGGCAGAGGGTGCCAGGCACCCATGGAGACCTGCCTCGGATCTGTGCCTTGGGATTGATGCCACCGCCTGCATGTGGAGAAGGGGGAAGCTCAGGAGGATAGGGGAGGGCGCAGGGGTGGGAGGGGGGTGCAAACGGGGTTCCGTGTGGACGCCCAGGAAAGCGGCCAGGCTGGGGTGCGGGCTGTGTGGACACCCAGGAAGGCAGTCGCGCTGGGGTGCGAGCCGTGTGGACGCCCAGGAAGGCGGCAGGGCTGGGGTGCGAGCCGTGTGGATGCCCAGGAAGGCAGTCGCGCTGGGGTGCGAGCTGTGTGGATGCCCAGGAAGGCGGCAGGGCTGGGGTGCGGGCCAGAGGAGACCCCGCAGGTGCTCGGTCTCCCTCACCTCCACAGCGGGAGGATCGGGGGCCTGGTGCCGCTCTCCCCAGCAGTGCAGGACAAAAGCCAGGGGAGGAAGAGATGGCTTAGACGCCCGGGTCCCTCCGCGGCCTCCTCCTGAAAGGCTCACAAAGCGCTCCTTTATTCTCCCCACAAAGGCCCAATTTGGGTCTTGAGCTCCGAGGCTGGGATTAGGGATTTGCTGGCAAGGTGCTGGGGCAAGCGCAGAGGGGACGGCCCTGTGATAGTTTTCCAGCTCAAGAGGCAGATAGACAAAGGCGGCTTTCTCCTCCCCACAGGGCTCAGGGCCTGGGTCCCTGTTCCGACACGTAGGGAAGAGACATGCTCTAACGTGAGTGCTGGAGACAGGGCACACATGGTTTCCCGTGGGAAGAGACTCCGCTCTGCCAGGCATTCAGAAAGCAGGGACCCGAGGCCGGCGCTCCGGGCTCTCCAAGGCTCTGGGAAGGAGACCACTTTCTCATGCACTCCGACCCGAGGGAGGGCAGGGGCCAGAGCAAGAGGCGCTCACACAGGGAGTGGTGGTGTCTTTTCAGGAGCCCCAGATAGCTCACTGTTTCCTCCAAGCAGCAACAGACTCTATTTATTCACTGGTGGAGTCTCTGGAGGCAAAGCCCAGAACATCAGGACGGACACGGCTGTGGCAATGCTTCCCCCAGCCCCAAGTTAAATCAAAGGGAAATGGACCCAGAGACAAGGGGCGACCTCCAGCCCTGTGCCTCAGACATGGAGGCGTGTCTAGGCAATTTCCAGCCAGCCCGTGAGAGTGAAGCAGGTCTTCACTTCTGCAGCCCGGCTGGGGACACACAAAGTCGTGGTGGAAATGTAGGCTGAGGTGGCCAGTGACGGCAGAGACAGAGTATGACCTGCCACTGGGGCCATTGCCCTGATGCTGCCCCAGGGACTGGGATGCTGCTCACTGGCTGAGCCCAAGCTGGGTCTGAGACTGACCCTCGACCCAGCTGAAAACTACGGACCACAGCCAGGATCGCCAACTCCACACAGGCTGAGCTGCTCACCCCACACCCAGGGGAGACAGGCGAGAGACAGGGAAGGCAGCAAGTGCCCCTCGCCCCTGCCAGGGCTGCCCGGCCTGTGAGCAGCAGCCCCCAAGTCCCCCCACATCAGCCTAGCATCAACTTGGCAACAGTCCTTTTGTTGAACAGGGTTGCATATCATCTCATCATTTATAGTTTGCAAATTCCTAGAAATAATCTAACCTTCCATGATTTCTCAGAAGCACTACTGGCCACTCCCCACCTTTTTAAAAGAAAATTCTACCGAAAGGCAATACATCTGTGTTTCAATGCCAGGTGCAAAGAATATAGCTCTATGACTGCTTACAAAGGAAACATGTCCCAGCCAAGACACAGGACACTGGCCAGGACCCCCGGGGCCTCCCTCCAGCACCTGTCATCCCAGGTCCCCAACAGAGGAGAACCCAGTTCCAACTTCTAACACTGTCCACCGGTGGGGCCTGGTTCTGAATACTACAGAAATGGAATCCCACAGTCTATCCCCTTGGGTCTCAGGCTTCTTGGACTCAGTGTTATGTCCGAGACATCACCAGTGGGCGTGGTGGCCACAGCTCACTCTTTTGGCTGCTGTGGAGTCCCCCGTGGCATGAATTCAGCAGGTGCTGCTTTTCCGTGCTGGTCAGACTGGGCGGTGTTCCAGGTTGTGCCACTGCGTGGGGGCTGCTATGAGCATTCTCCCATGTGACTTCTGTCAACACACAGTTGTCCTGTCTCCACGGGGGAGTGGCCGAGGACTTCCACAGATACCAGAATCTGTGGGTGCGCAAGTCCCTGATATAAAATGACTTGGTATTTTCATACAACCTACGCATATCCTCCCATATATTTAAATCACCTCTAGGTTGCCTATAATATTTAATATGATGTAAATGCTATGTAGTAAATAGCATAGTTGTTCTACCGTATTGTTTTGGAAACGATGACAAGAAAAGAAGAGGCTGTCCATGTTCAGAACAGCTGCCATCTTTTAAAAATATTTTCAGTCTGTGAGTGGTGGAATCCATGGATGTGAAACTCATGGATACGAAGGGCCAACTGAATATGCATGTCTGTTGGGCAGAACTGCAAGATCCTAGGTCAGAAAATGCTGGACTTGATATTCTCGAACAGTGTTCCAAAGTGGTGATGCAGAGGCACACCCCACCAGTAAAGGCATGAGTGTAACCGCCTGCACGCAGCCCACGCCCGGCTTTTGCAGAGGTTCTCACTCATGTTTGCTCTAGTTATTTGTGTGGGTGTGGTGTGTGGTGATTTACCATCATGGGTTTCTTTGCCATTTTTCTGATGACTCGTGTTGCCAAGTACACAATCACAGGCTTATGAGCCAACCGGAATCCTCTTGTGAGGTGCCTGTGGAAAGCTGCTGTCCTTTCATTGTTTTTCAATAGAGTTGTCTGCCCTTTCCTTGTTGATTTGTAAGATATCTTTATATATTAAGGATGTAAGTCCTTTTCACACGTGTTGTGCAAACGCCCTGTCTTGTGCTGTGAGCTGCACTCTCTTCCTGGGGTATAATTTTAACAAAATGTGTTGACCTTCTCCTTTGCGGTTGGCACTTGTGCGTCTGTGTAAGAAATACTTGTCCACCGTGAAGGCGTCAGGGGAGCCTCCCATGGTGCCTTCTGGATGTGCTACTGCCTTATCTTTCACACGTGGGTCTGTAGTCCAGCTGGAAGTGCTTTCTGCACAGGGTGAGCTGACGTTTGCAAAGGGTCCTTTTTTTCCAGTTCAAACATCTGAGTGATCCGTATCAAGCTCTGAATGACTCACCCACCTCCCGTGGCAGGGCAGTCCACCTCGGCCACAAACCCAGCCGCCACATACGTGTGGTCTGTGTCCAGTCTCCACCCTGTCCCATGGGTTGGTGTGTCCGTGGGCTGGTATGTCCACGGGCTGGTGTGTCCACAGGCTGGTGTGTCCACGGGCTGGTGTGTCTAGCCTCACACAAACACCACACTGTTTTCATTTCTGTGCTTTATAGTGTGTTCCAATACCTGATAGTATAAATCCCTTTCGTTCTTCTTCAAAATTGCCTTTGCTATCTTGGGTCTTTCATATTTCCATATACATTTTGGAATCAGCTTGACAGTTCACACACACACACACACTGAAAACCTGCTGGAACCTTATTGGGATTGTATTGAGCCTACAGATTCACTGGGTGAGAGCTGACATCTCCACACACATGGTATCCCCTCCATGGTTTAGATCATCCACTGGGTGAGAGCTGACATCTCCACACACATGGTATCCCCTCCATGGTTTAGATCATCCACTGGGTGAGAGCTGACATCTCCGTAAGCACAGCAACCCCTCCGTGGTTTAGGTCATCTGTCATTTCTCTCAGTAATGTGGCATGTTTTTTAATGTAGAGGCCTTAAACCGCTCTTCATAGAATTTTTTGAAGAAATTTATCTATTGTAATAAATTTATTATATCAGTCTTTAAATTTCCTCTCCAAACTGTCTTTTGTCAGCATACACAACGTCTTCTTGTCTAGTGACCTGTCCTGCCGCATTCACTGATGAATTCTGACAGCACGCTACAGGTGCGTTCGGATTTTCCATGGACATAATCACACTGTCTATGAAACACAGTTTCTTCTCAATCCTACTCTTTTTTTTCATGCCATACTGCGCTGGATACAACTTCTGGCACAATGGGGAACAGAAACCACAGTACTAGATGCCCTAGTTTTATCTTCTATCTTAGGAGAAAAGATGTTAACATCCCTCAGTAAGTCTAACGTTAACTGTAGGGTTTTTGAAGATACCTTCTGGCAGATTAAAGGCATTCCTATCTATTCCTAGTTTGCCAAGAGTTTTTTAGCCTCCTTGAGTGCTGAATTTTATCGAGTGCTTTTTTCTATCTGTTGAAATGACCTGTACAGATTTCCTCACTTATTCTGTATTACGTGGTGAATCACACCCAGACTCTGAATGCAAATCAATCCTGCATCCCTACAATAAAGCCCACTTTATAATGATGGATCATCCTTTCACAGATTGCTAGATTGAAGTTACTAATATTTAGGACTTTTGTGTCTATGTTCATAAGAGAGACGGGCATGTTATTTTCCTTCCTGGGAACCTCATAAGAATCTGGAAATCAAGGTACTGGGGCCTCATGAGGCAGGCAAGGTGTGCTTCCTCCTGCCGTATTCTCTGTAACAGCGTGTGTAAACTGCTGCTAGCTACTGCTCAAATATGGGACTGAATTCACCCATACAGCTATTGAGGTCTAGAGTTTTCTTTGTGGGATATTTTTAAATTATGGATTTAATTTTTTAATAAATATTAAACATCCCAGATTTTCTGTACCTCTTGGTAAATTGTTTTCTAAAAAAAAAAGTCTCCTCTAAGTTGTCAAATTTATTGATGTTTATAACATCCCTGCGTTTTTCTTTTTTTAATGTGTAAGGACTGGTAATGATCTATCCATTTTCATTCTGACAACTGGTAATCTGTATTTTCTTTTTCTATCTTGATTAATCTTGTAGGGGTTTAACAACCCTTTCAAAGAGCCAATTATTTTGGCTTTGCTAACTTGCCTACTGAACGTGTTTTATATTTTGTTAATTTCTGCCTTAGTAATTGCATATATTCCTACGTAATGCTTACTCAGTCTGCCCTCGACGTGTATGTTACTTCTCTGATGATGCGAGGACATCATGACACTTTAACACTATTTGCCTCCCCTCTGTCTTCTGGGCCATTTTGTCAACAGCACACACCTGACCATAATCTGAAGCCCGCCAGTCCTCATCATCACCGTTCCACCGTCGACGTTAACCTGGGCGCAGCCACATCAGCTGTTTCCATTGTCCCTTACTCCCTCCTCCGGGACACGCTTCCCTCTGAGATCACTCCTTTTCCACGTGGAGGGGGTTCTGTTGATGAGGAGTTCTCTCGTTTTTGTGCCTCTAAAACTGTTTTCACTTCACCTTTATTTCTGAAGCATGTCTTCCCCAGGGTGCAGCTGGAGATTATTTTTCTCATGCGTTTTGAAGGCACATTTCCACTGTCTTCTGGATTCCATCGTTTCTTCTAAGAAAGTCAGGTGTCAGTCTTGTCCCTTTAAAATCATGTGACTTTTTTCTCTGACTTTAATGTGCTCTTAACATTTTTTTTCTAGTTTGAATCTGCTTTTCTAAGATTTTATTTTTGCCTTTGGTTTTCAAATTTTTATCATGCTATGACCAAGGGTGTTTTTGCTTGTTTTTGTTTTTTCTTTTTTGAGACAGTTTTGCTCTGTCCCCCAGGCTGGAATGAAATGGCGTGCTCTCAGCTCACTGCAACCTCCATCACCCACGTTCAAGCAATTCTCGGCCTCAGCCTCCTGAGTAGCTGGGATTACAGGCGCCTGCCACCACACCCGACAAAAATTATGTATTTTTAGTAGAGACAGGGTTTCACCATGTTGGTCAGGCTGGACTCAAACTCCTGACCTCAAGTGATCCACCTGCCTCGGCCTCCCAAAGTGCTGGGATTATAGGCGTGAGCCACTGCACCCAGCCAAGGGTGTTTTTTTTTTTTAATTATTTGAGACGGAGTTTCGCTCTTGTTGCCCAGGCTGGAGTGCAATGGCAATCTTGGCTCACTGCAACCTGCGCCTCCCAGATTCAAGCAATTCTCCTGCCTCAGGCTCTCTAGTTTTTTTTTTTTTTTTAATTTGAGATGGAGTTTTGCTCTTGTT
Source organism: Pan paniscus (assembly GCF_029289425.2). Lineage (NCBI taxonomy): Eukaryota > Metazoa > Chordata > Mammalia > Primates > Hominidae > Pan > Pan paniscus. The sequence continues at coordinate 159,734,338 of NC_073256.2, forward strand.
GCCCAGGCTGGAGTGCAATGGCACAATCTCGGCTCACCGCAGCCTCTGCCTCCCGGGTTCAAGTGGTTCTCCTGCTTCAGCCTCCCGAGTAGGTGGAATTACAGGCATGTGCCACCACACCCGGCTAATTTTGTATTTTTAGTAGAGACAGGGTTTCTCCATGTTGGTCAGGCTGGTCTCGAACTCCCAACCTCAGGTGATCCACCCGCCTCGGCCTCCCAAAGTGCTGGGATACAAGCATGAGCCACCACGCCTGGCAAGGGTGGTTTTTTCAAAGGAGAAATTTATCTATTCATAGAGCTTCTTGAATCTGTGACTTGAAGTATTTGGACAGTTTTGGAAAACTCTCAATCGTTACCTCTTCAAATATTATTTCTATCCATTTTCTCTCTCTCCTGTTCATCTAGGACTCTATATTCTTTAGATTTTCTATCATTTTTTCTTTTGCATTTCAATATAAGTTTTCTTATGCCCAGCCTTCTAATTCACCAATCCTTTTTTCTGCTTTGTCTATGTGGAGATTTAGCTAACCCACTAAATTCTTAATTTTAATTATATTGTTCAATACCAGAACTCCCTTTTTAAAATAAAATGTAAGTTCTCTGGTAAAAGTCTATACCATTTACTATTTCCTTTCACATGTTAATAACACAGATTGAATATCCCTCATCCGGAATGCCTGGGACCAGAAGTGTTTCAGATTTTGAACTTGTTTTCAGATTTTGGATTTTATTTTCAGATTTTGGAATATCTGCATTGTACTTATTGGATGAACATTTCTCATCAAAAATCCAAAAACCTAAATGTTCCAATGAGCATTTCCTTTGTGCGTCAGGTTGGCTCAACAAGTTTCAGATTTTGGAGCATTTTGGATTTTGAAGTTTTAACTTAGGGATGCTCAACCTATAAGCTGAGTGTCCAACCAACTATTTGAACATCTGCATCACCTGTTGGTCAGTTTCTACTTCCTGTTTTTCCTTGGCTTTAGTCATTGGATCCTGTTACCTGTGATGCCTGATGACTTTGGCTTAAATCCCAAACACTGTATGAAAAACTGCAGAGATTCTAGATGATGGGATTGTCCTCTGTCTTTGGAGAGACAACATAGGCATGATTCCAGGCTATACTTTAGGTTTGGCTGGTCAGGGCTGGTCTGCTTCTGGTTTACCTTCCTCTCATGGGATTGTCCTCTGTCTTTGGAGAGACAACATAGGCATGATTCCAGGCTATACTTTAGGTCTGGCTGGTCAGGGCTGGTCTGCTTCTGGTTTACCTTCCTCTCATGGGATTGTCCTCTGTCTTTGGAGAGACAACATAGGCATGATTCCAGGCTATACTTTAGGTTTGGCTGGTCAGGGCTGGTCTGCTTCTGGTTTACCTTCCTCTCATGGGATTGTCCTCTGTCTTTGGAGAGACAACATAGGCATGATTCCAGGCTATACTTTAGGTTTGGCTGGTCAGGGCTGGTCTGCTTCTGGTTTACCTTCCTCTCTCATGGTCTCAAGCAGAACTCGTGTTTACAACAGTCCCTCCTCCGGGGTGGGCCTTAAAATCCACCTTCCGTCTTCTTAGTACTCTGAGGGTACTCCAATTTCTGTCCAGCTTTTCCTGTAAAGTACTTGTTGCTTGACTTCTTACACTCTCACATCATGCACACACCAGCGAATATGGATCAGCAAAGGCCTGCCTCAAGGGGAAAACGGACCAAGTGCTGCAATCCCCTTGTGCTCTAGGGTTTTATTCCTAAGGGTCCTGAACTCTAATTTTTGTCTCTCCAGCCCAGTAAGACCACTAAAGCTATAAGCCACCACTGCTGTTCAGTCTCGATAAGCTGAGACACAAGCTGGCAAATGTCCTGGGGGTGAGAAGGCAGTGATGATGAGCCTGAGTGATCTGGGAACGCATGCCTCTCTAGGCCTGGCTCCCAGCTGCTCCCATGTTCCCCCCATGTTGGATCCATGTGTGTCTGCATGTCTGCATCTATCTGTGTGTCTCTGGGTGTCTATCTGCATGTGTCTGCGTGTCTGTGTTTATCTGCGTCTCTTCATGTCTGCGTGACTGTTTATCCGTGTGTCTGCATTTATCCGCATGTGTGTCTGCATGTCTGTTTATCTGTGTCTCTGTGTGTTTACCTGCGTGTCTACATGTCTGTGTTTATCTGCACGTGTCTGCGTGTCTGTGTTTATCTGCATGTGTCTAGATGTCTGTGTTTATCTGCATTGGTCTGCATGTCTGTGTTTATCTGCATGTGTCTGTGTTTATCTGTGTCTGCATGTTTGTGTCTCTGCGTGTTTATCTGTGTGTCTCTACATGTCTCTTTATCTGCATGTGTCTGCGTGTCTGTTTATGTGTCTGCGTGTCTGTTGATGTGTCTCTGAGTGTTTATCTGCATGTTGTCTACATGTCTGTTTATCTGCATGTGTCTGCATGTCTGTGTTTATCTGTGTCTCTGCGTGTTTATCTGCATGTGTCTACATGTCTGTGTTTATCTGCATGGGTCTGCATGTCTGTTTATCTGCATGTGTCTGCGCATCTGTGTTTATCTGCATGTGTCTCTGTGTTTATCTGTATGTCTCTGTGTATGTGTGTCTCTAGCTCTGTCTCTGCAAGTCTCTGCATGTCTGTGTCTCTGTGTGTTTATCTCTGTGCATCTGTGTTTATCTGAGTGTCTGCATGTCTGTGTGCATCTACGTGTGCATTTTTCTGTGTGCATGTGCCTGTGTTTTTTGTTTTTGTTTTTGTTTTTGAGACAGAATCTCACTCTGTCGCCCAGGCTAGAATGCAGTGGCGCGATCTCGGCTCACTGGAACCTCGGCCCTGCCTCCTGGGTTCAAGCAATTCTCCTGCCTCAGCCTCCCATGTAGCTGGGATGACAGGTGCTCGCCACCACGCCTAGCTAATTTTTGTATTTTTAGTAGAGATGGGGTTTCTCCATGTTGGCCAGGCTGATCTTGAACCCCTGACCTCAGGTGATCTGCCCACCTAGGCCTCCCAAAGTGCTGGGATTCCAGGCGTGAGCCACCGCACCTGGCCACGTGTGTGTGTGTGTTTTAACCCAGGTTTTACAGTGGCTCTCAGCAGGAGAGCTGGTCTGACCTGTGAGTCCTGCCCAGCACATGGAACCGTCCGCAGTCATTCTTTGGGAGCTGAGCCCTTGTCAGGCACTGTGCCAGGGCCCAAAGGTCAAAATGCCCACGTTTTCAAGGCTGTGCCTCAGGGCGCCCCTCAGATGACACCCCTGCCCTTGGCCCTCCCCGCCCTTCCATGGAGCACAGATGGCAGCGGATTCTGGGCTGTCCCCTAACAGCCACTGACCATGGTCAGTACTCGGCACCCACCTGTTTACTGCCCCTCTGCGCCATGGGAAGCAGCGCTCTGGACTTTTCTGCAATTTTCTGTTGAAAAAAGGGCAAGAGAAGAAAGATAAGAAGAGCAAAAAAGGTGGGGAAGGGAGAAGAAATGGTCAGCTGAGCGCAGGGCTCTGGACGACGGTGCAGCACAACACGCCTGCCACTCCCAGAAGAGGCTGCCGGGGCTGGGGCTGAGCTCTGCCAGCGAGTCGCTGGATGGCCTCTGTCCACGCATGGGAGCTCTCTGGGCCCCAGTTTCCTCACCTGTCAGAGCAGGGTGAGACCTGTTCTTCCTGCTTCCCCAGAGCTACTGTGGGTCAGCTCTTGAAGGTAAATGTCCTCTAGGACACATGCCCTGAGGCACAGTCTGGATCCTGGCTGCCTGGAGACTGTCTGCAAGAACGACCCTCTTCTCTGCCTTTGGGGATGGGGCTGCACCAGGCCCACAGGGACAAGACAGCCATGAGAGTGCTCCGGGAACCGAGGCCCACCCCACCTGGCCTGCAGACCCCCGCTGCCCCCACCAGCACCTCACCTTCTGCACCACTCCATAGCACTGAATGGCATCTGAGAGCTGGGTTTTCAGCCGGTCCAGCTGAGGACGCTCCTGCTGCAGACGCTCCTGCTGCAGAGAAGGTACAGCTGGCACGGCATGGGAGGCTTGGCCCTGCCCCAGCAGCCCCCACCACCCACACCTCCTCCCGCACCGATGTCCCACCTTCCCACACTCAGAATGGGGCTCGCCATCAACTACTTCCCCTCCGTGTCACCGTCATCTCCACAGGCACACCCGGGGTCCCCAGGGACACCATCACCACAAAATCCGGCGCAGGGGTCAACACCACCTGCCGGAGCCAGGAGCTACCCAAGGCACATAAACCCGGCCCCACACCACCTCCACGAGCAGCACTGTGACTCCTCCTCCACAGCGCAGGACGTCGTGGCCCTGAGTCCCGAGTGACTTGTCTGTGGTCACATAGGTGGCGGGGCCACTGCCAGAACCATCCCCCTCCCCAGCATCTCGCCTGTACCTGGGCTCTCCGTGGCCTCCAGGGTCCACCGACCCCAGTTCCTTCCTGCTGGGATGTTCGCCACCACACCTCAGCGCCCACCAGGCACCTGCTTCAGAGCTGGAGCTGGAGAAGCACGGAGCCGGGGTGGGGCTGGACACGCAGCCCTGGGGCCCGCCTCATTGCTCTGGCTCACCGTGGACACCACCCACCAGCAGCAGCACCAAGGAGCCCACAGCTTCCTCCCAGCACCCACCCCGTGGCTATCGGAGGATTGGAGAGAGCCAAGGCTAAGGCGGGCTGGTCTGGGGTGAACCTCTGACAGCCGAGGGGCACTGGGAGCAGCCTACCACAGCCTTGACCTCTTCCCACAGTCGAAGGCACTACATCTCATCGAAGCGTCCATGGCCCAGAGTCAAAGACGTGGTAGGCACCGACTGTGCACCCACCAAGCCACGTGAAGCAGCCATTCGCTTCACGAGGAAACGGCCTGCGCGGACCACGCAGCTCTGCTCTCACCCCACAGAAACGCCTCTCAGAATCGCAACCCTCCACCATGTGGGGCCTTGCTCAGCACCTCACGTAAGCGCGGCGCCTCCCGTAAGAGGGACCCAGCATGTATTCTTGGATGAATGAGTAAATGAATAAGTGACTCAGGCACACCTGAGTCAGAGAATGGAGAACAAAGCTACAGAGGAAGAGGTCAGACACAGGCGTCGATCCTGGTCATGACGCTGCTGACATCACTGCCCGAGGGCACAGGCCAGAGCAGCACCCGGTCCCCACAGAGTGGTCCCTGCAGGGCAGCCATGGCTATGAGGAGTGACCCATGCATGGAAAGGCTCCAGGCCGCTCAGCACAAAGCTCCCAGTGTTCCTGTCATCTGCCTTTAGGGAGACTCTGGCCACCCCATCACTGGACAGGGGGCTGCTGCCTCTGTTATAGTTTTTTAGTGTAACTAACTTTTGAACTGATTCTACTTTTTTAAGTACAAGTTTTATTACTAATTTAGATCTGATAAAATCTACCCGCTTTAAGTGTAGAGTTCAGTAACTCTTAGTTGTACAGCCATCCCCACAACCCAGTTTTAGAACATGCCCATCACCCCAGAAAGGGCCCTGCGCCTGCCTGCAGGCACCCCAAAACCAAGCCCTGCTCCCAACCCCGACAACTGCTCATCAACTTTTGGTCTCCAGAGATTGCATTTTCTGGATGTTTCACACAAACAGAACCACACACTGTGTGTTTTCTTGTGTGGGGGCATGTGGTCTTTGAGCCTCACCACATTGCGGCCTGCCTAACTCTTCACTCCTCACTGCTGACCACACTCAACGCGGCACTGGCCACGTCACGTGTATTTTCCACAGGGAGGGCGACATGCATTTCCCCTGTAGGACTGGCTGATCCACGCTGCTGGCTCTGCAGCAGGCTGAACTTGCAACCCCAGCCCTCCCAAGGCAGTGAGAGCAGCTATGGGCAGCACCTACGGCAGGGACAGATTGGCGTCTTGCTCACACTGTGCACGTGAAGCAGGTGCGGCCAGCAGCTCACACTGTATGCGTGAAGCGGGTATGGCCAGTGGCTCTCACTACGCGTTAATCCAGTACGACCAGTGGCTCACACTGTATGCATGAAGCAGGTGCGGCCAGCGGCTCACACTGTACGCATGAAGCGGGTATGGCCAGCGGCTCACACTGTGCGTATGAAGCAGGTGCAGCCAGCAGCTCACACTGTATGCATGAAGCAGGTACAGCCAGAGGCTCACACTGTGCTTATGAAGCGGGTGCGGGCCAGCGGGCTGCAGCTTGCTGACTCCTGCCCCGTAAAATTTTAGGGTTCAGCAGTATTTAATCTTTTGTCACAAGTACCCTCCAATCTTCAGCAACTGGGCACTGACCTGGTGTGGTGGAGCGGAGGGTGTGGGGACAGTCAGAAGTGGGGACAGGGCCAGGCGTGGTGGCTCATGCCTGTAATCCCAGCACTTTGGGAGGCAGAGGTGGGAGGATCACTTGAGGCCGGGAGTTTGAGACCAGCCTGAGCAACATGGTGAAACCCCACCTCTACTAAAAACACAAAAATTAGCTGGGCATGGTGACGGGCGCCTGTAATCTCAGGTACTCAGGAGGCTGAGGCATGAGAATCACTTGAACCCTCGGGGCAGAAGCTGCAGTGAGCCAAGATCATGCCACTGCACTCCAGCCTGGGAGACAGAGCAAGACTCCGTCTCAAAAACACAAAAAAAAATTGGGGACAGGGTGGAAACGAGGGAACAGCCCTGGGGCAGCTGAGCCGGAACGGTAGTGATGGCTGTGGCGGTGGGTATGCTGATGGCCACTGCCACGGCCATATGTCTGGCTTGAGGCCCATGCGTCTGATAAGGCGCCAAGGTAGGTGAGGGGATAGGGAGGGTGCACGTGCAGGTGGCCTTGGGTGGCGGATGCAGCAGAGGGGCAGGGGATGCAGAGCAGGGGAGAGGATGGTGAAACAAACAATGGCGGGCCATCAGCTTCCAGTAAGGCCTGGCCAGGAAGACCCAGGGTGCTCTTGTCCCCACTACTGCATAAGCCAAGGACAGCAAGAGTCCGGGTGGCCACACCAGCTCCCAGCACGTGGTCAGCACACGGCTGCTGCCTGAATGACTGCACACAGGTTCTGAGCCATGGAGCCACGGGAGGCTGGGTGCCAGGCCAGTCTGTGTCCATCCACACACGTCAGCCTCCCTGTATCCTGCCTCGTGTGACATCCCTGCTCTCATCACAGGCAGAGGGGTCCATTCCTCTCCTCCCTCCCAGCCCCAGACCCCAGGAACATACCGGGCAGGAGCTGCGCAGCAGCTCGGCCATCTGCTTCACGGAGCTGGCGCTGGCTGCGATGGTCTTGTTGGTCTCCTGCTGTGCCGTGTGCCTGGGGGCCGAGAAGGAGCCAGGAGCGAAGGCAGGGGAGGAAGGCAGCAGAGAGCAAGGGCCCAGAAGGACGCAGCAAGCAGGGACGCACGGGCCGAGTGGGGGAGACAGAGACAGATGGATGGACAGGCGGAGAGAGGGCCGAGAGACACACAGAGACAGAGAAAACAGCAGAGAGGAAAACAAGAGTAGGGAAAGGGTAGCAAACAGAAAGAGGCAAAGACTCAGAGAAAGAGAGAAGGGAACAGAGACAAGAGCAGCGGTGATTCCCACAGAGAAAGAGGAGGGGGCCCAAGAGCCAGGACAGGGAGAGACAGGCAGACACCCAGCAAGAGACGGGGGAGATGGGCAGACACCCAGCAAGAGACGGGGGAGACGGGCAGACACACAGCAAGAGGCAGTGGGGGCAGAAAGGCAGGCAGAGAGAGACGGCGCAGGTAAGCTCTGGCTGGGGTGGGTGGCCCAGCCAGAACAGTGGCAGCCGGGCCCCACCAATCGGCCACTGCGAGGACCACCTTGCTCCCCCGCCGCAACCACCCCCAAATACCCCACAGACAGGAGGCTGAGCCACGAGCCCTCCCTGCAGAAAGGCCCGTCTCGGGGTCAGCTCCCCTCGGAAAGCCAGCAGGAGAATCAGGGCAACAGTGCCATGGCCCAGGGAGGCCAGCAGTCCCCACCCCCCTGCACACCTCTGAGGGGTGCACACCTCTGAGGGGCCCCAGGTGAGACGGTTCTCACACCCAGACCCAGGGAGACACAAGGAGGCCAGGACAGTCCCAGGTTACAGTTCCAAGCATGACCTCGAAAGCAACTGGGAAGACCAGCCTGTCTCCCGCTTGGGGTTCGCCACCCCCATCCCTGGAGAGAGAAGCACCAGGGCAACGGTACCCCAGCCCGGCTGCAGGCACACACACCAAGTGCAGGGAGGACCCTGGCCTGCTGGAAACTGGGGAGCCTCAGTGACCCTTTCAAGTACAGCCCAAAAGGCCCCTGCAGGCCCCTCAGGCATCACCCAGGACCTGCACCAAGCAGGCCTTGGGGCCGACACGTGGGAGCGAGCCTGGCACCACCACTGCAGGCCAAGCCTACAGGAGCGGGGCCCACCTCCTGATACCCACCCTGGGCGGGCAGAGCCTGTGGCACACAGAGGAGTAAGACTGCCCCCCAGAACAGGCACCCAGCAGGCTAGAGAGGCTGTGGGCCAAGGAGGTCAAGGAGCCATAAGGTTACTACAGACTAGGCGGGAACCACGGGGACAGGAGCTTTCTTCCCCGGGGCCTTGGTCAGGGCCGCCTCCTCCTGCGGCTGGCGTCTGAGGCTTTGGAGAGCCTCCAGTGCCTCCAGCTCCCAAACACGCCTCTTCGGCCAACCACTGGCTTGACACCGTGAGAAGGATGCAGAAGCAGAGTGCCCCTCACCCCCGCTCCCACCAGTCCCCTCCTCGCCCTGGGCTGCCACGCAGCCTCCTGTCCCTCTCCCTGGGCTGCCACTTGGCCTCCCATCCCCGGCCCACTCACCACTGCATCCCCTCACATTCTGTGCACAGCAGGCCTGAGCGATTCTGCTAAAGACAGTTCAGATCTTGCCAGTCCAAACCTCAGAGCTCACCAACAGTTCCACATCTCATTCCGGTCAAAGCCAAAGTCCCTCTAGCACTGCTCTAAGACCACACGGGTGGCCTCCTGCACCTGCAACTTCACCTCCTCACACCACCCTCCTGCACCTCCGACTTCACCTCCCCACACCGCCCTCCTGCACCTGCAACTTCACCTCCCCACACCACCCTCCTGCACCTCCGACTTCACTTCCTCACACCACCCTCCTGCACCTCCGACTTCACCTCCCCACACCGCCCTCCTGCACCTCCGACCACCTCCCCACACCGCCCTCCTGCACCTCCGACTTCACCTCCCCACACCGCCCTCCTGCACCTCCGACTTCACCTCCCCACACCACCCTCCTGCACCTCCGACTTCACCTCCCCACACCGCCCTCCTGCACCTGCAACTTCACCTCCTCACACCACCCTCCTGCACCTCCGACTTCACCTCCCCACACCGCCCTCCTGCACACCTGCAACTTCACCTCCTCACACCACCCTCCTGTACCTCCAACTTCACTTCCCCACACTGCCCTCCTGCACCTCCGACCACTTCCCCACACTGCCCTCCTGCACCTCCAACTTCACTTCCCCACACTGCCCTCCTGCACCTCCGACCACTTCCCCACACTGCCCTCCTGCACCTCCGACTTCACCTCCCCACACCGCCCTCCTGCACCTCCGACTTCACCTCCCCACACCACCCTCCTGCACCTCCGACTTCACCTCCCCACACCACCCTCCTGCACCTCCGACTTCACCTCCCCACACCGCCCTCCTGCACCTGCAACTTCACCTCCCCACACCACCCTCCTGTACCTCCAACTTCACTTCACCACACTGCCCTCCTGCACCTCCGACCACTTCCCCACACTGCCCTCCTGCACCTCCAACTTCACCTCCCCACACCACCCCTAGGTTCTAGGCCCACGTGGGCGGCCTCCTGTACCTGCAACTTCACCTCCCCACACCACCCCTGGGTTCACTTCACTCCTGGCCCATGAGTCTCTGCTGCTCCTGAATGAGCCGGACAAATGCCTGCCTTAACATTTTCCTAGGCCAGATGCAGACAACCAAGCCCTAGTTGCTGACCCAGGAGCAGCTGTCTGTGGTCACGCTGCCACCGTGGGCAACGCCCCCAGCACCAACACCTGCCCAGACAGCTCCCCTGGGAGGGCCAGGCAGGTCACAGCTCACACTTTTCTCTGCTCCGCGCTGACCTCTCCACTCCTCTAGACTCCCATGTGGCAGGGGCTCTCACTCATGCCCCCACTGAAACATCCTCATGGAGCCATTAGTGCTGGAACGAAGGCAGCCCGTTTCCTGTAGGCAGTGGGTCAGGCTTTTCTCTTTCCAGGCAGGATCTCGTCTCATTTGTGCCTCCCTCACAAACTGTTAGCACCATGCAGGATCAAAGTGAACAAGGCCTCCTTACCCAACCTGGCAATACCCCAGGCATCAGATCACCCTGCCAAGTCCATCGTGGGAACAGGAGGTTGCCAACCAGAAAACCCAAGACATGATGAAGGGAGTGGGGAATGAGAGCCACCAGTCAAGGAAGGGCAGCCAGGCGGAACAGCACTGCAGAGGGGCCACCTTCCATGATGCTCGTCCTAATAAAAGGCCCAGAGGAGACCTCCACTTACAGCCATGGTACCAGGCAGTACCTCCTACCTCAAACAAGCAGAAAATACATTTTAAACAAACACACACACAAAGCTAAGGGATGCAGCTAAAACAGTACTTACAAGGAAATTACTGCTTTAAATTCTTATATTAGAAAAGAAAAAATAAAATCAGTGTCCAGAAAGTCCACCTAATGAAGCCAGCAAATTAAACACAAAGGAAGTAGAACAGAGATAATAAAGGTTAAGTTCAATAATTAATAAAATAGGAAACAGACCAATAATAGAAACAATAAAATAAAAAAGCATTCAAAACATTACCCAACTCTGCCTAGACAGGTCAAGAGGAAAAAAAACCACACTTGCAAATTACCAAGATCAAGAATGAAAGAGTGAGCCTGACTACAGATCCAACATTAAAAGAACATTAAGGAAACACAAATCATATCAGGCCCATAAATTTGACAACTAAGATGAAATAGAAAAATTCCTTAAAAGACATGAATTATATCAAAACTGACTCAAAAAGAAATAGAAAACCTAAATAGCTCTATATGTATGTCAAGAAGTAAATTTGTGCTTAAAAACATTGCTGCAAATACACAGGCACAACAGGCTTCAATATCAATATCATGCAATCCCCTAGAAAACAGAGAGGAGACACACATTGTATGAGGCTCGCACTACCCTGATAACAAAACCCAAACAGAGAATCTAAAGGAAAGAAACCCATATATCACTCACAAACCCAGCAGCAAAAATCTTCAATACAATTTTAGAAAAACGAATTCAACAATATATGAAAGAGACAGTACACCATGACCAAGAGGCATTTACCCACAGGATACAAGGTTGGTTCAACATTCAAACATCAGTGAGTGTAATTCTCATATCAACAGAGCAAATTTAACAAGGAGAAAAACATCTTAATAAATTATGCAGAAAAAGCATGTGACAAAATTCAACACTCATTTTAGACTAAAACTTCCTTTAGTTTAGTTCCTAGTTTCCTTAACTAGAAAAAAGAAGGGGACTCCCTCAATCTGATACAGAGAGGCTGTTAAATAAAAAACAAAACAAACATCTAGGATACTTAGAGCAAAAGACGGAATGCTTCCCCGTAAGATGTGGAACGAGGCAGGTATGCGTGCTTTCACTACTTTACTCCTCATACTATAAGTTTACCTAGGAATAAGGGGGAAAGAACTAAGAAGCATAAAGATTGAAAATGAAGAGTAAAACTGTCTTCAGTCATAGAGACGTGAACATCTATATAGAAAATCCCAAGGAATCCACAAAGAAGCTCCAGGAACTAATCAGCGAGTGAATCTATGCAGGTCACAGGATACAAGGAAGTACACAGAAGTCTCTTATATTTCTATGGAGTTGCAGCCAATGAGAGGAGAGGAACACAAATAAGAGAAAGGCCAGCCTGTGTCCGTGGGCTGGACGATGACATTGTTATGGAAGTCCAGCTTGGCCGTGCCTGTGGGTTGGGCGACGATGTTGTTATGAAAGGCTGGCCTGGCTGTGTCCATGGGCTGGATGATATTGTTATGAAAGGCCGGCCTTACCGTGTCTGTGGGTTGGACAACGATACTATTACGAAAGGCTGGCCTGGCCGTCTCTGTGGGCTGATGACGATATTGTTATGAAAGGCCAGCCTGTACGTGTCCATGGGCTGGATGATATTGTTATGAAAGGCCGGCCTTACCGTGTCCGTGGGTTGGACAACGATACTATTACGAAAGGCCGGCCTGGCCGTGTCTGTGGGCTGGATGATATTGTTATGAAAGGCCGGCCTGGACATGTCTGTGGGCTGGACGACAATACTGTTATGAAAGGCCGGCCTGGACATGTCTGTGGGCTGGACGACAATACTGTTATGAAAGGCCGGCCTGGCTGCATCCGTGGGCTGATGACGATATTGTTATGAAAGGCCAGCCTGGCCATGTCTGTGGGCTGGATGACGATATTGTTATGATGCCAGTTCTTTAATTTATCCACAGATTCAAGGTAATCCCAAAAAATTATAGAAAGCTTTTTTTTAAAGAAATAATAATTGACAAACTGATTCTAAAATGTATACTGAGTTACAAAGGGGTATGAGAGGAGGAGATGCGTTTGGGCAGCACGGGGGGCAGCACCAGCGTGGCTGGCTGAACACCGTGGCATGGGGCAGGCGAGGCAAGGAACAGCTCGTGGCCACCTCCTGGGTCTCCAGAGTGGACGGTGAGCCATCGGGGACTCTCTGGAACTTCTGCCTGTCGCCAAAGTATGAGAGACATCCTAAAGACGCACTTTTAGGCAGACTCCTGCTGGCAAGGGGAGGCCTCGTGAGGGGCAACGGGGCAGCAAGGCCAAGTGTGGGTCCCACTGGAGGGGGCTCCTCCGGGAAATGGCGACTCCAATCTGAGGCTGGACACTGCTCCAAAGGCCGAGGTGCCTCAGCAAGGGCAACAGAGCAACCCAGGACCAGCAGGGCACCTGGCCCAAGGACACGGGAGCTCACACTGTCAGAGCCAGGGAGTCACCATCCTCACTAGAAAATGGACTGATGATGTCAGCATTCCCACTCGCCATCACGAGGCAGTTGCCACAACAACAAACAGAGTGCCCCTCCCGCTTGTGTCTCACTTCCCCATCCATCCTCACAGCCACCGAGGGAGGGGGTCCCACTCCATCACCATAGCATGCATGGCTTGGGGAACAGCAGTGGATCCAGTGCAGGGAGACGGATGAGACTGCACCTGTCTTATGACCCCAACACCAGCGAGGCCCATGTCAGTGAACCTGTGACCCTCACCCGCCCTGGACTGCTTCAGCCAGGAGCCAAGTGAGGCAGAGAAAGCTGGAAACGCTAGCTGTACATTGAGAGAGCGGGCCCATCTCTCCACATTCAATGTGGGATACAGATGCAATGCCTGGAACCATAACACCCATTTGTCACCTCAAGAGAAGCTGGCCTGAGATTGAATCTGATGCATCAGCAGAGCCAAAAGAAACCAAGTGAACTGGAGCCTTCATCAAACTGCACCTGAAGCCCCACGACCGCTTTACAAAACCCACGTATCCCCACAAAGCCAGCTCTGCACGGTTTTGGTGAAAGGCCAGGCAGGCGGCTACAGGGTCCAGGAAACCTGACCCAAGCATCCCTCTCCCAGCACTCCTGTGCGAGGTCTGCACAGCTGCCCGGCTCGGCGGCTCCTGCACTACCAGCCAGGTGGTGCCGTTGCTGCCAGCAGTCAGGTGACTGAGGAGTCTGCGAGGCCTGCCCGGGGGGTGTGTCACCTGAGGCCCATTTGCCCTAGCGCCCTGCCCTAGTCTGCCGGGGCCGGAACCGACCTGAGTACGGAGGCTCTCGCATTTGCCTGTCATTACCTAAGATGTCGTTTAGAAGCACCTCATGTCCTGCATATCTCATACCTGCTCATTTACTCCCATGACCACCTGTGTTTTACAGATGAAGACACAAGGCCCTGAGTCACAAAAGCACCTGCAGGCTGGAGCTGGTGAGCTGGAGTGGGCAGAGGTAGGGTCAGGACCAGCCCAGGCTCCCCGACACCGGGCCCTGAGCTCTCCCAGCCTCCATGCCAGCTTCCAGGTGACACACTCGCCCTGGAAGGCACCCTGCTGCCCACTCCAGACTCGAGTGGTTAATCGGCACTCCCGCCCCTCTGTCCGTGTTCCTAGTGACTGCGACGCCCCTGCCGGTCCCTCGGCTGAGGGGGCTGTGGGAAGAGCCTGTGGCTGGGCTGGTTTGATTTCCTGGTTCCTGCCCTTTCCCAGTAGGTACACTGCCCCGTCCTAGACCTGGCAACACCCCAGGAGTGACTCCATGTAGACCACGGCCCAGCTTCATGAGCGGGTGATGCCCAAGTCAACACAACGCAGTGGTGTTGGTGCACAGACCCAGGGACCGCCCACGGTGGAAGAGGTGGCCAGGGCGAGTGGGCCGGCAAGGCCTGGACTGAGCGGGCCTGGAAGTGAGGCCGGCAGAGGGCAGCACGGGCAGAAGCCTGAGGCCGTGGGGCTGGAGGGGGTGGTGTGGCCATGAGACAGGTCTACAGTTGTCAGGGTCATGCTGGGCAGACCTGAAAGGCCACAGCACAGACTTTGGGTTTTACTTTACGGGGAGGGAGGCCAGTGGAACATCCTGAGCAGGAACTGATGTGATCAGATCCACATTTTTAAAGATTGCTTTGAGCTCTGCATGGACAATCCACCGTCGGGGGCAAGACTAGGGGTGGGGAGGCCAAGAGGAGACAGTGCAGGAGCCCAGGGGCCAAGGCTGGGCCTGGACCAGGAGGTGGAGAGGTGGTGAGAAGTGCGTGGACACGGGGCAGCTCAAGAGAAGTGGACAGGCCAGCCCATGACCGGTGAGGGCAGGGTGGGGTGGGGTCCTGGAGGTCCCTTCCTTGGCCTGGGACTAACAGGGAGACCCCAGGTCAGTCCAGAAGGACCCTAAGTTAGCAGGCGAGAAGGTGGCAGGGCTGGAGGGACACCTGGGGTTCTGGGGCCCCACTGAGGAGGGATTCCGAGCTGTGGGATATGCAACACCACCAAGGGAGGGGAGGAGGTCAGAGAGGAAAAGAGGCTGGAGTAGATGGATGACGAACCAGCACCAACGAAGGCCAGGGCCCCGGAGAGCACGAGACGGATGAGGAACCAATACCAGCGAAGGGGAGGGCCCCGGAGAGCATGAGACATATGAGGAACCAGCACCAGTGAAGGGGAGGGCCCCGGAGAGCATGAGAGGGATGAGGAACCAGCACCAGTGAAGGGGAGGGCCCCGGAGAGCATGCGAGGGATGAGGAACCAGCACCAGTGAAGGACCTGGAGAGCATGGGCTGCACAGCAGGAGGAAACTTCTAGAAGGAATCAACTCAACAGTAAAAAGAAAAATACCCGATCAGGACATGGGCAAAGGATCTGAATAGACATTCCTTCCAAGAAGATATACAAATGGCTAACAAGCAGATGAAAAGATGCTTGAAGCCTTCAATTACCAGGAAAATGCAAATGAGATCACCACAAGACCCCACTTCGCACCCACTAGGATAGCCACATCCAAAAGACATATAACAACAAGTGCTGGCAGTGAGGCGGGGAGACAGGAACCCTCCAACACTGCTGGTGGGGGTGTAAAATGGGGCAGCTGCTTTGGAAAGTCTGGCAGTTCCTCAAAGGATTACACAAAGAGCCACCGTATAACCCAGCAAGTCCAGTCCTGGGGATATATCCAAGACAGGTGAAAATCTACACCCACGCAAACACCTACCGCAAACATTCACCGCAGCTTTATTCATCATGGTCAAAATGAAGTCACCCAAATGCCCACCAGCTAGTGAATGGGTCTGTCCTTACAGTGAGACAGAGGGGTGCAGTTCTGCACAAGCTGGTGAATAGGTCTGTCCTCACCGTGGGACAGAGAGGGGGCAGTTCTATATCAGCTGGCGAATGGGTCCATCCTTACAGTGGGAGAGGGGCACAGTTCTGTACCAGCGGGCGAATGGGTGTGTCCTCACAGTGGGACTGAGGGGCACAGTTCTGCACAAGCTGATGAATGGGTCCATCCTTACAGAGGGACAGAGGGGCGCAATTCTGCACCAGCTGGCAAATGGGTCTGTCCCTACATATGGAGGGCACTGTGAGCCCTCTCTGGCCCCCTCACAGAGCCCTCCATCGGGCACTCCGGGAGGTCAGCTCTTCACACCCTGCTGGCCACCCCTCTGCCACAGGGACTTGCCTTCAATCAAGTGGGATGGGATGAACCGCACACATGGATCATGGTCCTGCCCTGCTTAAGCTCTCACTGCAGGAGGCGGGGCTGTTAGGACTAAGCCCCTGAAAGAGCTGCCAAGCGAGGGCCCACGGTGCTCAACGATCGTCATCCAAGGCTCCTTGAGCCCTTCTGGTGCTGATTCTGACATGCAAATCCCGGGCCAGGAAGGAGAGCACACCTCACGCGGAGCAGCAGTCCAGCTCACCCAGACCCCACTGCCATCGCTGCATGCTGGGCAGTGGGCCAGCAGACTCTCAGCAGCCACCTCTAATGCATCCCCCCCCAGGGCCACCCCACCTACACCCTCACCACACTGGGGAGGTGAGAGGGAGGCATCGCTGCACGCCCCAGGCAGATCAGAGAACACAGCCCATGGGAACAAGTCCAAAAGCCCCAAGGGGAGCGGGTCCTCTGTGCCACTGTGGAAAGTAAAAAATGTCCTCTTCAAAGTTTCCCTTCTTACTAAAGAATATATCATAGGTGTTAGAAATAATAGTTTTTTTAAAAAAAAAACTAACTTCCTTCAAGCCTCCTTGCTTTTATACTAATAACTCTTTGTTAAGCCCTATCCTATGTAGCTGTTAGATATAAGGGAGTAAGTACATCCTATGTCCTTGTACTTTAATCAAGGTATTTGTTCTAAACATGCTCAAGCATGTCCCAGCTCACAGCCTACGTGCCCTCCTTATTTGGAAATGTCATTACTTTTCTAAGTTCTTTCGCAAGCAACTTCCTCTTTTCCTTTTGTTCTCCATTACCTTTACCTGTTCAGGAAAGTTTTAAGTTGTTAGCCAATCAGGTCTAAAGGACCCAATGCGTAAGGGATAAATATTCTTGCCTTTCTTTGTTCAATTGTGCTCTCGTGGCAGGAGTGCTAACAGGCAGCACCCCTTCTGCAGAAAGTAAAATTGCCTTGCTGAGAAAATTCTTTGAGCGCTAGTTCTTCTTTTCGGCATCAAGGAACGAGCATTTCTGACAGCCACACACCGGGGGTGCGCCAGCCCACACACCATCTCCAGATCGTGACGGCCCCCAGGGTGGAAGGGAATAGAGCCCAGACAGGAGTGCGTGAGCCGAGCTGCCACTGAGCCCCGCCCACGGGATCGCAACGTGGCCACTGGACTCCAGTGTGGGGGTCTGTGACAGGGAGGCCTTTGGGGGGGGTGGTTCCGCACACAGGTGACAGAAATGACCTGGCCACACTGGCCTTGCATGGGATCAGAGAAATGGGCCCCACCTGGTGAGGTTTTTCTGAAGCTGAATGTATTCGGGTGGAAGGACCACCCTTCCTCCTGAGACTGGGTCCCTCCTACGCTGCAGGGCTGGAAAGCCTTTTCCCTGATGAAATGATGGCGGCCATGGATGAAGGTATATTCTTTAAATGTCCTTAGTTGGCGACTTCGTCAATGTGGAAGAAATATAGAACTGGCAACCATGTTGGTCTCAAAAGTTATTTTTAAATGTTAACAGTCCATGATATGGGAGCATCACAGGGGCCACAGAAGGCTCTAGATAAGCCATGCCAAGCAGGCTAGGCCCACAGCTGGCCATGCAGGGAGGGTCAGAAAAGCACTAAGGCGAGTTTCCAGACCTGAGAGCTAAGGCCGGCCCAGGGGAGAGCCAAGGTGCCGGGATACTCGGTCCTCAGACCAGGACAGTCTCCTACTCCACGCTGGGGTCCCCTCTCCTCTCCAAGGCCCACAGCGGGTGGTGTTGGTCTTCAGCTAACCAGGCCGGGCGGCCCAGGATGCGCACATGAGGGCCAGGGTCCGGACGTGCCCATCCCACCTGGCCCTCGTGACCTAACCCAGGAGTCGGCCAGCGGCACCAAGATCTAAGCGCAGCAGCTTCACTGGGAACCTGCCCACCACACTGAAGAGACGGAAGAGCCACAGACCCGACCTAGAGTTACACAAGTTATCTGCATCAACAGGGCCCTCTGAGAGGCCACGCGTTTCCTGAGCCCGAGCACCCCAGAGCCCAGGTGTGACCAGCAGGTCCACAGTCCCTCACTGAGGTCTGACTCTGCAAATACGCGTGGGTGTGAGGAAGGCTGGAGGGAATACCAACATGCTAACAGCAGCTCCCAGGCATCCTGCGTCCAAATTCCCTATCATGAGCCTACGTCACTGTCACATCAGAAAACACTAAGTTTCAGTTTTATAAAAGAGCTTAAAAAAAAAAGGCTAAGAATAGAACTGCCCTGAACATCTGCAAAGGGTGCTCCGCAGCTGGTGCGTGAGGCTGTGTGGCAGGCGCCTGCGGATTTTGAACGGAGCCGCCGTGAGGAGGAGCAGAGACTCCAGCACCCTCCACCCTTGTGGGAGCCGTGGCCCTCCCGGCCTCCTCAGTTCTGGCCCTTTCAGGGTGTGAGGCTGGTGTGGCCACCAGTTCTGCACAGGGGAGTGTGAGGACAACGTCCCAGTGCAGTGGCCTGGGGCTGGCTGGGGTCCTTGGAGCTGCGGGCATCCCGCTCACTGCAGGGCGGGACACAGGCCAGCACAGGAGGTCACAGCAGCAAGTGCAGTGGGGGCCAGCTGGAGGGGAAAAGTATAGACTGCTAGCGTCCCCTCAGACCCCAGAGTGCCACTCTAACCACACCCAGGGCAGATGCTCCCTTCCCCCCCTCCCCAGCCCAGCCAGGGCTCAGACTTAGCAGACAGCACCCAAGGCACCTCTCCCCATCCCAGACCAGCCCAACCCAGGGCAGGCCGCTGGGCACCCCTCAAGGAAAGTCCAGTGGGAGCCCGCCAAGGCTCAACTCCCCGAAAGGGCAGAAGCAAGATCGGACGCCCCACTCCAACCTAGCCCATGGCTGTGCAAATGGTACATCTGTGTCACCTCCTGTGTCCATAGCTGAGCAGGCCCCAACAGGGAGCCTTCAGACGTGACAAAGACACATTTGGAGCATGTTGGCAGGGAAAAGTGTGTGCCAGCAGGCATGCACCCCCTGACCTTAGCACACAGGTGCACCTGGGCTTCTACGTCGGGGCGGGGTGCACCTGTGTGCCCTGTGGAGGGCACCTGCAGGCTGAGGGCCCAGTCTCAGGTTCACAGCACTGACTAGGCTTATCCGCAGGCGCGTGTGCATATGTGCGCACATGTGTGTCCGGGCAGCTGTGCGCAGGCAGCTGTGTGCACAAAGCCCGTGTGCGCAGGAGGACCACACTCCCGCCCCTGCCCCCCAGTGTGCACCATGCCCAGGCAAAGAGATACCACGGCCCACACACTCACAGGCTGTCCCGAAGCTCCTGCGTGTCACTCGGTGTCCCTAAGGACTGAAGGCTCCGCTCCAAGGAGGTCACTGCCCGAGAGAAGAGGACAGGGTGAGGGCAGAAGGAGCTTCCCTGCCCCCTGCTACTCCATACGGGTGGCCCCACTGCAGCCCGGGCAGGGTGAGCAGAGCCCAAGGACCAGTGCTTGAGCCAGGGCAGACCACCTAAGTGGCCTGGAGGCCAGGGCCCACACTGCCTCAGCATAAGGTCACGCCCGCCAGAACCCCTCCCCAGCTGGCCTGCGACAGGTGCTCAGGCCCACATGCAGCTCAGGGGCTCTGAGGAGCTGCCTCCAGCAGTCTTGCCCTGGCTCTGGGGACAGCTTCTCTCCACCCTGCTCCCCTCACCCCGTCCCTTGCCCCTCCCCTGGCCGTGGCTCTCATCCCTGCTCTCAGCCTCAGTGACCTCTGGTCTGCACGTCTGAGAGGCCCTGGGATGCTCCTTCCTCCACTGGGCTCCATCCAGATCACACAAAAGGTGTCAAGAAGGAGCAGCATGGGGTCAGGGAGAGGAGCCAACAGCGGGCAGGGGGCAGCAGGCAGGAGCAGCCAGCGGGAGCGGTACCCGGCCCTGACCCAGCCCTCGCTCCTTTCCACCCACAAAACCCGGGACTGCACCACAGGATGGCCTGAGCGGGGAAGCCATCCAGCACCCTCGCCTCCAACGTCGCATCAGTGGACCCACGAAACCCGGGACTGCACCGCAGGATGGCCTGAGGGGGGAAGCCATCCAGCACCCTCGCCTCCAATGTCGCATCTGTGGTCCAGGGTGCCTGGATGGAGGGGCAGGCCCAGGCCAGACGCACACTCACCACTGGAGTTGATTCGGAAGACGTTGGCCGACATCTCCTGGAACAGCTCCTGGAGGTTACACGGATCGACCTGGGTGGCTGGGAGAAGACAGGGAGGAGAACACAGGCTAAGGGTGAAGCCTGCAGGCCCAGCTCTGCTAACCGCTCTGGGCAGCCCCCAGGGGCAGGGACCCGAGAGGCAGCAGAGTGGCCCTGAACCCCCTCACTGCCTTTGCGGCTTGGCCACCCTGGAGTCAGTGCTGGACACCCGCACCTGCCTTCACAGTACCTTCAAGCTGGAAGGAAGGAGAGAGGAAGGCAGGGGGTGGTCCCTCAGAAAGGCAGCACCCTGAGTTTCCATACACCGCAGCAGCTGGCGTGTGTGCCCGGAAGCTACGAGCACCTGCACGTGGAGGCTCAGAGCAGCATCACTAAGAGTCAAAGCACAGCCCCGCTGATGAAGCAACAGAAACAAGGTCTAGCTCTGCACCGGCAGCTCAGCATTGGAAACAGAAACACTGGTTTCTGAACAATGCAGGTGAGCCCTGAGCGCAGCACGCACGGAGATGAAAGCCAGCAGGAAAAGGCCACACGCCGCACGGTTCCACACATCTACCATGTCGGAACAGACCAATCCTAGGACAGAGCCAGGGCAGGGGCAGTGAGAGGGAGGAATGGGCATGACTGCTGATGGGTACGGGGGTCCTTTTGGGGGTGATGGAAACATTTTAGAATTAGAAAGTGGTGATTATAGAATGCTGAATATTCTAACAGACACTGAGCTATATGCTTTAATATGGATAAGATGGTGAATTCTGAGTGACTAAGTTTTATCTCAATTTTTAAAAATCTACAGAACATTATGAGGACAGCAAGTCCTCATGAGGACATGGTGGATGGAACGCTCGCCCGCTGCATGGTGAGGATAAACGGCACGGCCACCATGGGAAGGGTCTGCAGGCTGCACACACTCGCCCTCTGTCCACCCCCCAGTCAGCATCTTGGGCATTTACACAGAGGAGCAGAGCACACATCAAAGCACATGGAAACACTCGCTGCCTGCCCGCCCTCCAGCCAGCAGCCCCAGGGTTTACACAGAGGAGCAGAGCGCACATCCAGAGAAGCTCCTGAAGAGCACTCCCAGCTCCCAGCAGCTTGATTGCTACCAGCCCACACCCGGAGAGAGGGCTGGTGTCCAAGAGACACCGGGGAAGGGACAGCCACACGGGGCCTGTGTGCAAGGAAACTCCAGGCACGCAACACGGTGAATCTCAGAAACACTGTTCAGAAACCAGAGCGAACGGGGCGAAGGTCCAGAACGACCAAGGCAATCCCCGGGGCCTCTGGGCCAGGCTGGGGAACTGGGGCAGGGCCGGAGGGACCCTCCTGGGTGAGGGCCTGCCCTGTGCCTGGACAGAGCTGTGGGTTACACATCTGTCACAACGCCCAGGATGGCACACTTAGGAGCTGTGCAGTTCACTGTACATAAATGAAAGAAAAGTGAACGGCAAGTAAAGCAGCGTTCAGAAGGAAGCACGGAGGGCCGAGCTCGCTCCGAAACGCATGCAGGTGGAGGCACTAAAGGTCGATTAAACCAGGTAGAGACTCCAGGCTCGCATCCAGGTGGCAGCTACGTGGGTGTCTGTGCAGTTCTTTCAACTTTCTCTGCAAGTTTACAATTTTCCATATTAAAATTTTTAAATAAAAGAACGTGGTTTGAGGTCTACAAACAGGTGTGAGGGCTAGAAGATGCTAGGGGTGCCGGGGGGACCCTCCCAACACCAATCCTGTCTGGGCTGCCCTGAGGTGGCCCGGCATGAAGGGACACAGCACCCCTGGCTGGATATCTCGGTTTCCACCAGGACAAGGCCCAAGCCCAGCTCTGCTTGGGGTCTCTGAGCCACCTGGCCAGGGCAGAGCTGACCCTGGCACTCCATCTGGGTGCACACAGGCCTGTCCACGTATGCTCTGTGCACCCCTGGCTCCCCAGCAAGTCCTGGCCCCCTGCACACTTTCCGTCCAGCTACCTCCACCCTGCCCCAGCCCCAGGCCTCTCGGTCCAGCAGCCACACTCATGGCAAGGCCTGGAGAAAGGAGGAACTGCCAGGCGGCCTCCAGGAGGGCGAGGCCTGAGGGACGGCCCCCCATCACCCAGCACCCACCACCCCTCGATGTCACCATGGCCCAGCCTAGCAAGGTCAAGCCAGGGCCTCAGTTGCATTAGTAGAACAACGAGAATGAGGATGAGTTAAATCAAGTTTAGCCTAAAGGCGCCTCCTTACATATTTTCAGTTCAGCCTAAAGGTTTATCTGTACATCTTGAGCTATGACAACAGGGAGTGTAAATGGACCATGGTCTATACTTGTGCCAACCACTGAATTTTGGCCAAACAAAGCCAACTGCTGGAACTGTGTTCAAATAAGGCAAATGCCAAGCTGTAACTGATCTGTTTCCATGCCTCACTACCATTTTCTGTATGTCACTTTCCTTTTGCTGTCCAAAATCTTCTACCCATGGCTGTGCTGGAGTCTCTGAGCCTACTCTGGTTCGGGAGGGTGCCCAATTCATGAATTGTTCACTGCTTAACTAAACTCCTTTAAATTTATTTCAGCTCAAGTTTTTCTTTTATCATGGAACAAGCTCTGGCAGGAGCACAAGAACCTATCCCAGGGCCCAGGATCACTCTCCCCATTCACAGGTGGGCAGGTGACCTGCTCAAGGTCACAGGCCAGTAAGTGGCACACACAGGGTGGGGGGGGGCAGCAGGGACACAAAACAAACAAAAAGAATTGCCAGAAATAATGACCAAAAGTACCCAAATTTTATGAAACTATAAACTCGGAGATTCAAAAATTTCACCAATCCACAAGCAGAATAAATACATATTTTTTAAATCCAAGGTACATTATAGGCAAACTGCAGAAAAACAGTGATAAAGAAACCTGAAAAGTGGCCCGGAGAAAAAACTGCACATTTCATGAGGAAGAAAAAACATAAGAAGGACTTGACCCTTTCGTCAGAAACTGTGGAAGGTGAAAGACAATGGAAGGATGTCTTTAAAGTGCTGGACGGAAAAACCTGCAACTAGAATTCTACACCCACTGGAAACAGATTTCAAACACAGGGGCAGATTTTGACAAGCAAAAGTGAAAAGGATCGGTTCCAACCAGATGTGAAGTACAGGAAATGTTAGAAGCAGCTAGTTAGGGTGAAAGTAACAGCAAGAAACCTGGATCTCCCTGAAGAATTAAAGAACGCCAGAATGGTAAATAGAAAAAAGATACGTTCATTTATTTAAAACACTATCGATTGTAAAAGCAAAATCCGTAACTATGTGCCGGGGTCATCATGTGTTATAAATGACTTGTGGTCCTGAATGTACTGAAACCACATCAACGAGGCAGGTTTATCATGTGTTATAAATGACATGTGATCCTGAATGTACTGAAACCACCTCAACGAGGCAGGATTATCATGTGTTATAAATGACGTGTGATCCTGAATGTACAGAAACCACCTCAACGAGGCAGGGTTATCATGTGTTATAAATGACGTGTGATCCTGAATGTACAGAAACCACCTCAACGAGGCAGGGTTATCATGTGTTATAAATGACATGTGATCCTGAATGTACTGAAACCACATCAATGAGGCAGGGTCATCAGATGTTATAAATGACCCGTGGTCCTGAATGTATTGAAACCACGTCAACGAGGCGGGGTCATCGTGTTATAAATGACATGTGATCCTGAATGTACTGAAACCATGTCAACGAGGCGGGGTCATCGTGTTATAAATGACCCGTGGTCCTGAATGTACTGAAACCACATCAATGACGCGGGCATGGGACACAGAAGTGCATTCCTGTGTGGCCGATCCACCACACAGGACATGATACGGTGCTACTTGAAGGCGGGCTGCGGAAAGTTAAAGATCTATGCTGTAAACTCTAAAGCAACCACTAAAAAAAGAAACAGGAATCTCTCATAAGCCCATAGTGGAGATAAAATGGAATGCTAAATAGCACTCAATTCTACTCCAAAAAAAAAGGAAGGAAGAGAAAGAAAATAAAAAGGGGGAAAAAAAGGAAATATAGAAAGCAAACATCAAGACAGTAGAGTTAAAGCCAACATGAAGGCCTTACACTTAATGATGCATGAGCCGAACACGGCTCGTCCACTCCAGTAGCCATCAACTCCTTGCGGCAATTTAAATGTAGATTTTAATTAATTAAAATTAAATAAAATGGTAAACTCGGTCGCTTCCTGCACTAGCCACATTTCAAGTGCCCAGGAGCCCCATGTGGCAAATGACTGTCACACTGAAGAATGCAGATGACAGGGCCTTTCATCATTACCAAAAATCCTACTGGACAGAGGCACTGCTTTCACCATTCTGACCAAAAAGCAGAGCTTCTCCGATGAGAGTAAAAGCAAGATTCCGGCCAGGCGTGGCAGCTCATGCCTGTAATCCCAACACTTTCCGAGGCTAAGATAGGAGGATCACTTGAACCTAGAAGTTCAAGATAAGCCTGGGCCACACAGTGAGATCTCTTTCTACAAAAAAATAAAAATTGGCCAGCTGTGGTGATGTACACCTGCAGTCTCAGCTACTTGAAATGCTGAGGTGGGAAGACTGCCTGAACCTGGGAGATCGAGGCTGCAGTGAGCCTTGATCACACCACTACATTTTAGCATGGACAACAGAGCAAGAGACCCTGTCTCAAAAAAATAAATAAATAAATAAAAAAGGCAAGATCTTGCTCTACAGTATATACAAGAAGCCCACTTCATATATAAAATCAGATGAAATTATAAGTAAAAATTAGAAAAATATATCATGTAAACAGTAATCATAAGAAAGCTGGAATGGCTACACTAATATCAGAGTAGAATTCAGAACCACAAATATAATAGAAATAAAAGAAGGACACTTTCAAAACAGATGGTCAACTAAGATAAAACAATTCTAAGTATGTATGCACCTAATGTCACAGCTTGAAAATACGTGAAGCAAAAACTGATAGAACTGGAAAGAAACACACAAATCCACAGTTACAGGCAGCGCGGTCAGCAGAGCAAGCAGACTCAAGAGCATAGAGGCCACAGAAACTCCAACACCATCAACCAGCCTAACCCACGCAACAGGAGAATACACATTCCTGCCAAACGCACGTGGAACATTCACTAAGACAGACTCTATTTTAGGCCATAAAGCAAGTCTTGACGTAGTTATAATCGCTGAAATCATACAAAATACATTCTCTGAAAAGAGAACTAGAAATCAGTAACAGAAAGTTATCTGTGAATGACATAATCATCTGAAATTACACAACACACTTCTAAATAATCATGTGTAACAGAATAAATCAAAGAGAAATTAGGAAATAACTGAATGAAATAAAAACACAAGATATTAAAATGTGTATCAGTAAAGCAATGCATAGAGGGAAGTGTATAGCAATAAATACTTAGAAAAAAAAAGATCTCAAGTCAATAATCTGACAAAAGCATTAACCCAAAGTAAGTAGGAGAAAGAAATAATAAAGGTGAGCAGAAACCAATTAAATCAACATCAAATCAATAGAGAAAACTAATGATATCAACATCTGGACCTTTCAAATGATTAATAAAATCAATCGATTTACATGGGAATAATACTGAGATGATAAAATTATTCAGATCAAGATTAATTGATCTTGATCTTAATTAATTGGGCATATCTTTAAAAGTCACACCAACCCTACGGCCAGCAATTCAACTTGCAGGTAATAATCCCCCCACAACAAAATGCAAACATTTGTCCGTACAAAGATCCTACAGAAATGCTCACAGCCTCTTTCCGCCTAACAGCCAAAAGCTGGAGAACGCGAAAGCATCCATCGATAAGTGGAAACACAGGCTGTGCTATGTCCAAAGACATGCCTGCCGCCCAGCAATAAAGCCAGGACTCGGCGCAACTGTGCTTTCTAGAAACGGCTGTTGAGTCACAGCATAACCTCAAGACTGAGGGAGCCGCGGGGAGTGCCCTCCTGTCACCAGGCAGGCTGTGGGGCCTCCCCCAAGCACTGCCTCTGCTACTGCTGGGGGTCCACGGTCACGAGGCAGGGGCTGCCTCATCCCACACCACCACGGCACTCCTGTGACACCGCAGCCCCACCAACCACAGCACAGGCCTCCTGCCGCTTCCAGCCCCGACTGGGCCAACTCATCACTACATGCAGGACGCCACATCCTGGTCTCAGGAAGGGCCCATTCCCACATATCCCACGGCTGCCGCTGGAGCACAGGTTTGTTGGGTCCGGGAACCCTCAGAGGGACAGCCACCCAGCTGAAGACCCTGGCTTCACAGGCCGTTAGCAACAATCCCGTGACTCTGGCCGGGGACCTAAGGGAGGTCCAGAGAGGGCCCCCCTCATTCCCAGTCCTGTCCCCAACACCCATTCCCAGGAGAAGGAAGAAAAATTCATTTCCCAGATTCCATCTTCACACCATCTGAGCAACTTCACTAACACTCCATAAAACAAAACAAAACGTCAGCAGCGCTTATCAGGACTTCTCTCTGCCGTCCCCATCCCCACCCTCCAGTTCTGCTGTGAACAGGGATAACGGGACACCCTAAAACGCCAAAAGGCGGCAGGCACGCTCCCCACCAGTGCGGCGTCCCCCTACATCTCACTGCAGGCCCCACTTACCTGCCCGCTGCAGACGAAGGCCTCTGATGAACACTCGGCCGTGTGTGGGATTACAAGGGTCTGGGTCCCCACCTGCTCTTCACTGAACCAGGTCTCAAGGCAATGCAGCCCCAGCACGAGGGGGTCCCCAGGGCAGGAGCTTGAGGAGGGCACCCACACAGCCACTCCACAGTGAGCACCGCGCCCCCCTGGACACCCAACACCCACCACAAGCCTGCCTGGACCACTGGGCAAGCTGACAGGCTGCCAGGCTCTGCTGCCACCAGGCATGACACTGGCCAGGCAGTTCCCCAGTTGCCGGAGGGGATGAGCTGAAGGATGTGGACCCGGCTCAGGTTCAGGCAGGAAAAAGCCCAGTCAAGACAGTGTGCAGCCTGACTTGGCTTGAGCTAGCGCTGGGTGCCTCACATGCAATGCTAACCCCGTCCCACGGCTGCAGACAGGGCATGGTGTGTGCCCGAGTCCATATGCAGTGGCCCCAGGGAAGGGAAGAATAGCCCAGGGCCGGCCCTCCCTCTGCCATCTGGGAGCCACCATACACTGGCCCTGCGGTGAGATGCCTTGGCCCTGCTACCCTGCACGTGAGCTGCTGCCAGATTCTGCTACCGTGACCTGGGCAGGGCACAAGTGGCCAGCCCACCTCCCACCCTGGGAGGACCCTTCTTGCCCACTCATCTGGTGATGGACAGACGTGAGGAAAGAGGTAGTAGTGACAGAGGTCTGAAGCCCCAGGAGGCCAGCCCCACTCTGGGCCTCTGCACATCCATGATGGTGCTTCAAAATCCACAGAGCACCACCGAGGGGTCCTCAAGGAGAAACGGAGTACCCCAAAACCTTAGTGTGTGACTGACAAGGCTGATGATCGCTTCCCCAGCTGGCCCTGGGCCAGCCCATGCCGAAGGAGCGAAGAATCGGATGCAGCTCAAAGCGAAGTTGACGTTGACTAAGCTGGGCAGCTACGTGATGTGTGACGGCTCTTGTTACACTGGCCCAGGCGACCACGGAGATGGGTCTCTGCAGGCCAGGGAGAATCACAGGCCCGTGGACCTATACCGTGGATGAGGCAGGGGAAGCCAGGGCGGGCAGGCAGGGGGTGTGGGCCAGGGCACCATGGCCAGGAGGGGCAGCTCAGAGTGGATAGAGCAAATGCTGTTTGGCTCCCACAGGGCGCTAAGAAACCAGACTCAAGCACTGGCAAGGTTCACCCCAGGGAGACAGGGTCACCTCTGAGGGCCTCATGGAGAGGACGTGTCTAAACCCCAAGCTGCCATGCCAGCAAAGCTGAGAGCCAGGCTTTGTGCCAGCAGCCATGAGGCAGTCGGGGAAGCACAGGGCAGCTCCTGCCCACCTGGACAACCACTCCCGAGGGATGTCTGTGGGAAAGGCAGGTGGCAGATGGACACATCAAAGACAAGGCTCGCTCCCCACACCTGCTGAGTCTGGGCCCTCACCAGCCGAGAGCAGCGGCCCTGCCGTACAGCGCCCTCCTCCTCTGCAACCAGCCCTCCTCTGGACAGCTGCGCCAAGGGTGTCTCCAACACACATGGCAACAGTCCTGCACCATGCAGGCAACTCCGCAGAGGACTGAGAGGGCTAGAGGCACTTCCCAACAGGGGCTGATGATGCAGCCGGAGAGCTGGGGAGTGAACCAGCTCATTCTGGGGCAGGGTCGGGGCCAGACTGGTCAGCACAGGGCTGGGTTTGTGGCCAGGGTCGGGGCCTCATGCTCCAGGAAGGCGGACGGCATCAGGAAGGAGGCGTCCATGAAGGCTGGGGCGCAGGGGTGGTGCTCAGGCCTTGGAAGATGGAGACAGGCGAGCACCAGTTCAGAAAGAACACGGGGCCACATAAGAGAAGTGAGGTTTGCCGGCGCCTCCTGTGCACCAGCCCTGGCCGAGGCATGTCCCGTGTTTCCTCGTGATGGCGGGAACCCTGCTTTATAGAGGAGGAAGCGGAGGCTCCAAGGATCACAGAGCAGACAGAGGCACATGGGGCATGGCTCCACTCACAGGAAACGTCCAGAACAGGCAAAGCCGCAGGCAGACCGCAGACTAGAGCTGCCAGGGCTGGGGGAGCTGAGGGCGGGGTGACTGCCTAGGGCCAGGGCTCCCTTTTGGGAGATGGAAACGCTCTGGAATTGAGACGGTGGCGGTGGCTGCACAGCACTGGGAATGAACTAGCATCACCAGGTTGAAGACTTTAAAAGGGTGAAACGACAAACTTTGATGTGTGACTATTATGTCAATAAAGAAAGAAAATAATAAGGCTGTGGCACTCACCAAAGGCCCCAGAGCTGGGAAAGGCAGGGCCTGGCGGGTTTGTTCCAGCTCAGTCCCAAGGGTGCCATCCCCTCTCGACCTCAGCCTTCCCACCACTGTCTGGATCTCAAAGGACCTCTCTAGCCCTTTGCCTCAGACCCCAGGGCCGCATGACCCAGCCCACACGCAGGCAGGGCCTGCAGTCTGCTCGGACTTCACACCCCACGGATGACACCACGTGCCTAGACACCTCCCTGGGCCCAGAGGGGAAGCCACAACACAGCATGGGGCTGATGTCAGAGAAGGGGCAGTGTGTACTGGCTTCTGTTGGCTTTTTAAGTTCTTAATACACTTTAGGGAGCCTGTTTCAAAGTCAAAGACGAGGTATGCAATTAGAGAAATGCCCCTCAAGGCCTAACTGCAGAGCCCTCCTGGGTCGGAAAAGGAGGTGCTCACAAAACACTCTCACACTCCCCCAGACCCCTCCCCTGCCCCCCGACGCCTCCCATCTGTCCACACGTGGCTCCACCCTCTCAGATGCAGAGCCTGACATTGGGGAGGGAGTTGAAGTGGCACAGTGGGGACTGAGAGAGGACAAGGACATTGAGAGTGCCCTCAAGTGCCCCCTTCCCAGCCTCCCCGCACCCGCCCCCCCAGGCCCGGCCGGGCAGTCTTCTTCGGAGGAACAATCCAGGCCCACATCTCCTGCCAAGGCAAGGGCAAAGGGACTCCTGTTCACGGGAAATAAAGGCTCATCCTTGATGAGCACGGAGAGGAGTACAGCGCAGGCAGTGGTGGAGAGGCCCCTTGGGGCTGCAGGCACATCCCAGGAGGGCCCTGGCAGGCTAGCAGGCAGGCCGGCAAGGGGCCCTGGGGCCTGACCCCACCCTCCAACCCGAAGCAGAGTGCGTGCCTGGGGCGCATCCAGACACACGGCTGGGGCCAGAGGTCTTGGACACAGGCTAGGACAGCACGAGGTAGAAGAGGATATGAAGCCATCCCACCACCTCCCGCCCGGGACCACCTCCTCTTCTTCCACACCAGCGAGGTCACCCCCGTCAGTGTCACTGTCCATCAGCCACTCACTGCCCGGCAGGCTGCAATGAGCCCTCCTGCAGCCCAGGCCTTTTGCAGAGTACCACAGACTGTGCCTCTAACTTTGCCACCTCCTCCACCATCCCGTTAATTACCCAGTGCCCAGCACAACCACCGGCTCACTCAGCACCCCCAGCCCTGACAGCACCAGGAAACCCACTCGAACCCTGTGAGGAGGGCAGGAGGCCTTCTTCATGTAAAAGCCAGAGACAAGCAGCCCACAGCCCATGACAGCAGTGCTCTGTGTCACCCCAGTCCCAGGCCCTGCCGGCCGCCTACAATAGGGGCTGACCCCACTGCTGGGGCGACTGAGCCACTACAGCGGCTGCCAGAGAGCAGAGCCCCTGTCCTTGGACACAGCAAAGGGGAGGCCCTGGGGCCAGCTATCCCACTGACGGCCAAAGAGGGGCTCCCCCACGGCCCCCAACTGTGCCAAGAGGAAGGGCTGCCCCATAAAGACCTCCCTCAAGCTGAAACAGTCCCGAGGAAGTTCCGGCAGCAAGGCCGAGTGACTCGGGGCCGGGACTGCCACTGCCTGCTACCTCATCCTGCAGCTGAGCAGGAGGCCTCAGCGCCCGTGACCAGAGATGCCTACTTAGGTCTGCCCCGTCCAGGTGGGGCTGGGAGCACTTGCTCAGATCCTCTTCCAGACACTGTCAGCTCCACCACAGACAGCACTGCGGTCCTCGCCACACACTCGGCTCAGGTATGGGGGCAGATCCCAGCCAATGTCTTGAGGGGAACCTTGGCCCACTGCAGCCCAGTGCTCTAGGGACCCATCCAGTCCCGGGGCAGGGCATGTCCAGGCAGCTTCCACACCAGGATGGAGGCCTCATCGCCCACAGCTGGAATCCAGTGCAGGAACCAGGCTGCCGCCCTCCTCTTCCAGATCTCCTGTAGCACGGCCTCGTGCAACAGTCAAGAGGCCTGAGTGCATGCCATGTCTATGCCCAGCACCTGTCCCAGCACCTGTCCAGGCCCACCACAGCAAGAGCTCAGACGCCATGCCTACGCCCAGCACCTGAACAGGCAACTGTCCCAGCACCTGTCTGGGCCCACCACAGCAGGAGCTCAGACGCCATGCCTACGCCCAGCACCTGTCCAGGCAACTGTCCGGACACCTGTTCCAGCACCTGTCCAGGCAACTTCCGGACACCTGTCCCAGCACCTGTCTGGGCCCACCACAGCAGGAGCTCAGACGCCATGCCTACGCCCAGCACCTGCCCGGGCCCACCACATCAGGAGCTCAGACACCATGCCTACGCCCAGCACCTGTCCCAGCACCTGTCCAGGCCCACCACAGCAGGAGCTCAGACGCCGTGCCTACGCCCAGCACCTGTCCCAGCACCTGTCCGGGCCCACCACAGCAGGAGCTCAGACGCCGTGCCTACGCCCAGCACCTGTCCCAGCACCTGTCCGGGCCCACCACAGCAGGAGCTCAGACGCCGTGCCTACGCCCAGCACCTGTCCGGGCCCACGCTGACCTCCTGCGGACCTCCCTGACCCATCAGACACCAATAAAGCGATGCTCTCCCTGGGAAAAGGGACTCTGCCTGAGCCTCAGCCTCAGGGTCTGCAGAAGGCCCACTGCAGCTCTGAGCAGATGCTGCCTCCCAGGTCTCAACCTGCCCACCCTGACACCACAGGGCGGCGCCAGCCCGTAGGAAGGCCTCTTCTGGGTGTTAAAAACAGTAACAGAGCAGCATGTTTCAAACCACGGCGCTGAAACCCAGGTCAGAAAACCAGTTTAGTAAGTTGCAACCAGCTTTTTCTTTCATGAGTAGCACAAGACGCAGCAGGAGGAACATGAGCACGCGTGGCCATGGGGAGCGTCGGCACGGCTAGAAATGCCTGATTCTCGGCGTGTGTGTCTACCCCAGGCAGCAACAGCAAATGCCCTTCTCGCCACGGCCGTGGTCCCAGTGTGTGACTGGGTGATGGTGACGGGAGAACTCTGTCCTGCCTGTCTGCATGCTCAGCTCCGCTCTAGGACGCAGTGAGGGATAGGCCAAGTCAAACGCCAAGCAGGGAGACAAAATTTACTAATGCTCCCTTTATAGGTAATAGATATTGGCTGAATGCACAGATGGGTGGATGCACAGATGAGTGAAGAGTGAACGGGGCAGAGGATGAATGAACAAGAACACTCGAGATGAGACAGTGGTGATGGGGAGTGGGGGAGGAGGGGAGAAGAGGAGGAGGAGGAGGAGGGGGAGGAGGAGGAGGAGGGGGAGGGGGGAGGAGGGGGAGGGGGGAGGAGGAGGAGGGGGAGGGGGAGGAGGAGGGGAGAGGGGAAGGGGAGGAAGAGGAGGAGGAGGAAAGTCACTGTGGAGGAAGATGCAGGGCAACATGGCCAAGATGGGCCCCACCCTCCTGCTGGACAGAGTGGCACCCTAGCAAGGTGAGCTGAGCAAGGAACTCACCTCTGGGCGGCTCCAGACTGAAGCCCTCGGAGGGCAGGGCCTGGCAAGAGAAGGTCTTGGCCACCACCTGCTCCACGGGCGTGAGAGCCAGGGCCTGGGGCTTGCCGGAACCAGGGCTGGGGCCATGGGCCGCCTTCCGGAGGTCGCCCAGCTTGCGCCGCACGATGGCTCGTAGGTCCCGCCACTTGTGCTTCAGGTCCACAACGTCGCGGCGACAGTAGCCCAGCGCATTCACGGCCTGCAGGATGCGGCTCCACACGCGGTACCTGCGAGTGGGCTCGGCCTTCAGCAGCCCCGTGCCAAACAGCAGCTGGTGGTGCTTGCTCACCTTGGACACCAGCACCTCGGTCTCCTGCGGGCAGAAGTTGGGCTTCCTCTTCTTGGCCCGGGTAGCGCTGGGCCCCGCCATCCGGCCATGGGGCCCAGCAGCCGAGTCCTTCCTCGGGCCAATGGTGGGTGATGAGGTGGGCTCCGGCATCCGGCTGCCTTCAGGGGCAACCCCAGGCCCTGGAAAGGCACCAAAAGGCGGATGTTTAAGGCCCTGGGCCTGTGGAGGCAGCGGCCCCGGCGGCAGCTCCCTACGGCGCCTCCTCTCTGGTTTCTGCTTCAGGACACGGCTGCCTGGTCCTGGCCACCACCCCTCCCTGCTGGGTGTCCAGAGACCTGGGCCCACGATCCCCTAGCCCTGACACTGCCTCACCAGGTGCCATCAGCAAGCACGTAGCTTCTGGGTCACAGTGCCCCATCTCCAAGACAGCACACCACTAGCCCTGCCTGCCCCTGCAGCCACCACAGAGGTGCAGGAGCCGGGCAGGCTAGGTTGCGGCCCTGGACCCTCTCCAGGGTTTCCTGCCCTCAGGCCAGGGCTGGGCTGCTCCCGGGATCAGCCCTCGCCTGGGGACAGCCTTGCCAGCTGACATTTTGGAAGGCTCCTGCCTACCTGCCCACAGCACAACTAAGAGCCCTCTGAGCACACGCCTCGGCTTCCCTCCCACACTTGGGCCAGGGCCGGTGGGGACACGGTGGCCAGCCTCGACTTCCCCTCCTGCAGTTGGGCTGAGGCCGGTGGGGACGTGGTGGTCTGGTCGGCAGCCTCACCCCCCTACCATCCTGTGCCTCCACAGCCCTCCATCCTGCAAGGGAACAGGGCTGCACTGGCAACAGTGGCAAAGTCTCTGCGTCTTTGCTCACAGACGAGCTTTTTCACTAACCGGACCAGCTTCCTGAAGGCAGGGACAGTGCCCGACACTGCAGGTTCCCTGGTGCTGCATGTCTGAGCCCCCGAGGAGAAGCACTCAAGTGCAGGCCTCTCCCTGGGGGCCTGGTGTCCCAGAAGGACCTGGAAGGGGCCCCTCCACCAGGAGGGAAGCCCACCAGGACACCTGCAGAGGTCACCGGACCTGTTCCTCCCCAAACCCCAGCAAGCACTCTGCCACCCCTCACCAGCCCACTGCACAAGGACAGTAGGGCTTGAGGGTGAGGGGCCACAAGAGCAGGTCCAGAGCCCCCAGCGGGAGCACCCCTGCTCAGTCCTGAGCCTACAGGGTTGGCCAGCTCTGGCCACCACACAGCTTCCATCCTGTGGCCTGTATGGGCCGGCTGCACCCTTGACCCTACTCAGGGGAAGGCCTGGCAGGGGGCAGGGGATGCAGGCCCCTTGCCTCCTGGTCCCAGCCTCCTCCCTGCAGCTCCCACCTGCTGACCCTGCCCTCCTCAGCACCTGCATCTCCAAGCCGCCTTCCCAGGACCCCTGAGACCCAGCGTCTGAGTGAAGTACCTCGCTTCCTGGCCCTTGGGACAATAGGCGTGCCTGCCGGCCCCAGATCTCCTTCCCCGTCCTTCCCCACACAGGGGTTCTGCAGCTTGCTTTCTGGAGACGGGCAGGGGAAATGGCGGATTCCATACTCGGTCCAACATCTAGCGCACTCTACGGACAGCAAGGGACAGTCACGATTACTCTCAGCTCAGGGCGCTCCTGGCAGTGCCAGGCCCCCATGCACGGACAGCAGACACCCAGGACCCGAGATGCTCCACTCAGGGCTCCTCTTCCAGGAAGCCCTCCCTGCCTGCTATATCCTCTGGATCATCCCCCTTCTGCTGAATGCCAGCAAGGAGTTCAGAACTTTAGGTGTTCCGGACTTTTCTCTGAACCAGTTCTGAAATGTGACTGCAAACTAGCAAACAACCCCCAGGGCTTGCAGGGGTAGCCACAGATTAATCCCTGGACAGCTATTACCAGTCAGCAACAAAGTACAAAATGGGAAGTGCGGCTCCAGCATCGTTTAAGGCAATTTGAAACTGCTGCGACCTCCAAGCTCAGAATCATTCTACTGCATTTTATAAAAGTGCCACTCCGTAGCGTATGGGAGATGAAAAGCAAAGCCACACTGCTGTCCCCACTCGGCTTTGCGGAGGCAGAGACGCATGCTCCCCATCTCCCGGCTCCCAGCCCCCGCACAGAACGCATCGTAATTTTCTCTAATTATTTCCATTTGTTCACAAAACATTTCTGGACACATTTCATTGAAATTCATTGATCCTCAGATGCACCTTATAAAAGCCTTTTAACATCTCCGGAACCACGATGTGCCTTTCGATCCACGGCACCCCAGAGTCACAGACACGCCGTGTGTGCCAGGCTGAGGCCTCCGAAGCCAGACCCCGCGTGCCTGTCTGCAACCTGTTCTTCCCGGGACGTGTCCCGGTAGGTCACAAGGATGCTGCTGGCTCAGAAGCGCTTTCCAGCCACATCCGCGGCCTCCAGGGCCAGGTCGGCACAGTGGGTCCCAGGGCTGCATCCCTGAGCCAAGCGCCTGAAGCAGCAGCTCTTGGAAAAGGCCCTTCTTACAACCCTCAGAGAAGTGACACTAGGGGCCGCCCTGGTGAGCTCCCTCTCAGGATCCGTCTAGGGGGACCCTACAGCCCAACGTGACGGGGAGGGAAGGACTTTCCCAAAGCCTCTCATCGGACCCCTGCGAGGTGGGCGAGGGCCCAAAGGCTACCTGGTCCATCCTCCTGCCCCCAGACAGCACTGCCCAAACCACACAGGCAGAGACAGGCCTACGGCCACACAGACTCAGGAAAGGGCCTCCAGTGCCCAGCTCACTGCTCTGGACTGGGGCTCGCTCACCCTCCAGCTCTGGGCCCTGGTGGGGCGAAGAGGGAGAAGCCTGCGGAAGGACGGGAGGGCAGCTGCCTGGCTCATTTCGGGGCGGAGGTTTCCGCAGGGCAGAGAAGTGCAGCAAAGTAGATCAGAGTCAGAAGAAGACAACCCTCTGGAGGGGCTGGAGAGGGAGCAGCCGCAGCCTGGAGACAGACACTGCCCTGGGAAAACCAGGCACCCACGAAAGAGGCACTGACCAAGGCCCGGAGGGGGCCCAAGTCACAGAGGGAGGGATCCCAAGTCACAGACGCCTCTCAGTGTTTGATGAAGTGAGCCTCCAGCATGGGCCCCCCTCCCAAGTGGGCAGGGCCTGTCCCTCCAGCTCCCGGCAGGCCCTTCTCCCCTGGCATCCACACCATCCTCTCTCTGCACAGAGACACACTCTCCAAGCTGGAAACCCCGGACAATGGCCTGTGAGGGGATCCAGGCACTTGGTGACTGAGCTCAGCCTCTGCTCAGAAATGGGGTCCCACAGGCCCCCAGAGAGACCACAGGCCCTGCTGTCACTCAAGGACACGCCATCACCTCGCCACACTGCATCCGCTCACCCAAGTCCAGAAGGACACGCCATCACCTCGCCACACTGCATCCGCTCACCCAAGTCCAGAAGGACACGCCATCACCTCGCCACACTGCATCCGCTCACCCAAGTCCAGAAGGACACGCCATCACCTCGCCACACTGCATCTGCTCACCCAAGTCCAGAAGGACATGTCATCACCTCACCACACTGCATCCACTCACCCAAGTCCAGGTCCTGCCCACTGCACCAACGTTATTCCACACTGCTCCCCACGCCCCTCAAGGGGCCAGTATGCTCTGCCCATCTGAGCCATGTGAACCTAGAACATGGCAGGGACAGGCCTGGGACATTTGCTGTTTGCTTTTGAATAGAATAATACCCACAAATTACAGAAAAAATGTAAATGCAGACAGTTATAAATAAAAAAATAAAGATCACAACATCCAGAGATAAACATTAACCCTGGAGGTGGGCGGCTGTCTCCCACAAGCAAATGCTGCACGTATGGCTTTGCTTCTTCCACGCACCACATTCGCCACAAATCACAGAACGTGCGCGGGTCACTCGAGGGCCTTCGACGATGTGATTTTAATGCCCACATCGAATTCTATCCCAGCTGTAACACATCGTCTCCCTAAAGCCAGATGCTCACAGTATTTCTGAGTCAGCACTCGCACAAATCATATGTGGTGAACACCTCTGCCCGTGTGTCTATCTCCTAAGACAGAGTCCAAGAGGAAGCACGGCTGGGTTAAGAGAAGGAACACTCCCGGCCGCCCCAAGCTGGCTGCTCCCGGCACCCCTCGCCCACCCTCCCCTGCAACCCCACGGCCCCTGCTCCTGCCCCAGGCTGCCCCGAAGCTGGCTGCTCCCGGCACCCCATGCCCACCCTCCCCGTGGCCCCTGCTTCTGCCCCAGGCTGCCCCAAAGCTGGCTGCTCCCGGCACCCCATGCCCACCCTCCCCTGGCCCCCACTCCCGCCCCAGGCTGCCAAGGGCATGTCGACATTTTCTTTTCCTGCCAGGTTACCGTGAGGCTGACCACTGCTGGTGTGCTGAGGAGACAGCTACATGTCCTAGCTGTCCACAGACCTGGCCCGTGTGCATGGAGCTCTGGGGAGCTTTCTTCTGTGTATCTGAGTTATTTATGAGTTGACGACTCACTAGCTGGCTTTTTGCTGCCTCTGTCCAGACAACATTACAATGACACGACGGCCCTAAGGTGCTGCAGTTAGGGTGGCAGGACTTTGGCACACAGCAGGGACTGGGCACATGCAGCTGACCCTACACCCATGGGGAATTTGTCCAGGCCCCACCAGCCTGCCTGGAAGGCCTTGCCCAGCTCTGAGGGTCCTTGAAGGCCCCGCCCACACAGAAGGCCAAGAGCTGAGGGAAGCAAAGGAGACACTGAGCCAGGCTCGCCCCCATGCCCCAGAAGCAGCCCCAGCACGACGATTTTCAACAAACCGGGACAACACTGGTGCTTTTCTTTCAGATGTGTGTTCGGGTTCGAAATCACTTTAAAAAGACAACTGGAAAAAAGTACATCTGAAAATGATGAAGTAAACTTCCAAGTAATTCCTAAACAAAGAAATCATAATGGAAAGTTAAAGATATTTAGAACTGAACAAAAATTTAAAATACTATACATTTCAAAATCTGTGATATTCAACTAAAGCAGTTTCTAGGGAAATTTCTAATTTCCAATGCTTTTATTAGAAATGAATATTTACCATATTCATGGTGAATGTGGTAAATATTCAATCTGGGAGTCAGAAAAAAAAAATAGCATCTACTTAAAGAAAGGAGGGAAATGATGAAACTATGAGCAGAAATCAATCACAATTTAAAACTCGCACGCACAGAAGGGGGAAGCCAGGGGCCATATCTCTGCAGAGACCTGTGGAACTGCCAGGTCTCTGTCGATACTGACTATAAAAGAAGACAGAGAAGGTACAAATACAGAATATCAGGAATGAGAAAGGGGACGTGGTTGAGATGCTGTGGCTGTGAAAGCAGCAGCAGCCACCACCGGCCCTCAGCGGCCCTGCCCGAGCTTCACGGGTGTCGACACATCCATCTGCATGACCACCAGGCCGGAGGTCTCTTCTCACCTCCCCTTCCCAACCCTGAGTTCACAAAGCTCATGAGCAGCACGGTGGGCAGGGCTGAGACCAAGGCAGGCAGGGTGGGTAGACAGGGCAGGGCAGACAGGGCAGGGACCAAGCAGGCAGGGCTGGCACGCTGGGACAAAGACTAGCAGGGCTGGGACCAGGGCAGGCAGGGTGGGCAGGGCTGGGACCTCGGCAGGCAGGGCTGGGACCAGGGCAGGCAGGGTGGGCAGGGCTGGGACCAGGGCAGGCCAGCTTCTGCATCTGCATCTTAACCATTACATGAGGGTGCCCCAGTGTCACAACTGACAGCGAAAGGCTATTGTGTACAATTTCATTTCAGTAAGTTGAACATTTAGATAAAACAGTCGAATTTCCAGAAAAATGCAACTTAACAAAACTGACCCAAGAAGAAACAGAAAGCCTGAATAACGTTTGACAACTAGAGGAATTAACTGGTAGTCAGAAAATCTTTCCACAAAGGAAAACACTAGACCCGCATAGTTTTACAGCAAAAACCCAGAAACATTCAAGGAATACATAATCCTGTTCTTCCACAAACTCACCAAGAATAGAACCACCATCTCCATTCAACACTGCAGTAGAGGTTCCAGCCAGGAAAAGAAACACATAATAGGTGAAAGCACTGGAAAAGGAGCGAAAACACTGTCATTATGCACAAACACCACCATCTACAGGGAAAGCTCAACAGATTCCACAGACAAATAATTACAATAAAAAGGGTTTAGCAACATGGCTGGACACAAACCAGTACACAAAAATCAATTACACCACACAGGAAAACCCTGGTTTCTTCAACAAATAAACTTGGAGGGAAATAAAGAGATGGAGGGAAGCCAGAGACAGAGACACACTCGAAGGAGGAGCACAGGTCAGCTGTAACACAGCATCTCGGGAGGCTCCACGTTAAACGGCATCTCTGAAACAGACACTCCTAGAGGCCGTCGGCCACTTCAACTGCAGGTCGGGTATGGCAGCCAAACGCGCTGTCACAGTGGAAATCTGGTCACACATAAAAGGAGTCCTTCTCTTTTAGAGACATGCTGAAATATTACCAGATGAGATGATCTGCTATCTGGGATTTACTCTGGAATGACACAGCAGGGAAGCAGTTTGGGGGCACATGTACCGCCACACTGGCCACGAGCAGTGAGGGGAAGCCGAGGTACACCAGGGGCTGTGATGCGTCTGTGCCTACTTTGATGTGTTTGCAAGTTTCCACATTTAGAAAATTAAAACATAAAATATTCAAAAATTAAATACAATATCTGGACTTTGTTCTTAGAAAAAGCCAATTACATGCACACACCAGCAAGACGCATTTGGAAAATGTAATATTCAGAATGGTACCACTTACAACAGCAGGAAAGAAAGTTTTTACTTTGTTGAAATGAATTTAAGAAAAGATATGTAAGATCTTTACAGAGAAAGTTAAATGACTTCATTGAAAGACATTAAAGAAAACCCCATAAATATAAAGACGTGTGCTTGTTCACAGACTGGAAGGCTCAGAACGATAAAGAAATCACTTCTCCCCACATGGATGCAGGGACGCCAGGCAAACCCAGTCAAAGCTCCAGAGTGCGACAGGTGATCCTAAACCTTATGGTCAACATCAAACCGCCAAACATACCCAAGACACTTCTGTAGAAAAATAAGAAGGGCACTTTGTTCTAAAAAGTATTGAGAATTATAGCAAAACTATAGAAATTAAGGTGGATTTTGGCACAGGAAAAGCAAACTTGACCAGAGAATCCACATGAAAACTTTATCACAGAGCTGTCACTGCAGGTCTACAGAAGAAAGGCAATTCAACAGTCCACACA
Source organism: Pan paniscus (assembly GCF_029289425.2). Taxonomy (NCBI): domain Eukaryota; kingdom Metazoa; phylum Chordata; class Mammalia; order Primates; family Hominidae; genus Pan; species Pan paniscus. The sequence continues at coordinate 159,774,790 of NC_073256.2, forward strand.
ATTTGTTCTTCAAACAGAGAAAAACAACATCACAGCTTCCCCTCCACACTCACCCCACCTCACACCATAAACAAAAATCAAAGGTCAATTACAGTCTTAAATATGAAAAACAAATTGTTCAATCTTTAGAGGGAAGTAAAAGATGGCAGCATTATCATCTTGTGATGGAAGTTACTAAAGAGAAAAGTGCAAGTCCCGAAGGGAATGATGGATCAACTCAACGCTGCCCTGGCTGAGAACTTCTGCTTCCCAGCAGGCCTCCCAGTGAGAAGCCGGCCCGGCCTGGATTGGGCTGTGTAAACCCACCTGATGAGGCTTTCGTCTCCAGAGCACAGGAGGGAAGCCTGCGAACCCATAAGCACAAGGCAAACCCAAGAGAAAAGCAGACAAACAGTGCTCACTGGCAGGAAGACCCACATGCCCAATAAACACGAAAAGGGGATCCACCCCATTCATTATCAGAGAAACATCCTTCCAACCAGAGAGGACAAGCCACACCCACCAGGCTGGCAAGACATCACCGTCCGACACCCCTGGGTGCTGACAAGGACATGGAGCAAAGAGGGCTCTGGGTGGGGCCCACATCAGCTCGGCTGCAGGTGGCCCAGCCCAGGAATGTCACGCCCCGTGTACCTGCAGAGGCCCTGGCCATGGGCACAGGCTGTGAGGGACGACACAGGAGCCAGCCTCAGCATCCCTGAGACGCGGAACACGCCCAGACGCCGCGGTGTGCTCACAGAACCCAACGTGATGCAGCGCGGAATCGAAGGAGCCACAGCCACGCGCAACGTGGAGGCTCTCAGAACACGACGCGTAAAAGTAGCACGACACGGAGCAACGCAAATCGTCTGAGCCCAGGGAAGTTCAAAACCTGCACAGCTCAGCAACATATGGCTCAGGGATATGCACACGCATAAGCAAAACCGTGAAGAACCAGCAAGATGCGGCACATACACAGATCAGAGCAAGGATGAAGGAGGCGGGAGGGTAAAGGAGCAGGGTCCTGGGGGTCAGGCGCACCACCTCCGAACCGTTAGATCTGAACCTGTGTCTACACCCCACGCACACGTGTGCACATGCACACACACGTACAATCCTGTGTCTACTCAGCGTCCCTTGGAACACATTTTTAAACATAAAATAGATCAAGCAGCTGACACCGTGCCCTGCCTAAGGCCCCGCAGGCTTCCCTGGCCCATGGAAGGAACCTCCATCCACACCGGCCCGTCTCCCAGGACACTCTCATTCAGGTCTCCCGGGGCTGCCTTCTCCAGGGTCCCCCTCTACTCTCCACTAAGCACCCCCTCCCCGAGGGCCCTCCTTCACCTCCTCAGTTCATGCAGTCCACCCCTCTGGGCTGGCAGTCCTAGTCCCTGCTGGGTTATTTCCTTCCTAGTACTCAAGAAAGAGGATCTCAGAACCATCCCAGTCAGAACACAGGCCCCCTAAGGGCACAGGACTCACTTGTCTCTCTGCCTCCTGCCCAACTCCTGGCACACAGCAGACGCTGTATCAATGGTCTCGGCGGGAAGGAGGAAAGGGAGGCAGAAGTGGGAGGAGACCAGGCCAGCCCGGCACTCCCAGTGGGCAGGAAGGATGAGGGCATCCTAGAGGACCTGGCCTGTGAGGCGCTAAGTGGTGATGGCAAGATGAGGAGGGGCACTTGGTGATATCACCAATGGCCATCTGCACCTGTCCTCCCTGCTGCCATCCTATCCCAGCAGGGCTGAGGCAGGCAGCCGCCCTCTCAAGCACATGCTGCTCCCTCTCTGCAGGGCTGGGGGTGGGAAACAAAGCCAGGGCACTGGGGGCTGCCAAGGAGCCAGCGAGGGCCCCTCAGCCGGCCTCATTCCCTGAACAGGCCCCCTGGGGACCAGAGCCCCGGCCAAGAGCCAAGCAGAGCTGCAAGGGAGGAACCACCCCAGCAGAGAAGGGCCCCAGGGTGAGGGAGACCTGCCCGCACAGCTGGGAGGACGCTCACACCCCAGCAGAGAACGGACCCAGGGTGAGGGAGACCTGCCTGCACAGCTGGGAGGACGCTCACACCCCAGCAGAGAAGGGCCCCACGGCGAGGGAGACCTGCCCGCACAGCTGTTAGGCTGAGCCCGAGGCCTGGCACTGGGTGGAGAGAGGTACGCAAAGAGCTTGAGGCCCCAAATTCAGTCCTCTTCCCCACACCCAGACAACCCTCATGGCGGCTGCCCTGACCCAGGCATCACCTACATGACCCAGGCCTGCCCACGTGAAGGGCCGGATGTGCAGGCCAAGCTGACAGCAGAGCAGGAGCGGGGGGTTACCATGGCAGTCAGGTACCATGAGGACCTAAGCGGGGCCAGCCTGCAGGGTGGGGGTGGATGAGGTGAAATGGAAGAGCAGCGGCTCGACGCTCTGAAACACCTAGAAATAAACCCCAGCTCTGCCCTGCACCAGCTGCGCGGCCCTGGGATGAGGTTTGAGAGCCCCAGGGGCCTCAGCTTCCTCCTCTGTACAGAGTGCAAAGTGCCACCTGCTCCACACCGTCATTAGGAAGGCCAGGTGAGATCCTGCATCCCCTCAGCCACTCTCCAAACACCCCGAGCACCACCCACCAGCAGCTTGGTGCTCTAAGTGCCAGCTCCATGCCCAGCATGAACTGGGACACCCAGGTCTGCCCACACCCAGGACAGCCACTCCTGATGCTTCCTTTCCAGGGGCCTGAATGGGCTGAGCTCAGGAATCACACCCCATCTCAGGACACAGGCCACTTTCCTCAAAAGAACAGAACTGGTGTACAGCCATCAGCAAGACACAGTGAGGATCCTACCCTACCCACTGCCATCCCCTCCTCCCCGCCCTCACTTCCAGCTACTATCATTACCTAGGGGCTGACAGCCTTGTCTCGAAGGTCCCCCGAAAGGACCACGGCTCCCCAGGCCACCTCCACGGGCGATGGATCCGTATGACATCTTCTTACAGATGGCAGGGCCAGCAGCCTCCACACTGAGCTGGAGGAAACACAAAAAGCAGGGGGAAGAGGGGGAAGACATGGGGATTAAAGCTCCGATTCAGGGTGCACAGGGGCTGCCGGCCCCTCCCCAGCCCCAAGACCCTGGCTCCATTGTACCCATTCCCTAGGCTACTCCAGGCTTCTCACCAGCCCCCAAACAGCAACCCCCCCCACAGAGCCCCTTCAAGGTGGCCTCTTGGTCCACTGGTCCCTGCAGGAACACAGAAACACAGCCTGAGGAAGGTGTGCCCCCTCCCCTCCCAAGAGGGACCCCCAGCAAGGTGAGCCCTCTGGCCGCCTCTTAAAGACCAACCCCCACCGCCAGCCTCCCAGGTGGCTTCTGGGAGCGCTGGGCCCCCGCCATGCAGGCAGGGCAGCATCCACTGCATGTGAGTCAGGCCCAGGCCGGGCTGAGAACCCGGCGCCCATGCAGCCTGCCGGCATCTCTAGCTCCATCGTCTTGAGCCGCACTCCACGGTAGTGGGGCTGGGTCAGGCCCGGGGTTGGCTCTGCCCTGGCTGAATGAAACCTGTGCAGCTGGCAAGAGCCATGGGGCCTCTCTGGGCCTCAGTTTCCTCATCTGTGAAGTAAGGGGAAGAAGAGGACCTGCGTCTTAGGGCTGTTGTGACATGCAATCAGACACACATTATGGTTGGCGAACAGTAAGCACTCAACACGTAACTCATGGGAGTGGCGCCACCCTTGGGGCACCGGCCATCCCTGGAATGGGGAGCTGGGCATCCCGCCCAAACCTCTCCTCCCGTGGGCTGCAGCTCCAGGGACTCAGAGCAAATGACCAGAGGATAACGGGAGCTCTCCTGCCCAGACACTGCCAGAGCGTCCTCCCTGTGTGCAGGGGTCCCTGTGCGGGCAGCTTCTGACTGGCCTACACCCTAATGCTATCACTACGCAGCCTGCTGGCCAGGCCACACCTTAAGTTCTAAACACCTTAGGGCAAGGGCTCCACCCGCCCACACAAACGCCTAAGTGCGAAGGCAGGTTTCAGAGCAAAGTGAGCCTCACGCCAGCTGAGTACAGACCCAAGTCCCTAGGGCCGGGGAAGGCGGTGTGACCCCACGTTCCCTCTGAGCAAGACACCCGCCTGTGCCATCCAGCCCTGCCCAGAGCAGGGCAGCACCAGGACACCATCGACCCAGTGGGCCCCACTGCCCTGCTCAGAACAATCGGGACCCAAACAGCTCTGGTTGCTGCGGATCGCACCTACTAACATCCACTGCATTAGAAACTCAAACGGAGGCTTCTGAAATAGTAGTAACTCATTTTAAATAACAAAGCTCTTACTGTGAACACAGATAACATCTTTATTAAAAACCACTGCATTTTCCAAAACAAAACCCCTCAGAGACAGCGGTGCCGTCCTACAGTCGTGGCACCCTCCGGGCAGGCCCAGCAGGACAGCTGGACTCACACCTGCTGCTGGGGCAGGCCTTGTTCTGCCCAGGGCGCACGAAAACGCCCGGCCCCACGCAGAGAGGCAGCAGGCAGAGTGGTCCTCAGCCCCTCTCTCCACAGGTCTCAGGCCTCGCATCCCAGGTACCTGCCCAGTCGCCATGGCCTCCCTCCCCTCTCTGCAAGCTGCCTGGAATGGGGAGGTGGGCAGGAAGTTAGGTCTCAGTAGGAGGCAGGAGATGTCTGCTGCCCCAGGGGAGAGTGGGCTCTGAGAGCGGGTGGGATTCCAGGAGCCCCGAGTGAGAGGCAGGTCTCAACCCAGCGAGCAGAGAGCTCCGCACACGTGCCGGGGCCTCATCGGGAAAAGCTCAGATGTGGAAGACAGCCCAAGACACATGGGGGAAACACAGCGTGGAGGAAACAGACACTATCCAGAGAGAAAACTTTAACACGTAACAGCATAGCAGCTAGCACTTCCTTAACACTTGGCGCGTGACGACAATCACAGAGGCGCTTTACTACACGCGCAGATTCATCCTCACAACCCTCTAAGCTGGGGCCACAAGCATCTTTACCTTGCAGCTGAGGAAACTGAGGCATGGAGAGGTGAGGTAACTTGCCCAAGGTCCCCCAGCTGCTAAGTGGTGGAGAAGGTTTCAGGCTCAGGCAGTCTGGTTCCAACACCTGAGTTCTCTGTACTGCCCTCAAAGGAACGAGCTCAGATAACAAAGGCTGTGTTAACAGCCCCAGGACAGGAACGGGACACCAAGAAAGGGACTTTCAGAGAACACAGAGGAGCACCGAGAAGCCAACATTGGGAGCAGCAGCAAAGAGCTCCAGAGAAGGGGCAGGCAGAGCGGGGGCCTCCAGAAACCAGAGCACGAAGACACCGCAGAGTCAGAGGAAACCACCAGCCCTGCACAGGCACTTCTCCATCCGAGGAAGGAGAGTTCCAGAAAGAAGGACAGGAGGGCCAGGGGAAGAGAATTGTCAGGAACAGCATTCACACTGATCCCAGCCGGAGCTCACTCGAGCTGGTTAGGGGCCCCTCACGCCCCGTGAGACCTCAGGAGCACAAGCCGTCTTGGGTGAGGGCTGCTGCACAGGCTTTCAGAGAACTCGGGGAGGGGCACTCAAACCCCAGGTGGGGAGGGTCCAGCAGTCCCAAGGAAGCGGCTCAAGGGGGCTCTGAGCACAGGGCACTACTTGCCATCACCTCAAATGATGGTGAGGCGCTGGTGGGGCCAGCCAGTCCTGACATGAGACTTGTGTATGGGGAGCTCCCTCTACTTCACGATTGAGAGCAAGCTGCTGGGGGCACGTGAGGGGCTGGCAGGGCAGTGAGCAGGTGGCGGCAGGAACCAGGGCCCGGGGAGGGAGGAGGGTGGAGCTAGGGATTGGCACGGAACCCAGGGAGAGTCAAGGACAAGTCCTAAGTTCTGGCCCAGAAGGCACACGGACAGTGCTTTGACTTCCTCGTGCCAGAAAGTGAGGGGAGCCGTGTGCAGGGATGAGCCCAGAGGGGCTCGCACAGGCAGGCAGATACCCAAAGCCCTGGAGGTGGGGCTACATGCAGAACGCGAGTCCACTGTGTAGGGACAGTTGTTAAGGAAGAGAACTCCCAGGGAGAGAAGCCACCACGGAGAGAGGAGAGGGCCCCACAGACAACACAGGAGATGGGGACGAGTCAGGGGGATGTTAACCAGAGGCCACGAAAGCCACGGCGGAGGCTCCATGAGAGGAGGGGGCGGCCAGCGGCCATCACTGCAAAGGGCGGCAGGGTCTGCTGGGTTTCAGGACAAGGGGGAGCAGCCAGCGGCCATCACTGCAAAGGGCACCGGGGTCTGCTGGGTTTCAGGACAAGGGGGAGCAGCCAGCGGCCATCACTGCAAAGGGCACCGGGGTCTGCTGGGTTTCAGGACAAGGGGGAGCAGCCAGCGGCCATCACTGCAAAGGGCGGCGGGGTCTGCTGGGTTTCAGGACAAGGGGAGCAGCCAGCGGCCATCACTGCAAAGGGCACCAGGGTCTGCTGGGTTTCAGGACAAGGGGGAGCAGCCAGCGGCCATCACTGCAAAGGGCACCGGGGTCTGCTGGGTTTCAGGACAAGGGGGAGCAGCCAGCGGCCATCACTGCAAAGGGCGGCGGGGTCTGCTGGGTTTCAGGACAAGGGGAGCAGCCAGCGGCCATCACTGCAAAGGGCACCAGGGTCTGCTGGGTTTCAGGACAAAGGGGAGCAGCCAGCGGCCATCACTGCAAAGGGCGGCGGGGTCTGCTGGGTTTCAGGACAAGGGGAGCAGCCAGCGGCCATCACTGCAAAGGGCACCGGGGTCTGCTGGGTTTCAGGACAAGGGGAGCAGCCAGCGGCCATCACTGCAAAGGGCACCAGGGTCTGCTGGGTTTCAGGACAAGGGGGGGCAGCCAGCGGCCATCACTGCAAAGGGCACCGGGGTCTGCTGGGTTTCAGGACAAGGGGAGCAGCCAGCGGCCATCACTGCAAAGGGCACCGGGGTCTGCTGGGTTTCAGGACAAGGGGAGCAGCCAGCGGCCATCACTGCAAAGGGCACCGGGGTCTGCTGGGTTTCAGGACAAGGGGAGCAGCCAGCGGCCATCACTGCAAAGGGCACCAGGGTCTGCTGGGTTTCAGGACAAGGGGAGCAGCCAGCGGCCATCACTGCAAAGGGCACCGGGGTCTGCTGGGTTTCAGGACAAGGGGAGCAGCCAGCGGCCATCACTGCAAAGGGCGGCGGGGTCTGCTGGGTTTCAGGACAAGGGGGGGCAGCCAGCGGCCATCACTGCAAAGGGCACCGGGGTCTGCTGGGTTTCAGGACAAGGGGAGCAGCCAGCGGCCATCACTGCAAAGGGCACCGGGGTCTGCTGGGTTTCAGGACAAGGGGAGCAGCCAGCGGCCATCACTGCAAAGGGCACCAGGGTCTGCTGGGTTTCAGGACAAGGGGAGCAGCCAGCGGCCATCACTGCAAAGGGCGGCGGGGTCTGCTGGGTTTCAGGACAAGGAGGAGCACAGGAAGCTTGAGGAAGGCTCATGAGAGGTAGGAACACTCATGGGAGGAGGGAAGGGATTCAAGTCTGAAAGAGCTGAGCTGAATCAGAGCTGGGGCCCCTGGGGGGACTGGAAGGCTGCCCAACTCCCCTCTGCTCCGGCCAGGCACATGGAGGGGAGTGAAGATTCGTGAGCTGCTCCACCACCACCAAAGAGACCACCTGACCAAACTCACAGTTTCATTTCGCTGCATATGGAAACATGAAACACCTCTGTGTTTGCTCAGCCAGCTCAGGGACAAAGGCTAACCCACGGTCAGGGCCACCAAGTCACCGCAGGCAGAGGAGGCTGGTCTGGAAACACGAAATGGCAGCACATGTCTTCTGCCTATTCACGGCCCCACCCAGCAAGCCACTCTGGGCCCCTGGGGACACCTGGAATCCAGTGGGTGCAACCCCCCCATCGCTGGGAGACCACAAGGGGCCATGGGGTACTGAGCTGTACCAACCCAAACCCCCCAGGTGCCCCACGCTTCCACTTCCCTCCAGTGTCCAACTCAACCCCCACCCTGCGCTGGCCCAGCCCTCTCCAGTCCTGCCCCAGCCCGCAGTGGCCCCTGCGCCCACATCGGCACCCAAGGTCTCTGGGAGCTGGGCCCTGTCCTGCCCCAGCCTCAGCTCTTGCTGCGCCCCTGCCCCACACACTTGCTCACTGGGGGTTCTGCCTGTTTCACCCAGGCTGCCTCCCACCTCTGTGCCTTCACCCAGGCTGTTACTCGGCTTCCCCCATGCTGCTCCTGCTCCTCCACCCCGCAACCAGCTCATGCCCCCACTTCTCAACCCAGCTGTCCCACCGGGCCAGCCAGGTGCTCCCATCCTGACCTTCCTGCCCACACCTGACCTCAGAGCCCGATGCTTACCACACGTCAGGCCGAGCATCGCCACGCTCCATAAGATGTAGATGCCCACCTGTTCCCTGCCTGAGGGAGGCTGCACGCCCGCTGGAGCCGTCCTCACCCACGCTGGCCCGGTCCAGTGCATCATCACCCCAGCCCTGCCCTGACCTCAGCACATCCCAGCAGGCCGGATCGGAAACCCTGTCTCCCGTCCCTAATCAAGAACCCCCACAGGATTGGTCCACCCTTCACTGAGGGAGGAAAGAACAAGAAGCCCAGCCCTCACAGGTGCTGAGCCAGTGTCCTTAGACCCGGCAGCGCTCACGTCGCTGGATGCCACACAAGTCCATGAGGACGTTCTCTCATGCAGCCCGTTCACAGGGGAGCCAGGGAAATCTCCAAAAGAGAACCTGACTGGCACCAGGCCACCCAGAGCCCGCCTGCCTCACCTGCACCTGCTCAGCAGGCACTGGCCAGGTGCCTCACCTGTGTGAGCAATGCTGATCCTCACGACACTGTGAGGCAGGACTTAGAACCCCATTCAAGAAGAGGACACTAAGGCCCGGGGTCAGCCAGCCGTCAGTGCAGGGCATGAAACATGCCAGAAGGCCTCAGACACCCTGGCCACAGCAGGAGCACACTGCCAACCACAGCTGGCACAGCTGCCCTGCCAGGAGGAGGGGTCAGCACCCAGGCATGCTGGCTCGCTCGGATGGGACTTCACCCGGACACCATGAGAGCCTCCCAGAAGTGAGCTGGGTGCAGGGAAGGGCTGTGCCACAGGAGCCAGGAAGGCAGCCGGGCACTGTGGGATGCGGCCTCGAAGTCCTGGGCACAGCAAGAGAGGGAGCCAGGCCTTCCCAACCAAAGCACTCTGCTGAGTTCAGGACGCGGTGGCGCCCCCAAGAACTCCAGGAGAAGGCAGGCCAGCATAAGGGGCTGCACATGGGCAGGGGACCCAGCCAGGGCCAGCACTCAGAGGAGGGAGGGCTGGGCAGGCAGAGGCATGGCCAGGAGGGGGTGTGGCAGAGGACAGGGACGAGGCGTGAGGGGGACACGGAGTCCCTTGGGGGAGTGTGGCAAGGGCAGAGCGGGCACTGGCTGAGCCACATGTGGCTGAGGGCCTGGGCCAGGGCCGCAGAAGCCATTCGCAGCCCCGCTGAGCGGAAGCTGGCAGCGGGGCCAGGACGGAGGGGTGGGCAGAGGCTGCCAGGCTGTTTTGCCCAAGAATAGCCCGAGCTCCAGGGCTGCCTCAATGAGGCCGGACAGAGGCCAGGGACAATGCCCCACTTGCTCCCAAGGAGGCTTCCTACCGAGCTGCTTCCGTGCCCGCCGAGGCCAGCCACCAGCCCCTCAGGCTGGCGCCGGCCCTCCCCAGGGCCCCCGCCCCCCGCCAGCCTGAAGGGAGCCGTCTGTCCTTGCACTGCCCAGATCCTGTTTGCAGGGCGCCGGGGGAAGCGGCGGTGCCAGGGAACACCCACCTCAGGCGTGCCACCACCCTGGCAACTCAGCCTGCCCCTGGGACAAAGTGCCCCGGCCCAGGAGGAGGGAGGCCTGGCAGCAGGCCACACCCACTGCCCGCCGGGCTCCCGGCTCCAGCTCTGGGGCTCAGTCCCCAACTCCTGGGCTGTGGGGCCAGTGCGGGGGTCTTGAGCCCTTCAGTCAGACTCCCCAGTAGGGCCTCTGAGGCAGGGGGCCGGGCCCCACACAGGCAGAGGACACCCAGGCTGGGCCACCCTTCCCCCAGCAGATGGGAACAGCGTTCCCCAGGCCGGGGCTTCCAGAACAGCTCCAGCCCCTCAGCCTGGCTTGAGAGCAGGTCGCCCACAGGGCCAGGCCCCACACAGGTCACACCAGCTCTCCCGCCCCTGGTTTCCTCATCTGTCAAATGGACAGCAGTCCCTCCCTCACCTTCGGGCACGCGTTCTCTGGACCTCTGACCCGGGCACCGTGGTGGGGACACAGCAGCTCCAGACAGGCCTGGCCTGCTCTCGGAGACTCTGTGCTCCAGATGGGGACAGACGGGAAAGCGGCATCGTGCTTGTCCCATGGGGGAGGAAACGACAAGGGCAGGTAATTGGATGTGCCGGGTCAGTGAGGGCACCAGAGGCCCCGACAACTTGGGCTGGAGGACATGAGCGCAGGGACGGGCTCCTCGGGCGAGCCCAGGGCTGAGCCGCCAACCGGGACACACGGCAGCAGAGGCAATGACAAGAAGCGGCGCTGCCTCCCAGGAGCGAGGGCACAGAAAGCAGCCCAGGGCCCACACCCAGACAAGGGGCCAGGGCACGGGCGACCTGTGGCCTCCACGGTGCCCACCTGCGGACCCAGTGTGGCGGAGTGAATCCTGGGGCAGGCTCTGGCCCAGCTGGGCTGCTCACGCATGGGCTTTCTGCAGCCCCCAGCCTCCCCTGTCCCCTGGGGAACAACATGGTGACCGAGGTGGAGCTGAACTCGCTCCCAGGGAGCTCAGGCTCAGGCTTGCCCTTGGCCAGTGGAACACATGCTACCTTCACACTCCCTAAATGAACCTCAGGCGAGCTCCACAGGCAAGGCCGGAAAAGACAGAGGGAGCTGTCAGTTCACAGGGACGGGTGCACACACACAGGGAGCAAAGGCCTAGATCAGTGGCCAGACCACAGCCAGACCCCGCTGCAGACCGCCGGGAGCCCTCAGCTGCGCCCCACCACAGGGAGAAACCACAACACAAATTTCTGCTCTCCAAAGCCTGCCCTTTGGGGGAAACCAGTTTCCAGGGCAAAATGAAACTGCAAAGTTCAAGAGGAGAAACTGATTGATGGATGAGGCGCCCCAATGGCCTGCAGCAGGAGGGCTTGCTGTCAGCAGGGCAGCTGCCCACCAGGAGCCCCCATGGGTGGCCACGCTGCAGCTCCTCTGCCGGGTGCGCAGCTTTCACCACACCCCTAACACAGCCTCTCCACAGGCAGGAATCAGACAGCGGCACGGGAAGGGGCAGTCCCAGGAAAAGTGAGCACCTTGTCTGGCATCCTACTCCCAGGCGGGAAGAGACAGAACCAGGACCCCAGCGGAGCTGTGGCCTCAGGGGTTGCTGCTGGAGCTGTCTTCCCACCGTGAATTAGCTGACTCCCTTACTTGGCCTCAACAGACCCACATTGACAGCAGTAGGTCACCTCCCTGCCCTGGACATTATCGGCCTCTTTAGACTTCTCTGTATAATCCCTAAAAGCATTCAGTGCAAGGCAGAGAACACAGTCTGAGCCCACTTTCTGCTGCTGTAACAGAATGTCACTCACAGGGGAGTCTGTAAGGAAAAGAGATATCCTTAGCTCATGGTTCTGGGGGCTGGGAAGTCCAAGACAGAGGGGCCTCCGGTGGAAGAGCATACAAGCACACTAGGCCGAGATCAAGTGGGGGCCAGCGCTTCCTCTCATCAGGAGATCACCCCCAGATACGGCAGTGACCACGACCCAATCACCTCTCACGGGTCCCACTCTTCATACCGTCACAATGGTGACTGGATTTCAATGAGTTTTGGAGGGGACATTCACACCACAGCACAGTCCCAGTCCAGGAGCAGAAGACCTGGCAAAGTCCCAGCTCAACCTCTAGCTGGTTCTCTCTCTAGCCTGCTGTGTCCCAGCAAGTCCTGGCCCTTGAATCTGTTTCTTCCTCTGTAACATGGGACCAAGAAGGGAAATCTCAGAGGGTGGGTGTGAAGACCAGTGAGATGAAACATGTGAGCCACACTTAGGTCCAGGCAGGAGCTCAAAGCCCAACTTCCAAATCCCTGGACACTCAGGTCCTGGCCCCACCCTAACTCATAGACATCTAGAAGGGTTCCTGACCCCCAGGAGCCCACAGCCACCACGCTACACTCAAACAGACCAGTCTCCAAGCCGCCAGCAAGGAAGAGGCTCTTCTGTCATCTCCCCACGTGGCTGTGTGAGGGCTGTGGCTCCCTGTGCACTGGTATCTACTGGGGATGGCCCTATGGGTAGAGCCATCCCAAGACCACGTGGCCCAGAGGAAGCAGCAGGGCCTGGTGAGGAAAGCGGGGAGCCTCTGGATCCTGTTTCCTGGTTCCTCTAGCTCAGTATGGAGGCTGCTGGCCCTGCCCTCTGTAAGAAAATGTCAAACAGATCCATCACCGGTGGAGGTGGCCTGGGGAGACATGGCCTTTTCAGTGGGAACCAGGGGGAGAGGGAGAAGAGATGTGGGTTAAAGCTCCGATTCAAGGTGCACAGGGGCCTCGTGCCCCTCCCCAGCCCCATGAGCCTGGCTCCACTGCACCCATTCCCTAGGCCACCCGGGGCTTCTCACCAGCCCCCACAGAGCCCCTTCAAGGCGGCCTCTTGGTCCACTGGTCCCTGCAGGAACACAAAAACACAACCTGAAGACGGCGTTCCCAGGGAATCCTGAGCTGCCCAGCCTGCCACTCACCCTGAGGGCCAGACAGACACCACGAACTGGTCCCCACAGGAGCCTTCAAGCTGTGACTGATGTCCCCTGGACCACCCTCCCCTCTACTGCCCACTGCCCACAGAACCCACCAAAACGGCTCCCACCCATGAATGTGCCCTCAGGGTGCTTTGGAAGTCAACCGACCCAGAGATCTCAGGGTGAAGACCACGCACGCCCTCGCAAGAGACTGGGATGCCCAACAGATGGTGCCTTGCGTCTGGTCACACCTGCTCACAAGACCACAGTCTCATGTGGAGACGTGTAGGACCTGTCTGGGGGTCAAAGGGGATGATGAGTGACGGCAGACAGCATGGTTCCAGGTGAGGAAGAAGAGTCACCTGTACCAGGAATTCTCTAACTGAAACCTCAATTTTTAAAATGAGAAAACAAAACCTGGGGAGGGAAAATCACTTATCAAGGTCACAGGGACACAGCGGATCTAGAATAAGGTACCTGGCGCCCCATGGCTGCAGTGCCTTCTACCTGCCCCAGCTTCCACACTCAGGGTTCCTCGGCACTCTCCCTGCACTGGCACTAAGGCCTGAAGTCTGCCCTCATGGCAGTCTCCCTGCTGGACCATGAGCTACGGAGGAAGAGAAGCATGTCCTCGTCATCCTACCCGCCACACTAAGCACTCCCGCGCTCACTCACCAAGCAGTGGTACTCGATTAGAACTTGGAGGAGTCAGCGTGAATTCATAGTTTTTAAGATGCACAGAGAAATACAGATATAGATGTGTGTGGGTATATATAATCACACAGGCACACTCATTTACATAGCTGAGTGTGTACATGACAGACATCTACTCCCTAGCTTTGTCCACTGAGAGGGCTGAGACACTACACACCCCCACAGCAATGGGCACACCCAGCACAGAGCTCTTGCTTCCTAAATACCACTCTTCACCGAAAGCAAGCAAGAGATATTAACATGTCTTAGAGAAATGGCTGATTCCAGGACTATACCCAGGAAAGTAAAAGATAAGTCTGGATCATGGAGCATGCTGTTATGCAAAAGAGTACGGAAGAGCTCAAATAAAGGTGGGGCATCTCAAAAGGACACAAGAACCAGCTTGAAAAGGCTGTCCCTGGCCAAATCTGGACAATCTGAGCATGAAAATAAATAATGATAAGAATTGTGTAATTCATTGAATAAAATAAAAATTTATGAGTCTACACTGTTATAGATGAATAAGTAGAAAAAAACAAGAAGAGCTTTTCTTTAGAGTAGAAAGCCAGCTAATAACTGTGGAAGGAATGATGGAACCAGCAACCAACAGGATAATCATTCATTCCGGTAAGAATGTCCAACAGATGTTAAAGCTAGTGTGTGAAAGCTTGATGAATAACAGGATATTTACATAATTGCAAAGGATCTTCCCTGAGATACTTATAAATTAAAAATGTAAGAAAATAACTTTACATAAGAGAAGTCTGGTAGGCATCATCTTAATCAAATGATCTAAGTCAGCATCATCAGCCATGGGACAAGCCAGCACCACATACCCCTCTGACACGATGCACAGAGAAGAACATCACTTCCATGATCTCCCTGCCCAAAGTGTGTGACTGTGAGAAACAGCAGAGACACTCAGACTGAGAAGAACTCACCAGCCATCTTCAAAATGTCAATGTCATCAAAGACAGGCAGACTGAGGTGTTGTCTGAAATAAAAGGAGGCTAAAGAGACAATCACTAAAACCAACACAGGATCTGGGATTTCATGTTACTAAAAAGGACGTTTTGCTAAAAAGAACACAACTCAAAAGGTCTGTCCTGTGAATATGAACACAACCTTTAGAATGGAGAAGCTATTGTATCCATGTCAATGTCCTGATCTTGATCACTGTGGTGTAGCTATACACATTGTGTATTTGGGGATCAAGGAGCATCACGTCTGCAACTCACTATCAAGTAGTTCTGAGAAAAACCATCCATAAACACATGCACGCACACACACACACACACACATACACACACACACACACACACAGAGACAGAGAGAGGGGAACAAAGAATAAACCAAATGAGGGACATGTTAACATTTGGGATATTTGGGCAAAATATACACAACAAGTTTTCCTGTTAATCTGGCAACTTTTCTTTAAAACTAAAATTATGTCCAAAAGTTCTAAATTAAACCTAAAATAAAAACTCACTGGAAATTATTTTTTAATCATAGGAATAAATTGTAAAAGGTGCAAGCACTGAAAAGTGCAAAACATTACTAAAAGAAAGTGAAGAACATGTAAATGAGTGAAGAGACCTACCATGTTCATGGACAGGAACACTCAAGACTGTGCAGCTACAGCAGCTGATGGTTTTGTAGAGGAATTTGGCTGAACATTTCCAATGTGCCAAAAATTGTCCCAGGACACTGAAAATGAAGGATTTTTCTGATTGCTTTTTTTTTCTTTTTTTTTTTTTTGAGAAGGAGTCTTGCTCTGTTGACCAGGCTGGAGTGCAGTGGCACAATCTCGGCTCACTGTAAGCTCCGCCTCCCAGGTTCATGCCATTCTCCAGCCTCAGCCTCCCGAGTAGCTGGGACTACAGGCACCCACCACCACGCCCGGCTAATTTTTTGTATTTTTAGTAGAGATGGGGTTTCACCATGTTAGCCAGGATGGTCTCGATCTCCTGACCTCATGATCTGCCTGTCTTGGCCTCCCAATCTGATTGCTTTTATGAAGCATGTATAACCATGTCACCAAAACCTAATAAACCTAGTCTAAAAACAAGAAAAAGAAAAAATTACAAATGAATGTTATAAATATTGATGCAAAAATACTAAATAAAACACTAATAAATAAAATCCAAAACCCCCTCTGCTTGTTTTTCCCAGGAATGCAAGGCTAGCTCAACACGAGGACACTCACCAGTGCACTACACCATATTAACCTAAGAGACCTACAGGGAAAAGCTGGTGAGTTTCTCTACAGATGTTAAAAACAGCATCAACAGAGTTGAACGCTCATTCCTGATGAAAACACAAGAAGCTGTCTTATAATGATAAAATAAAGAACCTTTCATCCTAAACGAGCACCTTATTTAATAAATCACACTAGGAACAATTCCCGAAGATCAAGAAGAAAACAAAGGTGCCAGCTATCTCCAGTCCTATTCAACACTGTTATGGTGGTGTCAGCCAATGCAGTTAAAACAAGAAATCAACAAGACATTAAAAACAAAAAAAGAAATGAAACAAAATTCTCTCTCCTTGTAAATGATATGACAGTATACTTGGAAAACCCTAGCAAAACAATGTTAAAATCTGAACAATAAAAGACTCTGGTAAAGTATCAGGATATAAAATTAACATACAGAAATCCACAGCCTTCACATATACAGAAACCAGTCTGAGGCTGTCATGGTAGGAAAAAACCCATTTACAATAGCAACGAAGAATACAGTATACCTAGGAATAAATTTAACATGAAATGGGAAAAATCTCTACAAGGGGACTTTAAAGTATTTTAAAGTTCACAAAACTAGAAGTGATCAAACAGAAAGCTATCCCTTGTTCTTGAATAGAATGACTGTATCACAAAGACGTCAGTTTTCCTATCGCAATAAAAATACCATCATGCGTTTTTATGGAGCTGGACAAGTTGGCAGACAGTTCATATGGGAAAACAACAGGCAGTTCATCTAGGAAAACAAAGACACAAGAATAACTGGGAAAACGCTAAACAAAATGGGCTCGCACTTGCAGACTTTCAGAACCCTAGAGAGTGAAGTCCTGATGCGCGTTACAACAGGGACGGATCCTGAAAGCACCGTGCTAGGAGAGAGGAGCCAGACACCAAAGACCACACATGTTTGATTCCACTGTCATGAGAGGTCCGCAAGACGCAAATCTACAGAAACAGAAAGCAGACAGATGGACGCCGGGGTGGGGGAGGGAGAGGGGGACTAGGGAGTGACTGCTAATATATGTGGGCTTTCTTTTCAGGGTGATGGAGATATTCTGGCATTTGATAGTAATGAATGTACAACACTGTAAGTAGACTAAAATTCACTTTAATTATACACTTCAAAACGGTGAACTTTAGGATATGTGAATGACAATGCTATTATAAAAATGCTAGAAAGCCTCTATAACTACAACTGTGCATGAAAATATAAATAGACCAATGGAATGAGGAAGAAAGTCTAAAAATAGAGCCACGTACACATGGAAATTTAGTCTATGATAAATGCGGCATCACAAATCAAAGAAGGACTTGTTCATAAATGGTGCTGAGACACCTGCTTAGACATTTGGAAAAAAATTGGTTCATACCTCACATAATAAAAAGAATACACTCCAAATGGATCATGGCTATCAATACAAAAAAGATAAAACAATCAAAGTATGTGCAGAAAAAATGAATTCCCCTTTAACCTCTATGTAGGGAAAAGTTTCCCAAGCAGGACTCAAAATCAAAATACTATAAAAGGGAAGACTGACACATGTCACAGCTTTTATAAAAGCAAGCGAACAAACAAAAAAAACTTCTGCATGGTTAAAAAAAAAAAAAAGTACCCTAAGCAACGCAGAAAGACAACAGACAAGCAGGGAGAAAAGATTTGCAACATATGCCAAAGGACAAATATTATCCTTAACATATAAAGAGCTCATAAAAACTACAAGGAAACAAACAAAAAAAACGGGCAAAAGACACAAACAGAAAATTTACACACACAGGATATAAAACTGGTGCTTAAACATGTGAAAAGATTGTTCAAGCTGACTCATAACTAGAGAAGTGAAATTTATACTGGTTCGGAGAGTTCCCCTTCTGCCCATGACTAGGAAGCTGGAAAGAGTGCTGCCCGAACCTAACAATACGAAAAGGCCTGGTCTCATCAGACAGCTGAAGCGTCAGGGCCATGGAGTAGCCTGAAACCTAAAGAAAGACAAGAGAGTCCCAGGAGAGAAGATGGGAGCACTGGTCTCTGCAGCAGAGAAAGGACGGGAGACCCCAGGGGCCACCCAGGCAGACAAGAAGAATGAAGCCACCTGGGCGGCCACATCCACTCACAAGCTCTTCTCCATGGGCTCAAGAGAAAGCCTAGCACAGGACAAGCCAGGACCCCTGGGGTGCAGGTGCCAGCAGACGGCAGACGGGCGGCCCTGCAGCTCAAAGACAGGAAGCCCCTCTCCCCTGAAGAATAAAAGTCCAAGCCTATGGGTTAAGGGCAGCAATGGCTGAGTCCTGTGGCCCCAGGGCATTTGTGAACACCCACAGTGGCTAAGGAAGGGTCAAAAAACACCTTATGTCTCTGGAAAAGGGGCAGAGCACCTTCCTGGGCCCACTGCAGGAGTGCAAGAGAGGCAGAAAACACTCTCCTCTACAGAGCAGCAAAGGACTCAAGCAGAGTTTGACTGTCGCAGGGAGAGGGAAGGGTCACTGTGAAACCCCCGCTCCCCAGACCAGGCCTGCCTGAGACTGAGGCTGCAATGAGACAACCGCCACCCGGCTGCCAGGCTTCCAACAGCCAGCAGACGCACCTACTGCTGCAGGAGGGGAAACAGTGTGGGGAGAGACCACCTCTGTATCTGCAGCATGAGCACAGGAGGAAGCCCAACACTGCCGGGGGTAGGGCAGGAACACCCACCCACCCTGAACCCAAAGTAACTCCAGAGGAATCTGCAGCCAGGTCATATACTGAGGGTAAAAACAGCAGCAACAAAACCCGAATCCAGGCCAACCCCTGACCAGCTGGACTCAACCCCACATAAATGGCCTAGCATAAGGGGCATGCCCATTTCTGAGCATAAATATTATTTATCTTAGTCTGCAGTCCTATAATTGAAGTCAAAATCAATCAAAAAGTACGAGACACACAAGAACATTAGAAAAAGCAAACCACTGTCAAGTAACAAGACAATCAGCAGAGCCAGACTGAGGAGAGGTCAGAATCATCAAGGAATTTAAAATAACTATGGCTTCTATGTGAAAGGTCCCAGTAGAAAAGATGGACAAAATGCATGAGCAGTGGGGAAGCTCAGCAGAGAAATGGAAACTAACAGGAGGTCGCAGGGAAATGCCAACAATTAGAAACACCAGACGGAAATGAAGAAGCTTCTGGAGCTCTGCCATACACTCAACACAGCCAGGAGGGAAAAGTCAGTCAACCTGAAATTACCCAAACCAAAACACAGAGAAAAAAGTGAAAAAAGAAAACAAAAGACAAGCACCTACCAGACATTATCAAACGTCCCAGCAAATGTTTAACTGGAATCCCAGAAGGTGAAGAGAGAGAGAAGAGTGGCAGAGAATTTTCCAGAAAGAATGAAAGGCATTCACTCTAGACTGAATGTGTTTTCCAAGGTTGGAATCTAACCCCCAACATGATGGTGTTAGGAGAAGGGCCTTTTAGGAGGTAATGAGATCATGGAGGTGGAGCGCTCATGAATTGGATCAGTGCCCTTATAAATAAGACCCCAGAAAGACCCTTCACCCTTCTGCCACGTGAGGACACAGATAGAAGGCCCCATCTAGGAACTAGGACATAGGCCATCACAGGACACCAAATCTGCTGGCACCTTGATCCTGGACTTGCAGCCTTGAGAACTGTGAGAAACACATTTCTGCCATCTATGGTATTCTGCTATAGCAGCCTCAACAAACTGAGACAGTATCATCCCACAGACCCAAAAGGCCCAGAGAGGCCAGGTATGGTGGCTCATGCCTGTAATCCCAGCACTTTGGAAGGCCAAGGCAGGAACATCACTTGAGGCCAGAAGTTCAAGACCAGCCTGGCCAACAAAGTGAGACTCCATCTCTACAAAAAATAAAAAATAAATGTAAACATTCGCTGGGCACAATGATATGTGCCCAGCTACTCGGCAGGCTGAGGTGGGAGGATCACTTGCGCCCAGGAGTTTGAGATCACAGTGAGCCAAGCACCACCGCACTCCAGCCTGGGGGACAGAGTGAGATCCTGTCTCAAAAACAACAACAACAACAAAACCCAACAACAACAAAAAGCTCAGAGAACACTACAGAAAATAAATACTAAATAAAAAAGGTGAAAAGCACATAGAAATATCATACTCAACCTGATGAAAACCAAAGGTTAAAAAATCTTGAAGCTGACAAAGAAAGAATACAGACTGTATGCAAAGAAATGAAGAAAAGAATTACAGCTGACTTTCCTTCAGAAATCATGCAAGCCAGAAGACAATGGAGTGACATCTTTAAAGTGCTGGGAGGGAAAAAAAACAAAAACAAAAAAAAAAACCTGCAAGCCAGAATTCTATACCCAGTGAAAATATCTTCAAAAATGAAGTAGAGAAAAAAAGCTGCTGACCTAACTACCTTCGGAAAACAGCATTCTGACTGGAAATGTCAGACTAAAGCAAAAGGGACTATATAAAAACACTACACTTCAGCTGCCAAGGCTGTTTCTCACAGGTACAGGAGGACATCATTACAGATCCTACAGACATTCAAAGAATAAGGAGGGAATATTACTAACAACTTTATGCCCATAAATTCAACAACCTAGATGAAATCAACAAATTCCTTGAAGGACGCAACCCTGAACAGCCTTGTATCTATTAAATACACATTGAACTGATAGTTTAAAACCTTCCATTAACAAAAACTCCAGGCCTAGAGGCTTCAGAGCAAATTCTATCAAACATTTAAAGAATACCAAATACATAAACTCTTCCATGAAGCGGGAAAAAAAAACCCTGCAGGAAGCAAAGTCAGGTGAATGGCTGCCAGGGGCTAGGGGTCGGCCATAGGGATGGACTGCAGGGGGCAGGAGAAAACATCCTGGGTGGTGAAAATGTCCAGTATCTTGACGACAGTGGTGATGCACGACTGTACAAATTCATCAAAATTCACTGCACACTTAAAAGACTAAATTTTATTGTATATAAATTATACTTCAATAAGGCTGACATCACAAAAACAACCAGACAACACTCATTAATCATGACAGCAACCAGGATCACAGTCACCCTTGTGAGGAGGTATCGGGCTGGAAAGGAGCACAAAGGCAACTTGCAGGCGTTGGAAACACTCTGTTTCTGTATCGAGGTGGTGGTTCCAGGGGTGGATACACCTGCAACAATTTGTCAGGCTGTATACTTAAGGTATGTGTCTCTTACCATACGTGAGCTAAACGCCAACTCTTAAAAAAAAAGAGTATGAATACAAATTTTTAGCCTAAGCTGAGGGTTGGCAAACAACAACCCACAGGCACTCTGCCTCATCTGCAGTAAAGCTTTGCTGGCACACAGCCACGCCCATTCATCCATGAGTTGTCTATGGGCTGCTTTTGTACCATGGGGCAGAGCTGGGTAGCTGCAACAGACACTCTAAAGCCGGAGAACACCAACATATTTACAGTCTGGCCCTTTCCAGGAAATGTGTGGTGATTCTGGTTTAAGCAAATGGAAGAACAGGGTTGCCATCAACCAAGGAGACGAAGGCTGTGAGAGGAGGTGGTGGATTCTGAATTCTGCTTGGCAGACATTAACCTTGAGAAGCCACCTCACTGAAAACACAGTATGGGCAACTGAACACAGGATCTGATCTCAGGGGAGAGGCTAGGACTGAAAGACCCACCATGGGAGCCTGACCCCGCAGGTCTGCAGCACGACAGACAGAGGATGGGCCCTGGGCATGTTCACTGCAGCCTCAGCTCCTGGGACCTGGCATCTGGCAGCAGAGTGGGAGGAGCCCCACAACCATTTGCTGAAAGAATGAGAGAAAACCAGCGAAGGATGAGTGGGAGGGAGAAGGGAAGGGAAGAGCTGGAGAGGCTGGGACACGGAGTACAACCACGAATGTCAGCCTTACAGCAGCCACAGGATGGACCCCCTCTTTAAGAGTGGGCACACTGGCTTTGGAAGGATGAGAAGAGAAACTGGGCCCCAGGGACAGACAGAGGCTGTGGGGTGGAGCGGGGGTGCTGGCTTCCCTCACCCCTCATGTGAGCAGCAGGGGCAAAGGGGCTCCTGCCTGGGGGGGCCCCTGGCACATTCCCGAGCCTCTGTGCCCCTCCTCCATGAAATGGTCTCAGCAATGCTGGAGGATGAGCTGAGCTCACATACGCAGAAGGACCCGGAACATCCCCCAGGCCTCCTCCTGAGAAGGTCACCCCACCAGTGCTGTTTCCTTCCCTGCTGTGCCTCTCCCAGCAGACTCCCCCAGGCCTCCTCTGTGGCCTCTTGGCCAAGCCCCTGCCCCTGACTTCTGGATGCTTTTTCTTGCTCCACTCCCTCCCTCTGCCCCTCCATCCTACCCCTCAGCCTGTCCTAGGCCTCCCCCATCACCTGTCTGCTGAGACCCCTGAGTGGGTCTCTCTCTCGGACTGTGTCTGTGTCTCCCTCAGCCTCTGTCTCTGGGTGTCATGAGAAGAAAGAGAGGAAGGGAGGCCTCACAGGACCAGGCAGCAGGCATGTGAGCCTGGCCTGGAGCTGGGCACAACTCCCTTAGGAAGAAAACCATCTGGTCTGTGAAGGTACTGCAGGGTGCAACCTGGGCTACGGCCATGGGAGTGGGTTCAGGCCCGGCCATGCTGCCACCTGCAAAGGACAGCTGGGTGATCTCAAAGGTCCAGCCAGGTCTCACCCTGACTGGCGGCTGGGAGAGAGGAGGCTGGGAAAACACCCACAGGGGAGGCCAGCAGCGGGATGGCAGGGCCAATCCAGACTCCCGCCAATACCCCACCTGGCCCAAGAAACCAGGACACAGGCATCAAAGACAACATCAAGAGGGGTTCACTGCCATCCTCCAGGAAGAAAGCCCGGCAGGCCCACGAGCTCCACGGGACCCTGAGACCACACCACCATCCCACAGCTGATGGACGCTGGCCCCTGCTCTCTGTGATGCCCCCACCCCCACCCCTCCTTCTACCTCTGACACGGGGACCTGCCACAGGAGAGAGAAAGTGAGTCAGGCAAGGAAGGGCCGAGCACAGAAAACCACCAGAGACCTGCCTGCTGCCCATCAGGGCGAGATCTAGACCTCCGGGATCCAAGAAGACAGCCTTACCCACTCCAGGCAGAGGCAAGCAGGCACACACAGGAGAGGGAGCTAGGCAGGGGAGCGGGGAAGCGGGGAGAGGGATGGCCAGGGAGGAAGGGCTCAGAGCACAGCCAGCGGCACACCCAGGGGATTAAAACATCAACAAGAAGAAACACCTCAGGCTCCAGGTAATACACTGTGTGTGTGGAGCAAAGGGGAAGTCTCCAGGAGGCGTCAGTGAGGAAAAAAATTAAAAGACTAAAGTTCAGGCCAGGCGACATGGCTCATGCCTGTAATCTCAGCACTTTGAGAGGCTGAAGCAGCCAGATCACTTGAGGTCAGGAGTTCGAGACCAGCCTGGGCAACATGGTGAAACCCCGTCTTTACTAAAAATACAAAAGTTAGCCAGGCGTGGTGGCCCACACCTGTAATCCCAACTACTGGGGAGGCTGAGGCAGGAGAATCGCTTGAACCCAGGGAGGCGGAGGTTGCAGTGAGCCGAGATCGTGCCATTGCACTACAGCATGGGAGACAGAGCGAGACCTAGTCTCAAAAAAACAAAAGAAAAAGGAAAAAAAAAAGACTTAAGTTCACTCACTGGGGACTTGGCTTCCAGGCAAATCACTTTAGAAGTGGGAAATGCGGCTGGGTGCGGTGGCTCACGCCTGTAATCCCAGCACTTTGGGAGGCCGAGGCAGGCGGATCACGAGGTCAGGAGATTGACACCATCCTGGCTAACATGGCGAAACCCCGTCTCTACTAAAAATACAAAAAAATTAGCCAGGCGTGATGGCGGGCGCCTGTAGTCCCAGGCTACTCGGGAAGCTGAGTCAGGAGAATGGCATGAAACCCAGAGGCGGAGGTTGCAGTGAGCCGAGATTGGGCCACTGCATTCCAGCCTGGGCGACAGAGTGAGACGCTGTCTCAAAAAAAAAAAAAAGTGGGAAATGCATGAATTATGGCCCCTGGAGAGTTTTCTCAAACAAAGACCATCTGAAAAGGGGAAAGAGGCTCTGAGAAGGCTCTGGAAACTAGTGGGGGCAGGGAGGGGCTGGGGCGGAGGAAGGAGAGACTCAGCTCAGCCTGGGGAACAGGCGCTGGCCTCGGGCTGCCCTGGGAAGACCCCAAAAAAAATCCAACTGCTGCTACCAAACCAATCCACATTTGACAGAACCCGCCAGGGACCCGGCGCCAGGCAAGTGCCCAAGCACCATTAGTTTCTGTCCCCTTTCCCCAGGAAGGAGACAGGCTTGCTGGAAAGACCCAAATTTAGGGTCACCACACCTCAACCACAGTACTCGACCACAGTACCCAACCAGAAGAAACAGAAGTGGGTCTCACACAGGGGTGGCCCCATTGGTCACAGTACGCTCCAAGCCTGCCACGTGCCAGTCCTGTCCTAAACACTGGGGTACAGCAAGGGACAAGCCACACATCTGCTTCTGGGTGCCCGTGAGAATGGGGCAGTCTCCCAGCTGCTCCCGGCACCCACAGCGGACAACTGCATGTGGCCCCTTGAGGACAGGGGTGCACACCCAGGGCCTGGCCTGTGCTGGACAGAGAGCAGCAGTGGAGCGGTGCCCCGGGGGAGGGTGGGTAGCAGGTGAGGAGCGCCACACATGGTGGTCAGAGCAGTGCGGGTGTGTCCCTAAGTCTCTGCAGGGAAAGGAAGCTGGGCTGGCAGAGGATGGCGCAGGCCCTGGCAGGGCAGGCACTGGCAGGACATGCCCTGGGGCTGGGCGCCAGCTTCCTCGGCTCCAAGGGGACCCACCAGGCAGGCCTGGCAGCAGCTTCCTGAATGCTCAGCCCACTGGGCAGCCTTCGGTGCACCTCCCAGTGAAGTCCGCCATCCAGCTCACCACAGTGCACACTGCATGCTCTCTCAAAGGTCTGACCCTTCAATTAGCAAAGCAAGTGGTTCAATGAAAATGAAATCCTGCCTGTGATGCCACCAGCACTCAGCTGCTGGGCCAAACTCCCCGCACAGAGACCCTCAGTCATGGCAACTGAGGCCCAGAAGATGCGGCTTCCTAGCAGCAAGAGCCTGCTTGCTCCCAGGCCTGGCTGGCTCCCATGAGGCTCCAGCTTCCAGCACAGGCCCAGGCTGGGGTTCCAACTGATAGAGATGTGTGGACGCCTGCAGGGTGTAAGGAGAGAGGAAGAGGGTGGGCAAAAGCAGCGGGCAGGGCCTCCTAGATCTGGCTGCCCCTCCAGGTCCATGAGTACAACAGAGGCCCCTGTGCTGGAGACTTCACAAGTCGGACCAGCCGCTATAAACATACGGAAAACATGGTCCCAGCAGAGTCGGTGGACACTGCAGACTGCAGAGTCCGCGCCTCCCTGACCTGCGTGCAACCTTCAGAGAATCGCTCCATCTCTCTGAGTCTATCCACATAATCCAAAGTGCGGGAGCAATTTGCACCCCGCAGGGCTACTGAACGGTTGAGAAAGGGACAAGAGTGTGTCTCACGCAGTGAGACTCCACATGTGTCTTGGTGCCCTGTTTTCCCCTGAGGGGAACTTGAGAACCGCAAGGGCGACCCTGGGGCCCAGTGAACCCTGCTGTGGTCTGAATGTTCGTGTCCTCTGCAAGTTCCCACTTTGAAATCCTGCCTCTAAGGCGATGGCGTTAGCAGGTGAGGCATTTGGGTGGTGAACAGGTCATGAGGCAGAGCCCTCATCAGGGGGATGAGTGCCCTTGTCAAATGGACCCCTGAGAGCGCTCCGGCCGTCTTTCCACCATGTGTGCGCACAGCAAGACGTCAGCAGCCCGCAACCCACAAGAGGGCCCCCCAGAACCACCCCTGCTGGCACTCTGATCTCAGACTTGTAGCCTTCAGAGTGATGGGAAATGAGTGTCAGTCACCAGCCAGTTCATGGTATTTGTTCACCAGCCTGAATGGACTGAGAAGCTCCATGGCCTGGAGAAGGTGTCAGGCAGAGAGACAAGGCCAGCTGGACAGCCCACCCAGACACGGGACTCCCAGGGCCCAGGCATGGGGGCTGTAACCCCGAGTGGCAGACCCAGGGCCTGGAGTGCCAGGGAAGCGTGTGCCGAGCCATCAGTGGACACCCCGCAGAGAGGCCAGCCCTTCCTTGCCCTTCCCCCGGGCCAAGAGCTTCAGGCGGATCAGCAGAACCTGGGCAGAGCAGGGAGAGCCACACAGGACCCTGGGCTCAGGAAGAGAGGGAAGCACTCCTGAGTCACACGGGAAGCAGAGGGCAGCCACTGGCAGAGCCCCACACCTCAGGCCTGCCCTCCTGTCCCATCTCTCTGCTGTGCCCACCCTGCCACCTCCCCCCGTCAACGGGGGACATGGCAGCACCCTCAGAGCCCATCCCTCCAAGAGCACGTCCCCTCATGTTCTCCGCAGACACTCCTCATCCAGCAGCCCAGAAACCAGCGGGTGACTTGGGACAAAACATACTCCAGCTCTTCATCTCATCAATTACCCAAGATCTATCCCAGATAGACTAAAGGGCTACATCGCTTACAAATCAAAAGTAAAACATTAAGACAGCCCCAAAGAAAACATCTACCAAATACAAAAGCAACGTTATCCACACACACGAACACAGACTTGGCAGCATACTAAAACAAAAAGCTTCTATAAGTTAAAATGCAACATAGGCAAAATTAAAAGGCAAAAGATAAAGTGGCAACATATTTGCAACAAACATGACAAAGGCTGCTACCCTCAATAAATAAGGCCCTCCTACAAATTCATTTTTAAAACATTCAGACATAACATGAACTAAGTCAGGGCAGCGTGCAGGAAGGCAGGCGAGCGCCCCAGCAGCATGACAAACAACCCAAGAATCGCAGGAAGGCTGCTCCCAGCCAGAGGACGCCAGCACCTGCCATCGGGTTAGTGCTGGTGCATAACTGGGGGAACGGCAGGGACCCCAGCCTCAGACACAGCTTGTGGGGGTGCGAAGCAGCACAGGCCCCTGCAAAATGATCATGCAGAGGGACCCCTCTTCACTGCACCCCCAGAGCTCTGCTCCAAGGAATCCAGACAGAAACTACCAGAAGCTGGAAGCACTGGAAACAAAAATCAAGTAGCTGGAAACGTCCTGAAGACTCAGTAATAAATAAATAACAAACCGTGCTACTCATTTATATAATATGCAGCATCTCTAAGCAGGGTCTAAACACGTGTCTTTAGTGATGTGGGTAAGTGCTCAGAGATGCCGAAGTGGATGGGCTGCACGTGCGTGCGTCACACAGCCATCCCACACAGGGATCTGCGCGGTGAACGATGCGGTCCTTTCTGATATCAAGACGCAGCAGTCCCTGATCCAGCCACTGACACCCCCAAGCACTCACATGCTGGAAAGGCGCGGCCCCAAGACCCCGTACACCATGGTCAGAGCAGCCTTGTGCCGATTGCCCCAAACAGCCCAGGACACAGGACAAACCCTGGTCTGTCCACACACAGGAACACCGCTCAGCATCACAAGGGAGAAGGCGCGGACGCCACACCCACAGTTCAGGAAAGCAAAAGCAGCCAGGCCAAAGAGAGTCATGCTGTGTGATACCATTTACAGAAAATTCTAGAACAGGCAAAAGTCACATGTGGTGACAGAACTCAGAAAGGCATGGGAGGGGCACAAGGCATTCTCTTGGGGTGGAAGATCACCTTCGTGGCACGAGCAAAGGCAGCCATCAAAACTCATCACACGGAACACTGGGGAGCTGTGTGTCCTACTGTGTGTTAATTATACATGCTCGAAGTTTGCGCACTTGCACAGCAAAAAGACTAGAAGGAGATCTATTACAAAGCCAAGAGTAAAGTTCTCCCAGATGTGACAGCAGGCATGAGCCTTGAATCCACTGCTCAGGGTAAGAAGCCAGTCCCAAAGCACCACGTGTCATCCAAGGTCATTTACAGGAAACGCTCAGAACCCACAAATCCACAGAGCCAGAAGATAGATTAGGGGTTGCCCAGAGGTAACAAGGAGACAACCTCAGTAGCTGCTCCTGGTGGGCCTCAGGGAGCCAGTAAGCTACCGCCCAGAGGTCCTTCAAGGCGCACGGGCGTGTTAGGTGCTCCAACGGGCACGGGTGTGTTGCCAACGGCCGACCGCAGGCCCAGCACCCTTGGTTCCACTGCAGCCTCTGAGTGTGAGCTCCTCTGAGGCCCTGGGTGGTGCACCCTTCAACACCCAAGGCTGGCCCGGGCAGACACCCTTCCCACCAGCAGGCTCTGTGGTCGCCAAGCTCACAGGGCACTCTCATAGCTCCCTGGATGCGGCTATCATGCCAGCCTTGGGAGGACTAGGCTAGCAGCATCCCTTTGCAGAGGACTCTCAGAGCAGAGGACCAAGCCCGCAGCAGATCAGCACGGATCAGAGCAGCTCACACGTCCTCCCACCCCACGTCAGCGCCTCAGCAGCAGATGCGGCCTCAAATGCGTCAGTCTCCTCATCTGTATAGTGGGCATGCCTCAGCGGGCTGCTGCCAGCAAGGACAGACCGTCCGTCACGGAGTAGGCACCACACCTCTGAGTAAGCCTCCAGGGGCTGCCTCTCCTCCTAACCCCCAGACTCAAATGCCCCCAACCTCGCCCTCCCAGTGAGCAGCGGCTCTGCACTCGTGCTGCGCTCATGTCTGGGGCCAGCCAGCAGGGGGATGAGCCACACGCTGGCTGAGGAGCTACGCTTGCCCAGAGGTGCTTGTCTGGGAAAAGGGAGAGTGGTTTCACAACTTCTAAAACAAACACGGCCAACACCACTCCTGCCAGGGGCACGATGGGGAACGGGGCGGGGAGGCCCACTTGTCCTTACACCTTCGTTTCCTAATTCAGTTTTCAGGGTTCAACATGCCACAGGTACTTCCACACCCTTGAAAGCCCTTCTCTGCCTGACGGGGAGGCGCGAGACCACACAAAGGAGAAGAGAGACCCCACCAGACAGACGCAGCCCCCAGTGCTCCCCCCAAGCCCCCACATCAGGTGCAGGGCCCCAGCTCAGGGCTCCAGCTTTACGGGTGGGGCCGGGGCTGCCTCAGCCTCCAGGGCTCCAGGCTGCTGACGTAGGCCTGGCAGGGCCAGGGGATGCCCCAGTGCCACCCACCCAAATCTGCCTAGATCTACAGCCTTCAGCAGGCTCTTATCCCAAGCAGGGTTCTGTGGTCCCTGAGGGAAAGGAAGCGTCTAATCCCCCTCTCCCCAGGGTCTGAAGGGCCTTCTTGTGCCGCTGTCCCCAGCAGAGGAGAGAACTGACACTGGAGGGAGAGGGCAGGAGAACACGTGGGTCCCGCACACTCCCCACTGCCAAATCTGCGCTGGGAGTTCCAGGTCACAACAACAACAAGAGTGGGGAGGTGGGTGGACACCAAGGCCAAGCTTTGTCCAGGGCGTACCACGTCACCAGGCACTGTCCTAAGCACTGAACTCATTCCCACCTCCCAACAACTCCACAGGACAGAAACGGAGACACAGACGAAAGAACAAGAGAGCCTGCAGCACGTCCATGGGGAGGCTGGGCCTTGCCCTCCGCAGATGGATGCAGAGCCTGGGGTCCCACCCATGGCCAACGGCCCCTTCCTCCTTCCGGGCACCACCGGACACAGCAGCAGCAGGCCACAGAGCAGGGAGGACGCAGCTGGGACACTCACCTGGGGCTCTGTGGGCCCAGGACAGGCTCATGGCATCGTGGAGCCTCCTGCAGGCTGAACTGCATGGAGGGCAGAGGGGACAGACCCTGAGGCAATGTGCCCCTATCACGCTGCATCCTGACCCCGCCCCCACCCCTGCCCTCACCTAGCCCAGGCCACCCCACTTCTCACAGCAGCCCCTCCATGGGGCTCCCCAGCCAGACTGTAGGCTCCCTGCAGAACCCCTCCCTCTGTCCCCTGCCCAGAGGACAGTCCTGCCTCCCTCACGGGGAAACAGCAAGTGTGGAAACAAGCTGTGTGGTGAGGCTGAAAGTTGGTAAAATACCCATAATGGAAAAAAGACTGCAAGGAGAAAATGCTCCAGGAAAATCTGAGTGGCCACCAGGGACGGCCCACGGCAGATGCCACCGACACCACCTGCTGACAGGCGTGGTCTGAGTTTTCTACAAGGAATGAGTACTACTCTTAGGAAGGTGAGATAAAGTCCTTTTAAGAAATAATAAAGGGGGGGGAATGCTGCAAAATCTTCCAATGCCCTTCTCTCCTCGCCCTCACCCCCCACACACACATGCACCTGCACACACACCTGCACAGCTGGCCTCCCAGCATCACCCACAGCAAGTCCCTGGCTCCAGCCTCAGTCCCAGCACTGCAGACTCAAAGCAGGCACACAGCTTCCCAGGCCTCAGCAGCCAATCAGGGCCGTCAGGGCCTTGCCCTGGCCCAACTGCTGGGCTCCAAATCATCTTCAGAATCAGTGCCAGAAGCTGCTCCCCTGGGAATCCTGCCCACCCTTGTCCCTTGACCTTGGAGCACCAGGGAAACTCCTGTCTCCACAGCATCCACCCAGCCCAGGTCCCTGTCGGGCCATGGGCAGCCCAAGGCCATGTCTCAGCCACCTCCATATGGCCAGCACCTGCCCACTCTGTGATGGTCCCAGGATGAATGGCTAAACCCCACGGCCGGGCAGCAGGTGTCCAGGGAAGTGAGCTGCCCAACGCACTCCTGTCAGTGCTGGGGGAGCCTCCGGCCTCCCCCTTCCAGCACCCAATGGGCTCTCCCCTTGCTAAAACCTATCAGCGCCACCCCCCCCACCAAGCACAAGGGTGGAGGTCAGGGTGGGCTCAGGGACGGTGGCACAGGCAGGAGTGTGTCTTGGAGCTCAGTGCCCTTTCTGGGAGACCCCAGAAGCAGAGGCAGGCGCCCAGCAGTGCTGAGGGGTCTGGAGTGAGGCAGGAGAAGGGCAGCACCCAGGGGAGCCACACACGTAAACGAGGAGGAGCCACGCGGGGCAAACCACAGAGTCTTCCAGTTTCCTTCAGTGGGAGTGTCAGCCCCGGGCTGTAAGCAAGTCCCCAACCCCAGATGACCTGGGCAAGCATCGTCACCTCCCCGCAGCTCGGCGTCCTGGGCCAGCCCCTAATGGAGCAGAAGACAAGCCCTGCCTGCCTAGGCATCGGGAACAGGCAGCGCCCGCGGGTGCCGCAGCTCATCCTGCGTGTGGGAGACACTGAGTCACAGCCACGGCTCATGCCCGCACCCACTCTCAGACGCTGCCCAGTCCTCCCCTCGGTGAGCAGGCCGCCACCTCCTCCTCTGACGGGTACCTGACACCCCCCCTACACACAGGCCAGATGCTCGGTGGGGGAGGCCTGGCCGTTCCCAGGCCCACGCGCCCCTGCCAGCATCAGCCCTGTGCAGCCTCCGTGTGGAATGGGGCCCCTGCGCATGGGCATCCGAGTGGCATGTGTGAGCGTGTGTGCTCATGTGTGCGACAGAGAGCCAGAGGAGGAGGAGGGCCCAGCTGGGGAGCTGCAGTTACATGAATCAGTGTTGTTATAGCAACTTCAACTCCACGTCAAGCAGAATGCCAGCCGGGCACCCCCAGGCACCTCATAGACCTCGCCCAGAATCAGCGGTGGAGAAGCACCGATCGCTAACGGCACAAATGGGCGGTCGGAACACCAGCAACACACATCCTCTTTCTCCCTCCCAACCTCCATCATTCCCCGGGAGGCCGGCCTCTGCCCACTGACCAGCTGCCGGCACTGCCCGCCAGTCCCTTCTGCTCGGGATGGCAGCAACAAACAGCAAGATGCCAGCGCCTGAGTCATGTGGGCAGGGGGCAGGGAGCACCCCTGCACGCAGCTGCACGCAGCCCAAGAGTCATGCTGTGCCCTCAGGCAGGGACCTCCTGGCACAGAGAAGGTCTGGCCATGGGGTGGCCAGGAGAAGCAGAGCCACCCACTGTCACCTTCAGGCCATAAGGAGGAGGGGACCCATGGGCCCCATCCACTCAGGCACATTTCACTCCAGAGGAAAGCTGTTCACTTCACCAGAGGCCAGCTTTCCAGGAGAGAAGGGGCCCGGTAGGCCCTGCCTAGGGCCAGTGGCCGTCACTTCAGTGAGCTCCCAGGTCTGTGCGGAAGGCACTTTTCTGTCCTTCCACAGATCACAGAGTTGGAGATCAACCACAGAGTGGGCCCAGCCCTCGTCCAGGGTGGAGGCAGCAGGCAGCAGGCGGTGAGGGCCCGAAGTGCAGGCTCTTCACCACTGTGCTGGAAGCACAGCCCCAGCCGAGCAGGGTCTGGGGGGAAAGGAAGGCAGGGGGGCAGGAAAGGGGCCTCAAGAGAAGGTGGGGACCCTCTCTGGAGAAGGGCACAGGGACCCACAACAGGACAGGGAAAGGCTGGCCCTAGCCCTGCCTGGGACCAAGAAGAGCCCCGTCATGCAGGTGGCTTTCCTACAGGCAGCCTCAGAAACAGGGGTGGAGTCATAGGCCACAGGACCTAAGGGAAGGGAGACAGGAGAACCAGGGGTCAGTGTGCGTGGAGAACAACCCAGGGTCAGGCTGGTCAGCAGCAGCTGAGAGAGAGCTGGAGAAAGACAGGCCAGGGCAGGGCACAGAAGCTGGGTAAGACGTGTGGTCAGAGAACGGGATGCTGCCACTTCAGGGCCCAGAGACAAGGCACCACCCAGTACAGAGTGCAAATGCCAGACAGCCATCCTCTGTGGGAGGCCCCAAGCACAGATGGCCAGGCGCTGTCCGTGGTGCTGAGAGCCACAGACTGCAAGCTGCCCCCACCAGCCTAGTCCACACCCACTAAAGCCTCATGGGGTCTTCCCTCTCCCAGCCTCAAGCTCAGCACCTGCCAGAGCTGGAGGCCCTACTGTCACGGCAGGGGGCAGGGGTGTGGACACATATTTGCTAAGTGCCTACTGTGTGCAGCCACCAAAAGAGGCACTGGAACATTTCCTTTTTCAATGTTCACAACCCTAGGAGGTTATCAAGGTGAGGAAACTGACCTCGAGTGTTAAGTATGGCTACGTACATATTTTTCCTATTTCCTTCTAGAACTCACCTTAAAACAACAAGGAGAATGCCCCCACCACTGCTACCAAATTAACAAAAAGTTTGAAAATCCAAGCTTCACGTTTAGAAAAAAACAGGAAATAAATACAATCTATAGGCCCTAAAGCACAAGTGAGGGCTATGACCAAGAACAGAGAGGGCAGGCAGGGCCCACGCAGGAGGGAGTGAAGCAGCACTGGCGGTGGAAGGGGTGCAGTGCAGCACCTGCAGAAACACGTTCCCTGAGCATGGCCACTGACCCAGAACTCAAACGCCTTTCTTTGTCACACCACCAGCAACAGAACCGGGTGAGAAGGGTTGGCGTCAGGAGCCTCCTGAACAGTCGACAGACCCAAGGAGCAGAGTAGGGACCATACACGGAGTCACTAAGAGAGCCACATGTGCAGTCTACCTCCGTGGCAGGGCTGCAGGAGAAGGAAAGGGCCTCTGGAAAGCTACTGCATCCCCTACATCCCCATCCCCTGCCTCTCTGAGAAGGAAGCTGCAAGGACTCTTACAAGAAGCTGGCCCAGAAAAAAACTAACACATTCTAAAATGAAATAAAACCCAATAGCCAAAATAATCTTGAAAAAGAAAAATTTGGAGGCCACATTCTTCCTGATTTCAAAACACGCTACAAAGCTACAGTAATCAAAACAGTACGGTTGGGCATGAAATCAGATATATAGACCCAAAGAATAGAATAAAGAGCCCAGAAATAAGCCCTGGTGTATACATGGTGATATGATCATCAACAAGCATGCTAAGACTATTCAGTGAGAAAAGGATCATCTTTTCAACAAATGGTGCTGGAAAGACTGGATAGCTCCACGCAAAAGAATGAAGTTGGATCCTCACCTTAAACCACACACAAAAATTATCATGAAATGTATCAAAGGCCTAAAAGTAAAAGCTAAAATTATTAAAACTCTTACAAGAAAACATAAAGGAAAACGTGCATGACGTTGGATTTGGCAATGATTTCTTAGCTATGACAGACACCAAAAGCACAGACAAGAAAAGAAAAAAATAGATGGGATTTTATCAAAATTAAAAACTTTTGTACATGAAAGTACACTATCAACAGACTGCAAAGGCCACTCACAACATGGGAGAAAACATGTGCCAGTCATGTGTCTGTTGAGGGATTAACATCCACAATAAGTAAAGAATTCCTACAACTCAACAACAACAAAAAATCTGATTTTAAAAGTACCACACATGATAGAGACAAGAAAAGCGAATGAAATGAGGTGAGAGAAAGAGAGAGAGAGAAAGGAAGGAAGAGAGGGAGGGAGGGAGGGAGGGAGGAAGGCAGGCAGGCAGGCAGGCAGGCACTTATAAAGGGAGGAAAAACCAGCCAGGCCACAGATTCCTCTGAAACAACACTCAAGGTCAAAAGACAATACAGTGACACCTCCAAGACCCTGGAAGGATGGCGGCCCAAACCAAGGGCTCCAGCAACATTCAAACCACCCCGCAAGCCAAGAAGCCACAGCTTTGAATATGCAGCACTTAGGGACTGTTCCCACCCACCATCCTGAAAAAAAACACCTTCAAAACAAACCTCAGCCAATCAAAAGCTGACAGAGGAGATGCCATCAAAACGACTGTCAATGAGCATGAACTATTAATATATTTACCAGTAGATTTAAGACTAAAACAAATGTGAGCTTGGGGTGACAGAACAGAATGCAGATAAGCCCTGACTATGGAGTAATGACTCAACTGATGACACCTGGGAAGGGAATGAGACAAGAGGGAGTGAGGTAGAACAATTAGCTCCTCACCTCATTAGTAAGAACTGGAGTCAAAGGATATCATTTAAAGCTGACATTTCAGTAACAGAAATACAAGTAGATTTAATAGTATAAAGGCAAACACTGAGAAAGGTACTATTGTCATCGAGAATTGGTGATAGGAGGAAGAAAACAAAATACATTCATTTTGTAATTACTCATAGAAGGTGTGCTAGTTTCCAATGACTGCCGTATCAAATCACCACAAATGTAGCTGCTTACAACAGACAAATTTGCTCTTTCACAGCTTCTGTAGGTCAGAAGTCCAGCTGGGCCATGTTCCTACTTGCAGACTGGGAAAATAACTCAGATTGCAGGAAGAATCCAGGTCCCTGTGGCTACAGGACTGAGGCCCTGTTTCCTTCCTGGCAGGGGACCACTCTTAGCCCCTAGAGTCCTTGCATCTAGGGGCCAGCAAATCCTTCTCACTCTTGGGACCCCTCTAACATCCTCCTTCACCACGTAGCTCTCATTTCTTGCCAGAGAATGCTCTCTGCTTTTCAGGACTCAGATAATTCAGCCTTCCCAGGTAATCCAGGATAATCAATCTACTTTGAGATCCATACCCTTTAATCACATCTGCAAAGACCCTTTTGCCATGTAGCATGACATGTTCACAGGTGTTAGGGATTAGAGCGTGGCTATCTGGGGAAATGGGAGAACATTATTCTGGCTATCACAGAAGGTACTTAATAAATGGTCCCTCTCAACACGAAGTATTAGAAGCATTTATGAATTACATAAGATGCTCTATAATATCTGATATAGACAAAAGTATAGACTCTCTTCAATATAAGAACTCTTTAAAATTTTTAAAAAGGAAAGAAAATGGACCACAGAGTAAAAGACTTAACAATACATGCACACACACAGCACACCACCACTCAGGTCAAAGGTAGGTGACCTATCAATAAATGTACATTAGTTTAACTTCACTAGGCAAGAAAAAAAAAAGATTCCCCGATTGAATTACAAGGCAAAATCTAACTTCACATGGTATAAGAGACACATTTAAAATAATTCGGTAGAGTTAAAATTTTGTAATGGGCAAAGGTATGCCAAGCAGATAGAAACTCAAGAAAGCACTAGTTATGATCTTATAGTCAGACAAGTAGAAATGAGACAAAGAAGGGCACTTTGATCCTAATGAGTGCACTTGAGAATAAAAATATAATAGTTATAAATAGCTACGCAACAAATCACATCGCGGCCAACACTCACAGGAGCCGCAAGGAGAAACAGACAGAAACGTATCAATGGTAGACATTAATTCACTCCTCCTGGTCCACAACAGAGCAAGAGACAGAAACTAAGTAAGGATTATACATGACCTCAATAACACAACTAAGGCGGTAAAAGTGATTGATATACACATCAAACTTCCGTAACCCAAAACAAAAACCCAATCCTCTTTTCAAGCCCCAGTGGAACAATGATGAAAACTGACTCCAAATTAGGAACATAAGAAACCTTCCAAAACCCAGAAGTTCAAGAGGGAATAGTCAATATTCTCTCATCAAAATGCAATTAAAACTGGAATACTAACAAAATCAGGAAATTAAAAGACTTGTTACTTGGAAATTTTAAAACTTGCTCCTGAAAAACTCTCGAACCAAAAAGAAAATACAAACCAAAACTGCAGAACTTCTAAACAGCAATAAGGAAAATGTGTCTCATCAAAACTTAGGCATCAGCCCTTGAATACAAAATAAGTTTGAAAAGAATAATAAAAAATGAATCAAGCATTCACACCAGACATTTAGAAAAACGATAAGATAAACTGAGGAAAAGTAGAAGGGATTATTATTAGCAAAAACAAGGGAGTTTAAAAAGCAGAGAAATAAGGCAATTAATTTAATTTAAAAATTCAAAAGCTGAATCTTGGAAGAAAAAATAAAACAATAAAATGGAAACTATTCACTAACCTAACCAAGAAAAACAAGAGAAGCAACCGAGATGGAAATAACTGCAGAAACCAAAGATATTAAAAGAGTCACAGAAGATCATTTTACTCAAGCCTACATGAATAAATTTGACAAACGGGATGAAATTGATAATCATTTGGGAAAATATTTACAAAACTGATCCCAAAAAGTTCAAACAGAATAATTTCCATAGGGAAAATAATAAAGACAAAATCATAAAAGAACTTTCATCCTCAAAACGAAAACAAAACAAAAAAGCACCAGGTCCCAATAATTTCACAAAGGAATCTAACCACTCTTTAGAGACCACACAATTCAGTGCTATTAAACTATTCCAGAGAATGGCATAAGAAATATAACTTCTATATTATGTTTATGAAGCAACTATAATGTTGATATCACAACCAAAAACAGTGTACATACAAAAGAAAACTACAGACCAACCTTAATTATGAAGAGCAATACATAAAAATCAATTAAATATCAGCAAAAAGTACACTCACCAGCACCTTAAAAGAATTATGTATCAGAGCAAGTGAAGTATAATCAAGGAATTAAAGAATCTTTCATTATTAGCAACTTCATTTGTATAATTCATTATATTAATGTCTTAAGAAAAAAATCATATGATCACCCCATAGATGATTTTTTAAAAAAGCAACTAACAAAATTCAATAATGATTCTTGATTTTTTAAAAAAGAAAACATGAAATAAAACAGAAAGTACAGGTTTTTCATTAACATACCTTTCTCAATCCAAAGCCATACTCTGCTTTATGGAGTAACAGCAGAGACATTCCTAATAGGTGTCTACTAAAAATACCATTAGCTACCATCATGCTGAAGGATCTAGTCCACAAAAATAGGTAAGAGAAAGAAACTAGAGTATAAAATTGGAAAGGATAAGGTTAACCATCACTATTTGCAGTTCACATGAATGGATACCTTGAAAACCCAAGATAATGAACTAAAAAAAAAAAAGAAGAAATCAGTAAGTTAGCAAAAAACAAAATTTTTTTTTTTTTTTTTTTTGAGACAGAGTCTCGCTCTGTCACCCAAGCTGGAATGCAGTGGGAGGATCTCAGCTCACTGCAACCTCCACCTCGCAGGTTCAAATCATTCTCTTGACTCAGCCTCCTGAGTAGCTGGGATTACAGGCACACGCCACCATGCCCAGCTAGTTTTTGAATTTTTAGTAGAGACGGGATTTTGCCATGTTGGCCAGGCTGGTCTCAAACTCCTGGTCTCAAACGCCTGACCTCAGCCAGGTGATCTGTCTGCCCCGGCCTCCCAAAGTGCTGGGATTACAGGCATGAGCCACTGTGCCTGGCCCAAAATTAATATTTAGAATACAATAGTATTCACACACATATGTGATAAATAAAGAAGAAAATATTCCTTGGAACAACAATAAAAGGGATAAAATTTCTGAGGATAAAGAACACCTGACTCGAAACATACCACAAAGCTACAGTAATCAAAACAGCATGGTGATGACATAAAAACAGACATACAGCCTAACGAAACAGGATAGAGAGCCCAGAAATAAATCCACTCATTCATGGTCAAATGATTTTAGACAATGGTTCCAAGAATTCACAATGAGAAAAGGACAGTCTCTCAATAAATGATGCTGGGAAAACTGCTTCTCTAGATACAGAAGAATAACAGTGGACACATCTCACACCGTATACAAGAATCAACTCAACATGGATTAAAGACAACCATTTAGTCCTAAAACCATAAAACAACTAGAAGAAAAGGGAGCAAAAGCTCCACAACGTCAGTCTGGGCAATGATTTTTTGAATATGACCCCAAAAGCAAAGGCAATAAAAGTGGAAATAAATGGGGTTACAGGATAATTTGGCAATGTACATCAAAATTACAAAAGTGTGTACCCTTATTGACCCAGCACTTGTTCTGAACATTTATCCTGCACATATATCACACTTAAACATGTGCAAAGCAGCATATGAACTAGACCACCCATTTTGTAATAGGAAAAGATCGAAAGTCACCTAAATGTCCAGCCCCAGAGGCCTATGAAATCAGTCTGAGCATATCCACACCATGGAATCCTCTGTGACTGTCAGAGACAAGAAAGGAACCCTGGACTGATTCCAAAAGATCCTCACATCACTTACCATATTAACACTTCGTCAAGGGAGGGAGGGATCCAAGGTGCAGGAATGTGTCATATCATGACTTGTGAAAGAAAAAGCAAAAAAGAAATGTTTATGTTTGCTTGGAAGGTATAATGAAGCTCTGGAAGGACAAACAGTCATTCTTTGCTTAACCATAGGGATACAATCTGAGGACTGTATCATTAGATGATCTCCTCACTGTGCAGACACCACAGAGTATATCCTCACACACCAAATGCTGGAGCCCAATACACACCCAGGCCATGTGGTAAAATCTATTGTTCGAGGCTATAAACCTGGACAGCAGGCAAATGTACTAAATGCTGTCGGCAACTGTAACAGAGTGGTAAGAATTTGCCTATCTATACATATCTAAACATAGAAAAGGTACGGCAGAAATACAGTTTTAAGGATTTTTTTAAATGATACAACTGTATAGGGCACTTACCATGAATGGGGCTTGCAGGACTAGAAGCTGCCTGCATGCGTCAGGGAGTAAGTGGCAAGTGAATGTGAAGGCCTGGGACATTACTGTACACTTTGGGGGACTTTATAATAGACGCTGTACACTGCCGGGGACTCTATAACACACACTGTACACTGCCGGGGACTCTGTAACAGACGCTGTACACTGCTGGGGACTCTATAACACACACTGTACACTGCTGGGGACTCTAACAGACGCTGTACACCGCTGGGGACTCTGTAACAGACGCTGTACACTGCCGGGGACTCTGTAACAGACGCTGTACACTGCCGGGGACTCTGTAACAGACGCTGTACACTGCTGGGGACTCTAACAGACGCTGTACACTGCCGGGGACTGGGTAACAGACGCTGTACACTGCCGGGGACTCTGTAACAGACGCTGTACACTGCCGGGGACTCTGTAACAGACGCTGTACACTGCCGGGGACTCTGTAACAGACGCTGTACACTGCCGGGGACTCTAACAGACACTGTACACTGCCGGGGACTGTGTAACAGACGCTGTACACTGCGGGGGACTCTGTAACAGACGCTGTACACTGCCGGGGACTCTGTAACAGACGCTGTACACTGCCGGGGACTCTGTAACAGACGCTGTACACTGCCGGGGACTCTGTAACAGACGCTGTACACTGCCGGGGACTCTGTAACAGACGCTGTACACTGCCGGGGACTCTGTAACAGACGCTGTACACTGCAGGGGACTCTGTAACAGACGCTGTACACTGCTGGGGACTCTGTAACACACGCTGTACACTGCCGGGGACTCTGTAACAGACGCTGTACACTGCCGGGGACTCTGTAACAGACGCTGTACACTGCAGGGGACTCTGTAACAGACGCTGTACACTGCCGGGGACTCTGTAACACACACTGTACACTGCTGGGGACTCTAACAGACGCTGTACACCGCCGGGGACTCTGTAACAGACGCTGTACACTGCAGGGGACTCTGTAACAGACGCTGTACACTGCAGGGGACTCTGTAACAGACGCTGTACACTGCCGGGGACTCTGTAACACACGCTGTACACTGCCGGGGACTCTGTAACAGACGCTGTACACTGCCGGGGACTCTGTAACAGACGCTGTACACTGCAGGGGACTCTGTAACAGACGCTGTACACTGCCGGGGACTCTGTAACACACGCTGTACACTGCCGGGGACTCTGTAACAGACGCTGTACACTGCCGGGGACTCTGTAACAGACGCTGTACACTGCAGGGGACTCTGTAACAGACGCTGTACACTGCCGGGGACTCTGTAACAGACGCTGTACACTGCAGGGGACTCTGTAACAGACGCTGTACACTGCCGGGGACTCTGTAACACACGCTGTACACTGCCGGGGACTCTGTAACAGACGCTGTACACTGCCGGGGACTCTGTAACAGACGCTGTACACTGCAGGGGACTCTGTAACAGACGCTGTACACTGCCGGGGACTCTGTAACAGACGCTGTACACTGCAGGGGACTCTGTAACAGACGCTGTACACTGCCGGGGACTCTGTAACAGACGCTGTACACTGCCGGGGACTCTGTAACAGACGCTGTACACTGCAGGGGACTCTGTAACAGACGCTGTACACTGCCGGGGACTCTGTAACACACGCTGTACACTGCCGGGGACTCTGTAACAGACGCTGTACACTGCCGGGGACTCTGTAACAGACGCTGTACACTGCAGGGGACTCTGTAACAGACGCTGTACACTGCCGGGGACTCTGTAACAGACGCTGTACACTGCAGGGGACTCTGTAACAGACGCTGTACACTGCCGGGGACTCTGTAACACACGCTGTACACTGCCGGGGACTCTGTAACAGACGCTGTACACTGCCGGGGACTCTGTAACAGACGCTGTACACTGCAGGGGACTCTGTAACAGACGCTGTACACTGCCGGGGACTCTGTAACAGACGCTGTACACTGCAGGGGACTCTGTAACAGACGCTGTACACTGCCGGGGACTCTGTAACAGACGCTGTACACTGCCGGGGACTCTGTAACAGACGCTGTACACTGCAGGGGACTCTGTAACAGACGCTGTACACTGCCGGGGACTCTGTAACACACGCTGTACACTGCCGGGGACTCTGTAACAGACGCTGTACACTGCCGGGGACTCTGTAACAGACGCTGTACACTGCAGGGGACTCTGTAACAGACGCTGTACACTGCCGGGGACTCTGTAACAGACGCTGTACACTGCAGGGGACTCTGTAACAGACGCTGTACACTGCCGGGGACTCTGTAACACACACTGTACACTGCTGGGGACTCTAACAGACGCTGTACACCGCTGGGGACTCTGTAACAGACGCTGTACACTGCCGGGGACTCTGTAACAGACGCTGTACACTGCCGGGGACTCTGTAACAGACGCTGTACACTGCCGGGGACTCTGTAACAGACGCTGTACACTGCCGGGGACTCTGTAACAGACGCTGTACACTGCAGGGGACTCTGTAACAGACGCTGTACACTGCCGGGGACTCTGTAACACACGCTGTACACTGCCGGGGACTCTGTAACAGACGCTGTACACTGCCGGGGACTCTGTAACAGACGCTGTACACTGCAGGGGACTCTGTAACAGACGCTGTACACTGCCGGGGACTCTGTAACACACGCTGTACACTGCTGGGGACTCTAACAGACGCTGTACACCGCTGGGGACTCTGTAACAGACGCTGTACACTGCCGGGGACTCTGTAACAGACGCTGTACACTGCTGGGGACTCTAACAGACGCTGTACACTGCCGGGGACTGGGTAACAGACGCTGTACACTGCCGGGGACTCTGTAACAGACGCTGTACACTGCCGGGGACTCTGTAACAGACGCTGTACACTGCCGGGGACTCTGTAACAGACGCTGTACACTGCCGGGGACTCTAACAGACACTGTACACTGCCGGGGACTGTGTAACAGACGCTGTACACTGCGGGGGACTCTGTAACAGACGCTGTACACTGCCGGGGACTCTGTAACAGACGCTGTACACTGCCGGGGACTCTGTAACAGACGCTGTACACTGCCGGGGACTCTGTAACAGACGCTGTACACTGCCGGGGACTCTGTAACAGACGCTGTACACTGCCGGGGACTCTGTAACAGACGCTGTACACTGCCGGGGACTCTGTAACAGACGCTGTACACTGCCGGGGACTCTGTAACAGACGCTGTACACTGCCGGGGACTCTGTAACAGACGCTGTACACTGCCGGGGACTCTGTAACAGACGCTGTACACTGCCGGGGACTCTGTAACAGACGCTGTACACTGCGGGGGACTCTGTAACAGACGCTGTACACTGCGGGGGACTCTGTAACAGACGCTGTACACTGCCGGGGACTCTGTAACAGACGCTGTACACTGCCGGGGACTCTGTAACAGACGCTGTACACTGCGGGGGACTCTGTAACAGACGCTGTACACTGCCGGGGACTCTGTAACAGACGCTGTACACTGCCGGGGACTCTGTAACAGACGCTGTACACTGCTGGGGACTCTAACAGACGCTGTACACTGCCGGGGACTGTGTAACAGACGCTGTACACTGCGGGGGACTCTGTAACAGACGCTGTACACTGCCGGGGACTCTGTAACAGACGCTGTACACTGCCGGGGACTCTGTAACAGACGCTGTACACTGCTGGGGACTCTGTAACAGACGCTGTACACTGCTGGGGACTCTGTAACAGACGCTGTACACTGCTGGGGACTCTAACAGACGCTGTACACTGCCGGGGACTGTGTAACAGACGCTGTACAATGCGGGGGACTCTGTAACAGACGCTGTACACTGCCGGGGACTCTGTAACAGACGCTGTACACTGCCGGGGACTCTGTAACAGACGCTGTACACTGCCGGGGACTCTGTAACAGACGCTGTACACTGCCGGGGACTCTGTAACAGACGCTGTACACTGCGGGGGACTCTAACAGACGCTGTACACTGCTGGGGACTCTATAACAGACGCTGTACACTGCTGGGGACTCTAACAGACGCTGTACACTGCTGGGGACTCTGTAACAGACGCTGTACACTGCTGGGGACTCTAACAGACGCTGTACACTGCTGGGGACTCTATAGCAGACGCTGTACACTGCTGGGGACTCTATAGCAGACGCTGTACACTGCAGGGGACTCTGTAACAGACGCTGTACACTGCGGGGGACTCTGTAACAGACGCTGTACACTGCTGGGGACTCTGTAACAGACGCTGTACACTGCGGGGGACTCTGTAACAGACGCTGTACACTGCGGGGGACTCTAACAGACGCTGTACACTGCTGGGGACTCTATAACAGACGCTGTACACTGCTGGGGACTCTAACAGACGCTGTACACTGCTGGGGACTCTATAGCAGACGCTGTACACTGCTGGGGACTCTATAGCAGACGCTGTACACTGCAGGGGACTCTGTAACAGACGCTGTACACTGCTGGGGACTCTGTAACAGACGCTGTACACTGCCGGGGACTCTGTAACAGACGCTGTACACTGCGGGGGACTCTGTAACAGACGCTGTACACTGCCGGGGACTCTGTAACACACGCTGTACACTGCCGGGGACTCTGTAACAGACGCTGTACACTGCCGGGGACTCTGTAACAGACGCTGTACACTGCCGGGGACTCTGTAACAGACGCTGTACACTGCGGGGGACTCTGTAACAGACGCTGTACACTGCTGGGGACTCTGTAACACACGCTGTACACTGCTGGGGACTCTGTAACAGACGCTGTACACTGCTGGGGACTCTGTAACAGACGCTGTACACTGCTGGGGACTCTGTAACAGACGCTGTACACTGCAGGGGACTCTGTAACAGACGCTGTACACTGCCGGGGACTCTGTAACAGACGCTGTACACTGCCGGGGACTCTAACAGACGCTGTACACTGCCGGGGACTCTGTAACAGACGCTGTACACTGCCGGGGACTCTGTAACAGACGCTGTACACTGCCGGGGACTCTATAACAGACGCTGTACACTGCAGGGGACTCTATAACAGACGCTGTACACTGCTGGGGACTCTATAGCAGACGCTG
This sequence comes from Pan paniscus, assembly GCF_029289425.2. Lineage (NCBI taxonomy): Eukaryota > Metazoa > Chordata > Mammalia > Primates > Hominidae > Pan > Pan paniscus. The sequence goes on from NC_073256.2 coordinate 159,818,893, forward strand.
TACACTGCGGGGGACTCTATAGCAGACGCTGTACACTGCCGGGGACTCTGTAACAGACGCTGTACACTGCCGGGGACTCTGTAACAGACGCTGTACACTGCCGGGGACTCTGTAACAGACGCTGTACACTGCCGGGGACTCTGTAACAGACGCTGTACACTGCTGGGGACTCTGTAACAGATGCTGTACACTGCCGGGGACTGTGTAACAGACGCTGTACACTGCGGGGGACTCTGTAACAGACGCTGTACACTGCCGGGGACTCTGTAACAGACGCTGTACACTGCGGGGGACTCTGTAACAGACGGTGTACACTGTCGGGGACTCTATAACAGACGCTGTACACTGCCGGGGACTCTGTAACAGACGCTGTACACTGCCGGGGACTCTGTAACAGACGCTGTACACTGCGGGGGACTCTGTAACAGACGGTGTACACTGTCGGGGACTCTATAACAGACGCTGTACACTGCCGGGGACTCTGTAACAGGCGCTGTACACTGCGGGGGACTCTGTAACAGACGCTGTACACTGCCGGGGACTCTATAACAGACGCTGTACACTGCTGGGGACTCTGTAACAGACGCTGTACACTGCGGGGGACTCTGTAACAGACGCTGTACACTGCTGGGGACTCTAACAGACGCTGTACACTGCGGGGGACTCTGTAACAGACGCTGTACACTGCCGGGGACTCTGTAACAGACGCTGTACACTGCTGGGGACTCTAACAGATGCTGTACACTGCGGGGGACTCTGTAACAGACACTGTACAGTGCTGGGAACTCTATAGCAGACGCTGTACACTGCTGGGGACTCTATAACAGACGCTGTACACTGCTGGGGACTTTAAAATAGACACGGTCCCCACTTGCAACATTGCAGGTGACAAGAAGGAAGGAAGAGCTGCAACTCTTCAGCTCTTCAGCAAGCCCAGACCTAGAAACTCCTTGAGCCAGGGCTCTGGCACGCTCTTTGGGGCTCTGCGGTTCCTGGCGCCTCCAAGCTTCTAGTGCCACCACGTTCCCCTCATCCAGACGCGGGTGCTCACAGTGGAAGCCGTGTGCAGTACATCTGGTCCAGCCGCAGCCTTGCATGGAGCCAGCACCTGTGCCAGTACCTGGGGCTGCCCGCCCTGCCGCAGCAGCCGGCATGCCTGGCTGTGCACAGTGGCCAGACTCATGTTCGCTCACCCACACGCCCCTCACTGCTCCATGCCTGGCTCACCCTTGGCATGTGTGGGATCTGGGCTGGTAGCACGAGCTGAGCACAGCCTACTGGGCTGAGTGGGCGGAACAAGCCCAGCGGGTGTAAGCACGACTCAGGCAGAGGCACCTCCAGCCACAGAGGTTTCCAACGGTCTAAGTGACACCCCAGGGATCCTGTGACAACACCTCCTGAAGGCCCTGCCCGAGGCTGTTTTGCAGTTCTTTTTTTTTTTTTTTTTGAGACGGAGTTTTGCTCTTGTTGCCCAAGTTGGAGTGCAATGGTGCGATCTCAGCTTACTGCAACCTCCGTCTCCCAGGTTCAAGTGATTATCCTGCTTCAGCCTCCCGAGTGGCTGGGATTACAGGGGCGCACCACCATGCCCGGCTAATTTTTGCATTTGTAGTACACAGGGTTTCACCATGTCGGCCAGACTGGTCTCAAACTCCTGACTTCAGGTGATCCACCCACCTCAGCCTCCCAAAGTGCTGGGATTACAGGCATGAGCCACCACACCCAGCCAACTTTTTTTTAATAAGTAGAAGGAGTACACTCTAAAATGATGATAAAAAGTATAGTATACACAGAACGGTAACATAGTGTTCATTATCAAGTCTTATGTAGCGTATGTGCTGAACTGTTAGATGACGGGCAGTGTAGCAGGTCTGCTTGCACCAGCTCTCCACACACACGGGAGTGATGCCCTGCACTACATCGTGACCATCAGGACATCACCAGGTGACAGGAATTTTTCGGCGCCAGTATAATCTTACAGGTCCACCCTCGTCTATGCCATCCATCATCGACCAAAACGTCCTTATGCTTCACGTGACTGTGTGAGAAACTCACAAGAGGCCGGGCATGGTGGCTCACACCTGTAATCCCAGCACTTCAGGAGGCCGAGACGGGCGGATCACCTGAGGTCGGGAGTTTGAGTTTGAGACCACCCGGGCCAACATGGCGAAACCCCGTCTCTACTAAAAATACAAAATTAGCCGGGCATGGTGACACATGCCTGTAATCCCAGCTACTAAAGAGGCTGAGGCAGGAGAATTGCTTGAACCTGCGAGGTGGAGGTTGCGGTGAGCCGAGATTGCACCACTGCACTCCAGCCTGAGCGAAACTCCGTCTCAAAAAGAGAAAAAGAAAGAAAGAAACTCACAAGAGTGGCTGCTGTGGAGATGACGGCTGGGCCGGCCAGGGATAGGGACACTTTCTACTGGATGCTTCCTGCCATGTTTTAATTGTCAAACTACCTATTCAAAATAGTAAAGTAAAAGGTCATTAGAATAACCTGTGGGCCATCCACACCGTGGAACAGGCCTCTCAGCAACAGGAAGAAACCACTCCTGGCCCCTGCAGCAGCCCTGAGAACCATCCGGGGAATGATGGCGAATAGAAAAAGCCAATCCCCGGCCACACACTGCAAGATTCCATTTCTACGACTCGCTTCAACTGACGACATTACGGAGATGGAGAGCAGACTGGTGGCTCCCAGGAGTTAAGGAAGGGTTCATGGCAGAAGCAAGGTAGGCTTCGCTGAAACGGGCACCGACACAGGGCTCCTCTGAGTGATGACGGAAACCTCTGGCATGGCGGCCGCGTCGGCCAATCCGCTGGCTGTGCTCCTGTCCTCGTTCTGCACAAAGCTACCACGGGGAAAACTGGGTGAAGAGTGCACAGGATCTGTGTATTATTTCTCACAACTGTATGTGAATTTACAATGGTTACAATAGTTTAATTTACAAAAAGATCCTGAGATGCCAAACACCACGCCCGAAGGTGCTGAGAGAGCAGAGGCCACATTCTCCCTGGTCTGACTCCCCCGAGCACCTGCCCCGTCCACTCCACCACCTCCTGGAGCAGAGGCCTAGAGGGAGGCGAAGCGTCACACAGCCCACCCTCTCCCACTGCAGATAGGGAAGCCCAGGAGGAAAATCGAGGGAAAGCCTGGGCAGCAAAGGTGGCCGGTTCACAGCACAAGCTGCCTGGCTACGTGCTGGTGTGGCATCGCTCGTGCTGCTCAACCGAGACTTCCAGTTCTCCTCTCTCGGGGAGTGTGGGGTACTTCCTGGCCTCTCGTGGTTGCAGCTGTGTGGTTCCTCCTGGCCAATGAACTGTGAGTCCCCAATGAACACACACCTTTGTTGCTTCAGGCTACTAAAACCTGAGGGATGTTCATTACGAAAGCAAAACCATACAGGTTACATTCTCCACCCGTCCAATCACAGCTCTGCCCACGCTGGCTGCCCGTCTTCACTCCTTGCTGGGCTGGGAGGCCCTCCTGCCCTGGCTAAGGCAGAAGCCTGCAGGCTGCCCGTGGGCCCCACGCTTATGCCTGCGGCCTCCAGTGGCCTCCATACCCTCTCACACCGGTTAAGGTGTCAAGATAACAGCTTTGGGGGCAGATACGCAGAAAGACGGGAGGTGCTCTGCCCATCGGACCACCCTGCCAGACTGAAGGAACCAGGGTGTGGGCACCCCACAGCAGCAGGGCGGGTGGACCGGACAGCTCGGACCTCTTACTCCCCATCTGTAAACTGGGGAGTGAAAGCAGTTCTAGAACTATTCTTAGCTACAGAATCTTTTCTCCAAACACAACCGTACTCAGAAAACACCAAGTGAAACAGATCACATCAGAGCTGCTCTGGGTGAAGGGAGGGACGATGATGGCAGCAGATCTAAGACTAGAACCTCCGGGGTTCCAAGGCACAAATCGACTCACCTGGACGTGCCCCACAGTCCTGGGCCCATTTCCCGTGGCGCAGTGTGGGAATGACAGGCCACAGTTTCTACGGCCAGACCCCACGGGATTCCTCCCACAGCTCTGCTCTGTGCTTGCTTCATGGTCTTGGGAAACTACATCACCTCTCGGGTTGGACAGAAAACAACTCCCACCTCCCTGCTCCAACCAGGGGCAGCAGGGCCACCATGCCATTGAGCTCTGAGCTGTGGGATGGTCCGCAGGGTCACCGCAGCACTCCTCACACCCCAGCTGCCAGCGTGCCTGTCCACGTCCCTGTGTGCCCTGCCAAGTCTCCTCGGCTGGCAGCATCCCAGGCTGTGCCTGCGCCCTGGGGACAGTGAGGTGCGCTAAGGGTGCAGGGCCCTAGAAGCCAAGTCTCCATAAGGAGAGATGCAAGCAGGGGACCCGGTCTCCCTTCCGTAAGTTAGGGTGATGGTGTCACCTTGGAGGCTGCTCTGGGAATTCAGGACCTGCCCGCCTGCAGGAAGCATCGCTGTTCCTGTCCCTCACCACTTCCTGCTCCTGGCAGGGAAGGGGGGCGGCCCTGTGCATCAAAGGCTGAGCGGCCTAAAGGTGAGGCTCAGCTCCTCCCATGGTTATCTTGTGCCCACTGTGGGCATTTTCCTGTGCTGGGACCACAGAGACAGAAAAGACAAGGTCCTGGCCCTGGAGGAGGAAAGCTAATGACTGCAATGCAACAAGGCCCAAGCCACACAGAGCCACTTCCCAAAATCTGCAGCCCTCTCTCTACCTTGCCCTCCCCGGGAGGCACCAGGCCCTCAGGATGAGGGGATGGGGCTGACTCCTGATGGCGTCCCCCAGCGAAGACTTCGACAGCCCAGGAGGTCACCAGTCGGGGCCACTCCAGGCAGAGGGGCGGCCCCAGCAAAGACACCGGGGGCAGGCTGCAGGCAGCCTGCGAAGTCAGCGCAGCAGGTTTCCCAGGGGCTGGAAAGCCCAGGGAGCACCGCAAATGCCAAGTGACAGTGAGGCTGGAGCTGCCAGGAAGATCTGTCGCCAGGGGGCGGCACCGCCGGATCTACCCCTCAGCAAGATGCAGAATTAAGGGGCCCAGGCTGGAGGCTGTGACCGGCGAAAACGCCCAGGTACCAGGAAGCAGCAGAAGCAACGGTTCTCCCCACTCGCAATTCCGCCTCCTGCGCCCACTCCCAGCACACCACGCTCATCAGCACCTTCCCACAAGTGAGCAGCAGCGGGAAGGAGGTCAGACTCCCAGCAAGGAATCCAGCTCCTCATTAGCACCGAGGGTAGCCAGCCCAGGAAGGAGGCTGCTGTGTTGTGTTGCTTCTTTCTAATGTTGGGAGAGACTGATTCTGGGCTCTGGTTTAAAAACATGTCCCCTTCCAAATACTTGGCTAGAATGGATCATGGGTCCAGACGGAGGGCAGCCAAGGTGGCCCGCTCTGTCCAGGGCAGATGCCTGTGGCTCTCTTTGTCCGTGGCTCTGTCCAGGGCAGACGCCTGTGGCTCTCTTTGTCCGTGGCTCTCTGACAGGACCCTTGATGACCCATGCCCTCAGAACACTGGCCCTCATCTTCCCCAGACCACGCCACACTCAACTCCTTCACCATCACCCCTCCAATGCCCAGCTTCCCATTGGTACAGGTTCAGTGTGCACCCCTCAGATGACACCCAGGGTCAGGCTCAGGCGATAAACACAAACACACACACACACACACACGCACACACCCGCGCACCTGGCCCCAAAGCCCTGGAAACGCTTGACTCAACTAGGCACCATCCACAGGCAACCACAGCCTCTGGGGGCTCACACCACCCCGACCTCCTAGCCTCAAGCCTTATGGGAACAAGAATCTTGAGCTCCGCCCACCTCCCCTCTCCATCAGAAATCTCAACCTCCATACCTGGATTCCTTCAAGCCTGTGGACCCCTGCCACACTCTGCTCTGGAACATCATCTCAAGATGGAAGGGAGGAGCAGGATTAGGTCTTTATTAGTGCAGTAATTGCCGTTATTAATAACATCCTCTAACTCAACAGGGAATTTTTGTTTGTAAAGCTGCTTCCAGCCTGGTCCCCCTGGAGAGCAGCAGAGCAGGATCGCCAGGTGGGCAGGGCAGCAGAACGGTGAGCAGTGCCTCTGATTTCTGCCTCTGATCAGAATCCTGGTGAGAACACCAGGGCTCAAGTCATGGCTGGGCATTTACCACCCCCGTGACTTCAGGTAAGTTTCCCAAGGCTGGGAAGTTTCCTGATCTGAGGAGCAGGAAGAGCCTAGCAGGTGCCTGACAGATGCCCTGTGGTCAAAAGCAGGAGGTGTTATTATAATCAGAATCCAAGACAGCCTGATGCTCAGTCCTACTGTGCGAGCTGGCCGTGCCATGGCTGACCAGGTAGAGCAAGCTCTCTGATGCGTGTGGCAGTGGCGAGGCAGCCCAAGGGTCTCACAGGAGACAGGCAGCTCCACCTGCCCTGGGGCTGCACTCCCTGACCTTCCACAGCCCCTCTGTGCACCTTGGGAATTCTTCCCTACACCCCTCAGGTGATGTCCCCCAAGACGCCCGGAGATTCCAAGTCTCTGGGACAGACACAATGCTGCCCACCTCCCAGGAGGCTGCAGGATCAGACTAATGACATGGAAAGGCAGGGCTCCTGGAGGGGCCAAGTGACATGGCCAGGGTCCCACGGCTAAGATGCGGCAATGCTGTGTCCCTACCTGGATGCTACGTAAGTCAGGGCTGGGTTGTAGCCCTCCCCGCGGGGCAAATCAGAGGGAGAAAACGAGGCAATCTTCCACTGTGGAAGAAAACAACAGTTGATCTGGCCACAGCACTGGGCCAGAGGCTCCCAGGCCAGCGTGAGTGCCTGGCTCTGCTCACTCGCTTCCATGCTGGGGAGGGCTCGAGCCTGCAGCCTGAAGCCCAGGGTTGCCAGGATAATGAGCAGCAGCTGCTGCCAGTCCACTCAGCTGCGTGGCTAGCCCACCAATCCATCCAGGGGGCCCACAGCGCAGCCACCACAAGGCACCCAGCACACAGTGCCAAGGCATGGGGCCTGGCCCCTGCAGGCTCCAGACACAGGCCCTAGGTGTGGCACTGCTCCACCCAGCCCTGTCTCCAGACCTCTTCAGCAAACCTCAGCCTGGGCCCCGGGTTCCCTGCTCAGCACCAACAGCCATCAGAAAAGCCCAGGCCTCACCCTGCCTCCCAAGACCCTCACAGGCTGACCCGAGTCAGACCTGCCTACTAGGAGTCCAGCACTGCTGTGCCTTCCCTTGGGCCTCCTGCTGCCTGGAGTAGCTGCCTCTCCTGCCCTCCCCAGCTAAGGCCACTCAGCTCTCCAGACACAGCTCAGGCCTCACCAGCATCCAGGATTCTTCCCAGGTATCTACCCAGCCCTGCCCAAAACGCACCCCCAAACCCTCCCAAAGCGCACCCCCAGCCCTGTCCAAAACACACCCCTAGCCCTGCCCAAAACATGTCCCCAGCCCTGCCCAAAACACACCCCCAGCCCTGCCCAAAACACACCCCCAGCCCTGCCCAAAACACACCCCTAGCCCTGCCCAAAACATGCCCCTAGCCCTACCCAAAACACACCTCCAGCCCCAAAATATGCCCCCAAACCCTCCCAAAGCACATCCCCAGCCCTGCCAAAGCACACCCCCAGCAGAGTCAGCTCCCCTCTCCACCTCCTCACTCCACCGCCTCGACCTTGCTCTGTAAGGTGCCCTCTCCACTTCCTCACTCCACTGCCTCGACCTTGCTCTGTAAGGTGCACAGCAGTGTCCGGAGCAAGGCCAGGACAGCCTGATCCTGCTTGCCACTGTGTCCATCCCAAGACTCATGCCAGGCATGGCCTTAGCATAGTCTCACAGAACATTACGCATCTCAGACAGCAGCCCTGATGGCAGGGGCAGGAGCTGGGGACTTGCCAATGACCCTGTCCAGGCAGGCACACCCAGCAGACTGTTCTGCTTGCCTGCAGTGGCCCCCAAGTGGGTTCACATCCTAACAGGACCTACCCAAGGACAAAAAAGGAAGGGCCCTGTGCAGCACAGTCTGGATTTGAAGCCCACACGGAGCCATCTTCACCCCCATCCCGGACTCAGCAAGCCGCAAGTTGACGAGAGAATCTCATAGCCTGGATAAGGCCAGGCAGGACAGCCACAGCTGGCTTCTGAGGACAGCCCTGGATGGCAAGCAGGACACCCCGAAGCAAGGCCCCTGCAGGAGACACCGCCCAACTGGGCTCCGTAGGTGAGGACACCCCGCCCATAAGGCATCTTCAGAAACCTATTCAAGGCACCTGGCTTGTCATTGTTGGTAGTGCCCTTCTTCTCTGCCAGGGAACTCAGACCAAGAAAACTCTTCCTATGGAAGCTTCCAGATGGCTCCACCGTGCAGCACTAACAGGAAGGATAGTGGAATAAAAACAGCACAGGCTCAAGATCAGCTGTGAAACAACCCCTCACGTCTTCAGCAAATCCCCATCAGGCATTCACTGGGCCCCAGGCCCTGGGCCACAGGTGGATGGACGTTCAGAGACGCACAGCTCCCCGCGGGTGGGGTGGCAGACAGGGAGGTGTGGAAAGGTACAGAGTCCACCACTGGCACTGGGGACCGTGGGGGCAGGAGGAATGATGATCTTCCCCAGCTGCCTCAATGCACCCAAGAGGGAGAGGATGAGGATGCCCTCAGTACAGAGAGCAGAGCCAAACATAAGCATCCACACTGAACAACTGACTGTCACCTCTGGAGAGACAGCGCCGGCCATGCGCTCTCCAACTCTCTCGCTCACTCCTTCTTGCCTTTAGTCTTTTGGTCACCACTGCTCCACACACAGATGCCGCAAATGTTTAGACAGGGCTGAGCATCCCAGCAGAAAGCAGAGGAATCTGAGAGGAGGGCTGCTCAGGAGTCCGCTACTATGGACGACACACAAATCAGACTTTAAAGAACACAATGAATGACAGCTGGACTGGGCCACAAGGTCAAAATCTACTTGTAGCAAGTAACACCATCCAAACAAACCCAGTAGCCACAGAAACGCCCGTGTGCATTAAAACAAAAAGCCTGGAGCCAGACGCCGTGACTCACGCTGGGAATCCCAGCACTCCGGGAGGCTGAGGCCAGAGGATGGCTTAAGGCCAGGAGTTCAAGACCAGCCTGGGCAACTGGGCAACACAGTGAGACACGCCTATCTCAAAAAAAAAAAAGAGGTGGCTGGGCACGGTGGCTCACACCTGGGATTACAGTGTGTGGCTCAGGCAGGTTGATCACCTGAAGGTCAGGAGTTTGAGTCCAGCCTGGCCAAAAAAAAGAAGTGGCTGGGCACAGTGGCTCACGCCTGTAATCCCAGCACTTTGGGAGGCTGAGGCAGGTTGATCACCTAAAGGTCAGTAGTTTGAGTCCAGCCTAGCCAACATGGTGAAACCCCGTCTCTATTTAAAATACAAAACATTAGCCAGGCGTGGTGGCAGGCCCCTGTAATCCCAGCTACTCGGAAGGCTGAGGCAGGAAAATCACTTGAACCCAGGAGGCAGAGGTTGCAGTGAACCAAGATTGCACCAACGCCCTCCAGCCTGGGCAACAAGAGGGAAGCTTCTCAAAAAAAATTAAAAGGGCCAGGCACGGTGGCTCATGCCTGTAATCCCAGCACTTTGGGAGGCCGAGGTGGGTGGATCACAAGGTCAAGAAATCGAGACCATCCTGGCCAACATGATGAAACCCCGTCTCTACTAAAAATACAAAAAATTAGCCAGGTGTGGTGGCAGGCACCTGTAGTCCCAGCTACTTGGGAGGCTGAGGCAGGAGAATCACTTGAACCCGGGAGGTGGAGGTTGCAGCGAGCCGAGATTGCGCCACTGCACTCCAGCTTGGCGACAGAGTGAGACTCCGTGTCAAAAAATAAAAATAAGAAGAAGATAGCCTAACCCCTAGCCAACTGTTCTTATGGCCAAACACCACTCAGAGGGATAAAACGGCCAACAACCTCAGAAGAAATGTGTCTGTCTGGGCTGAAAAAATGACGTCCTAGAACCCGACAGTTGAGGGACTCACGGCAAGATCACCATTCTGTGTCTCAGTCTCTCCATCTGGGAAATGGGGACAACAGACCCTCCTCCCAGGGTGACTGTGAGAGTAAACTGAGTAATGAACACAGTTCGCTGGTCACCTGGCACCAGGAGGTGCTGTGACTAGTATCATTAGTGTCACCACCTGCAGACACTCACCACCCCTTTTCAGGACCGTGGAAGGATGCACCCACGCCGTGTCGCGAATGGCTTGGTACAGCCATGGTCGAGGCGTGTTTGTCTTTCCTCCCCACCTGGAAGGTGACTCCCCAACTCCGCCCACCTGGAAGGTGACTCCCTGATTCTGTCTCAAGCTCCAGCATCGTGACCTAGCTGTACTTCTCACCACGTTCTCCTCAAAGTCTTACGTGTCCAGTTTATTTATTCATCAAAACCTGCTAGGTGCTTATCCTACTCTCGGTGCTGGGTGGGGTGCTCAGGACACAAGGGTGACACAGCAGAGGTCTATGCCACAGAGGCTCCCAGGCACACAGGAGAGACAAACACGGGAGTGCCAGGGCATTCCAAGCAGAAGGCTCTGCATCGACAGGCACACCAGTGAGAAAAGCCACAGACTATGCAGGAAAAATGACTGCACTGTCAGGGACATAAAGCAGGGACTGAAGATGTGGCAGGAGCTGCTGGCAGGAGCCAAACCCAGGACCTCGCTCTGCAGGCCATGAGGAGCTGTGGAAGAGACTTAGGGACACCTGGCTGCCCATGAGCCCCTAGACTGAGTGCCTAGGTCTAGGCTCTTGACCCAGCATCTGCAGAAGGCCAGACTCAGGGGAAGTGTCCAGGGAAGGTTCCTGGATAGAGTCAGAGCAGCCAGAGGCTGCCAGATGTTCATGGGGCCAGGCCAGCAGAGGAGGAGAGAAACAGAGGTGACCCAGCCAAAACTCAACCTCCTCCAGGAAGTCTTCTTGGATTTGCCAGCCTCCCACAGCCACCTGCATTCACGGCCTGTGCTGCTGTGTCCAAACATTTGTTCTACCAGATTTCTGCTGAGGTCCTGTGATGTATGGGGTCGAACCGTATGAAAGCAGCGGTTCAGTCGGGGGAAGCACTTCAGTACTAACAAACTTCAGCTTTCTTTCAACTCAATACTGTGTCCACACTGGGGGTATCCTAAGCAACAATCCCCACCCCTGTCTCACAGACACTAAAGATAAAACAGAAAACAAGCAGATGAGTGACAATGACAAACAAGAAATACTGTAGGGAGAGTGGTCAGAAAGGTGAGCTCAGACATGCCGGAAGCGGAGCTTCCCCCAAGCCAGGAGCGAGCCAGGAACTAAAAGAAGAGGCAAGTGTGCAGCAGAGGAAAGAAAGGGCGCCAGGTGTGGCTGGAAAGGCACCTGGCAGGATGAGGAGCGGAGAAGCACGGGCGGAGCAGCACGCGCGAGGCCCATTTTGAGCCGCACCACACCGCTCACAGAACTTCCTGTGATAAGCAGTGTTCCCTACCCGCGCTGCCCCACACAGCCGCCACCAGACACGTGTGGCTACTGAGTGTCTGACATGTGACCACTGGCACGGAGGACCTGAATCCTTCACGTTAAGGTCAATGTAAACAGCCACACATGCCTAGGGGCTACCACACTGGACATGGCAGAGCTTCCAGAGCAGGAGGAGTGCGCCATGAGGCAACAAACACGAGGTCCCTGGAGAGTTTCTGCGGGGACAGCACAGATCAACATCACCTGAAAGTCCCTGGTGGGGATGTCGCAGGCCCCAGTACCCAGGAAGCACCTTCTTATAACTTGGAGAAGGGACAGAAAGGCGTGGAGAGGCAAGCACACAGGAACGGGGTCCCCAGCTCAGGCTCGAAAGCGGGCTCCGCTCATTGAGCGGCAGGGCACCAACCCTTGCACCCAGCAAGTAGGCGCTGGGGCGCTCCCCGGGACGGCACTGACCTCCAGGCGCAGGCACCGGCTGCCCGGCCCAGAGCCCACCGACCTGGGGTCTGAACAGCGCGCGAGGACCCGCCGAGGGGCTCATGTGCCCGCGGTCCGGTCCCCGAAATGCGGCGCTCTCGCGGGGCTGCGGCTCAGGGTCCCTGGCGCCCCTGGGGTCCACCCCCGGCACGGTCCCGCCCCCTCCCCTCCCCACCGGCGCGGCCCCGCCCCCCGTCCGGCCTCCCGCAAGCCCCACACCACGCCACGCCGCGGCCCCCGCCGAGCTCCGGGCCCCGCGCTGGTCCCCGGCCGCCTCGCCCTCGCCGCCCCACGCCCGGCCCCGGCCAGGCCCCAGCCCCACCGCCGCCGCCTCACCTGGGCCTCGGTGGCTCGCGGACCGCTCCGGGCGCTCACGGCGGGCGAGGCGGGCGGGGCGGGCACCCAAACATCACGTGACGGCCCCTCCCGCCGCCGGCGTGCGCGCCCCCTCCCGCACCAGCCAATGGCCGCCGGTCCCGGACGCGCGCGGGGACTACCCGCCCCAGAGGCCCCGGCGCGGAGCCGGAAGCGGCGCGGACGGCGGTCGGCTGGGCCAAGAGGCCTCTGCGGGTGCGCGCGCGAGTCGGCTGTCCTCACCTGCATGGTGGTGGGCCTCCGTTTCCCCGTTTCCCCGTTTTGCATATGGGGATGACGGCGAAGGTGGAGGTCACGTGGAGGGCGGCGGCCCGGCGCTGAGGCGCTTCGGGAGCGGGCTCCGCCCAGCCCAGGCCGAGCCCGGACCTCACACGGGCCAAAGCTGGAGCTTCTGCGGGGCTGCGCAGGCGGCGCGTCTCGGCCAGGGCAGGGCCGGGCACCTGCGCGTCTCGGGCTGCGGGGACGGGCGTTGGGCCCCAGGTCAGGCTGCACGGGCTCCGCGTGGGGCCGTGCTCGGCCGGGGGCTGGCAGGCCCCGCGGGGACTCCGGACGCCCAGTGTCACCAACGAGGAAACTGAGTCTCAAGACATCTGAGGGACCTTTGCCCGAGGTCGCAGCCCCTCCCTGGAGGAGCTGAAGCGCAGAGTAGGGACCCCCTTGCGGAGACCCTCCTGGGACCTCCTTCCGCAGGGGCCTGGGGCGCCTCCCTTTCCCTGCTCTGCCTGCGGGCACTGAGCTCCCGAGAGACTCCAGCCCCTCGCTCTCCCGGTGACCTGCTGGAGAAGACACCTGGGAGGAACCTGCGGACAATGGGTGTGTGTCCTTGGGCCGCCAGGGTCACCTTTCAGCCTGTTTCCCCAGAGGTGAACCAAGAGTCACACCCAAGGCAGGAGAGCAAGAGTGATGAGTCCGCTGCACCTTCTCCGGCCAGCGGAGGTTCTCCCGCCGCCCTCACTCTGTGATGCTTGCTGTCCTTGCGAGGCCCACCCCAAAGCCCTGCGGGCAGCCCTGGGCTCCCGCGGACAGCCTTGCTGAGCTCCTGGGAAGGAGGCGTGCCCTCCCCTTCCCCCACCGCCCCGCTGGCTGGGGTTCTCTGCAGCCCAGGACTGTGCACGTGTGCGCACAAGGGTTCTGTGAACATGAACACAAAAGTGTGCTCGTGGACACTGCGTGGTACTGTGTGCACACAGCGCACGTCTGTGAGCTGAGGGAGTGTTCCTGGACACCAGGTGCAAGTGCACAAGTGTGTGCCCAGGCGCGAACATGGGAACGGTAGTATATGGCACAAATGTGTGTGCACACATGGGTGGGAGGGAAGAGGGGCACATGCCCACCAGCATTCCTGGGCTGGTGCTCAGGCCGGCCTGTCCTGGGCCCACCCACGCTCCTTGCCTTGGTGTATTTGAGTCTCCCCTGGGCTCCCAGGAGGCAGTAGTGTGTGCCTGTCTTGCAGCCTCGCCATGATTTGAACAGGGCTTCACTCTTCGGCTAGGACAGCTAGAGTGCAGGGAAGCCGGCTCCTAACCAGGGAGGATGCCCATGACTGCTGACCCCCCAGCTTCCACTGGAAGGGGAAGGTTCGCCAGGACCAATGCCTGTCTGAGAGCTGGCAGTCTGGACTGAGGATGCCGGGTGCCTGGCACGGTGCCCACCTCCCCTTCCGTGGCTGGCGCTGTCTGTCTGGCCGCCACCTCACTCAGCCTCCTCTGACAGCTCCGTGTTCAGGTGTGCAAAGGAGGGGAAAGTGAAGCCCTTTCCTCCCAGGGCAGACCTCCTCCAGGAGCCGCTTTCTTGACCATACGAGGCGTATATGGGGCTGTTTCTGTGCCTGGACACTGCAGGGGGAATGGTCTAGCGTGGGTAGGAACCACCAGAGGAGGGGCTCCGTACCTGTTGGCTCCTCCGAAATCTGGGATGAGCCCGCCTGAGTGCCCCACAGCAAGTCAGGGAAGGTAAACCTCTCCGTGGAAGAGCCAGGAGCCCACTCCCTCAGGCTGAGCCGATGGGGAGGGGGAGGAGGATGCTAAGGGGTCCTCAGGAAGGGATGAGGGAAATAGCCAATAGCTGCCTGGGCCTAGGGCCGGGGCTCCCCTCCCTTCCCTCATCTCTGCCTGGGCCTAGGGCCGGGGCTCCCCTCCCTTCCCTCATCTCTGCCTGGGCCTAGGGCCGGGGCTCCCCTCCCTTCCCTCATCTCTGCCTGGGCCTAGGGCCGGGGCTCCCCTCCCTTCCCTCATCTCTGCCTGGGCCTAGGGCCGGGGCTCCCCTCCCTTCCCTCATCTCTGCCCCTCCCTGGAAGAGGTCATCACATGACCTCGGGCAGCTCTGGGCTCCCTCCTTCCTCCAGAGAAGCAGGACTCCCTGGGAAGAGCTCGGGTCCCACCCCTTGGCCAACCAGCGAGACCAACAGGGTGAATAAGTGGGATTGGCCCCAGGACGCTGAGTTCTGTTACCTAAGGGGGTGGGGGTTGCCTGGTCCTCAGCTGGCACCCCCCAAATTGGATATACCATTCCAGGTCCCAGAGGGAATGTGGGCAACAAGGTTAGGGGGTGGTTCCAAGGCCTTCAGAAGGAACGTTGAGGCAGCACCCACTAAAGCCAACCTCAGAAATGCTCCCTCTCTGAATAATAGCCTGGACTTCTCAGGGTTTAAGCTGAATTTCCAGGTCAGTGTCAACCTATGGCTTTGTCGTGAGATTCCCCACCCTCCCACCCTTCCTCTCTACCCTCTGCTGCCTGGCTTCAATGTCGCCTGCTCAGGAGACCATCCCTTGCTCCCCTGCAGCCCCTGCCTGGACAGGAGAAGGCCTTTGCACCTCCTGCTCTGCTCCCAGCACAGCTTCTGCTCCAGCAAAGCCCACGGGCAATCAGTCCTTGATTCCTGCACCCACCAACCCCGCCGAGCTGCCCTCACTGTTACCCAGGCCTCCTTTGTCCCTTAGCAACAGACCCCCGGTTTTGTTCAAGGCATCAATGTACCCAGCCTCACCAGCAGCTGGGCCAGCTGTGACACTGTTTGCCCAGGGGATGACTGCAGGAGGCACAATTGAGCCTCCTGGTCCTTTGGAAGGGGCAGCTGTGGCCACCCACCTCACTGACAGTCTTCCTTTCTCCTGGCTCCAGCCTGAAGTGTGGGCACGGCATCCCGAGGACAGCAGCCATGTGGCCAGCAAGGGGCAGGGTCCCAAGCTGAGGATGTGAGCAGCTGCCTTGGTGCCCCAATGGCACCGTCAGACTCATCACCATGGGAAGAACAAGCCCCTGCTCCCTTTATGGGGCTGCCTCATTGGATTTCGTCAGGTTTTCTGTAACTCAAGCCAGTGCCACTTCCATTGTAGCTGATTTGGGCTCCTAAGCTCACGGGAGTGGGACATCGTTCTATTAGCTGCATCCTGCCCCTCAACAATGATGGCTCCTTGCGGGCAGGCCCCAAGGGCGCATCATGGCCCCACACACAGCGAGTGCCCCACACCTGGAACAGCCTGGAGGAGCTTGTAAGGCATGAGGGCACGGGAGCCACACTCCCAGGTACCTATTTTCCACATGTCCCCATGCAGCCCAGGCTTCCAGCCACATCTTAAAAAATAAAAAGATGAGGAGGAGAAGAAACTTTGGTCCTAACACCAGACTAAGCCCTGTCTTGCTGTGTGATGCTCAGCCTGAGGCACACCTTCTCTAGGCTTGTTCACCAAAGCTGCAATGCAGGGGCAGAGCAGTCATGAGGCCTGCCCAAGAGTGAGGTTGGTAAAGGGTTGGGCAGAACCAAGGGCATGGGATGTGTGGGAGGGTGGCGGTCCATTCCCTTGTCACCCACGCAGAGGCAATGTCATGAGTGGACACGTGGGAGTCTCTGGGAAGGGCCTGACACAGCCCCAGCACAGGACAGGGGTCTGACCATTCAAGACTCAGTCTGCGTCATCAGAGACCAGGCTCTTAGAAACCAACTCCATCCTGATGCGCATAACAGCCTCCCAAGGTGTTTAACACGGAGCAGGAGTGACAAAAAGAAAAATGAAGTAAAAGAATAGAAAATCCATCAACAAGCATGTGGAGTGCTGTTCTTGCTAATGCATCATCCAGGAAAGGACACTTGCCACCCTTCCTGGGAATGCTTCCCACTCCCCAGCCCCCTCCTGGCATCCCTGAGCCTGAGATCAGCAGGTGGGGACATGGGGACAGGAGGAGTCTCCGCCCTGCAAGGGTGCAGTCCCCCCAGATTCCACAGCCACCGCTAGGCCTGCTGCTGGGCACAGCTGCCCTTTTCTTTCTGCCACAGTTCATCTCATTGGCAAAGCCTGTCTCCTCTTTCACTCATTCAACAAGCTTTACTTCCACGCCGGGCAACATGCTAGGATCTGGGGATAGCGTCCAGTTTGATTTGGTTGCTGATGACAGAACAACCCAAATAACAGTGGCTTAACGATTGATGGTTGCTTTTAATGTGATATTTTTATGTCCAGGTAGGCAGTAGGACTGGAAAGGTGGCCTCACAATCATCAGGACCCCAGGCCCCCTTAGTCTGGTTGCCCCATCAATACCCAAATAGGCCTTTTGCCTCACGGTACCAGACAGCTGTTGAAGCTCCAGCCATCATGTCTGCTTTCAGCCAGCAGGGAGGAAACATTGGCATACTCTTTCCAACCTTGCAACCCGTGCTTTTACGGATGCTGCCTGGATTTTGCACACCCCACCTCTGCTTACAGCCCCCCTTGGCCACAGCTGGGTCTCGGGTACTTCAAGCTGCAGAGGAGGCTAGGACATGTCTCCACCCCAGGGGCTGTGTTCTCAGCTAAGAGCTGGACTCTTGCACTGAGTAAAAAGGGAAGGTTGGGGTTACCTGGCAGTCTCTGCATCAGGACACAGCCCTGTGCACCACCTGGCAGGCAGGCCAATGTCGACAACCTGCAAATCACACGCGTGTGTGCTGGGAACCTGTGCTGAGGCCCTGCAGGAGCGATCGGGGCGTGGGGGCACCCGGGGGGATGGGGATCAGGGAAAGCCCATCAATGAGGAGACAAAAATGGGCAAGTCTTGAGGGGTAGCATTTCTGGGGGGCGAGCTGTGAGTACCATGGCGAGAGAGGAGCCAGCAGCGTCCACGTCCCACTCTCCTCTGTGGACACATCCTGACCCCTTCAGCTGCTTGGGGTCGGGAGGGTTCAGAAGGCCCGTCTCCTGGCTCCTCCTCATTCCACAGGTGAGAAACCTGGTAGGGGAGGGACACGTACAGGGTCCCAGACCAGCACCGGGCCACTCTGGGCCCAGCCCATGTCACCTCACCCCAGGCTTGGTCTCTGCCTCCTCGTCATGGCACCTCCCCTCTCCACACATTCAGCCTGTAACAGCCATGAAGTCATAGCCCTGTGGAGTAACCAGTGAGCCGAGGGGACTTTATTTTGTTCTGCTTCCATTTTTTTTTTTTTTTTAGACACAGGGCCTTGCTGTGTTGCCCAGCTGGAGTGCGGAGGTGCAATCAGCTCACTGTAGCCCTGACCTCCCAGGCTCAAGCAATCCTCTCATCTCATCCTCCCTAGTAGCTGGGACTACAGCTCATTTTTTTTGTATTTTGTGTTTTTTTATTTGAGATAGGGTTTCGCCATGTTGCCCAGGCTGTTCTCAAACTCCTGGACTCAAGCGATTCACCTGGCTCAGCTTTCCAAAGTGCTGGGATTATAGGCATGAGCCACTGCACCCAGCCTCTGAAGGGACTTTGAAAATGCTATCATTCACCACTTCTTTTACAGTCAACAGCACACGTTTTGGTTCTGAATGTGCGGTTCTTGTGTGTCCGCTGTTTGGATTTAGACCTGGTACCCAAATGAGACCAGGACACTTCACACTGGGCAGTGAGCATCCTAGACATGCACACTGGGCAGTGAGCATCCTAGACGTGCACGCTGGCACCTGGCTTCTTGGTGGACACCTTAGAAACCATCAGGAGCCACTGGTGAGTGGGGCTGAGGGCATGTACCCACGTGTGAGTGCCCGCGATGAGAGGCATAAGCATGAACACGATGGTGACTGTGGCAGCAGCTGCTCCCTGAATGCTCCCCTATTCTCCCCCTGATGCAGCCACACTTCCGACCCCTCTTGTCATCTAAGGCCCATGTGGCTGGCCCCGTGCGGGAGTGGGTGCAGCACGCCCTGCCATCCTTCCCTGTACATCTGCCTGTGGCCAGGAGGCAGGGCTGCCCAGCAGCCGCGGAGCCACAAGAGGGAAGGAACAGGTCCCAAGGCTCTCGTTCTTGTCCTGGGGGTCACTGAGTTGAGTGGACAAGGGTTGAGTGAAAAGAGAAGGAGAGAGGCGAAGGGGCCGCCTGCTGCAGGCCCTCAGCCTCCCCTTCCTGCATTCTAGACGTCCACCTGGAGCGCTTGAGGAAGGGGCATCGTGTCCCAGGAGAGAGGCCTCATCCCATTGCGGAGAGGGGGATGAATGGGGAGCTTGTGCATGGATGAGGAAGACGAGCAAATGACAGGGGGATCGTTTGAGTGTCAGGGAGGGAGAAGGCGGCCACCTCTGCCACCTCGAGTGGGCAGCCCTGGGCCTGTGGAGGAACAAGACATGCCCTCATCCCCCAGGCTGGGGGCAGAAAGAGCAGAAGACTGCGCCCTGACCTTTGGGTTCCCCTGGGGGAGACCTAGTGAGCGCTCAGGGCAGGGCCGAGGGCAAGCGCTCTCCCTCCTGGCCCTGCCTCTGCAGCTCTTCAAGGAGCTGAGCCAAGCCGTCCCTCGAGGGGCAGCGGCTGAAGAAGCCCCATGCTGGGACGCATTTCACTGACACAGCCCACCTGTTATCCTATGAGCTGCTCTGCAAAGGCACGTATTATTCTCTCGGTAATGAGGGTCGGTTTAGGGACAGACGCACTTCATCTCCCTCCTCCCTGCTCTGCGCTCCCTCCAGCTGAGCCACCAGAAGCTCCAGCCTCCCAGCCAACCCCTGGGGCCCTTTCAGCCTGGAGGCAGGGAGTGTGGTTTGACCCCTGGCTCCACCGTGTGCCTGCTGGGTGGCCCAGCGCATCAGCCTCCTCATCGGTGCTGTGCACACCAAAAAGTTCCCAGCTCCGTGGAGCCAACCTGAGGCTTAAGTGAGTCGATGCAAGAGAAACCTGGAACAGTGCTGAGCACAGGGCCTGGCCCTCTGGAAGCCCTGGAACATGCGAGCTCATGCGTTGTGTGTGGGTGAGCATTTGCCATTGACATCTTGCATGGATGCCAAGCACCAAAGCATGGGAGCTAAGGAACACAGCATGATGCCCTCAGGGTATCTCGGAAGTTGAAGAGGTGGCAGACAAGCCAAAGGGGTCACCGCTGGACCATGAGACTGCTGTTAGAAGGTGATATGAGGAAACACTACGTTCTGTCCGGGATGTTGGAGAGGTTTCCCAGAGAAGGAGCATTTGGGCTGGGTGTTGAAGGATGAGTAGGAGTTTGCCAGGCAGGAGCAATGTGGCTCTAACATGGCTGCTGGAGAAGGTTGCCACATCCACCTCCTGCATCACTTTCTGCCCCAACTCCTATTCCAGACATGGCATGTAGGGACTTGCCCACACCTCCTCCCTCCCTTGGCCCCCACCTCTCTTCACATCTGCACACAAATGCACTCCCAGATACTCACATACAGTCACAAACATTCTTATACTCACAGAAGCTGGAGTTGACTCCGCTGTGCTGAAATCAGCCTCCATGCCCACTCAGAAACCCAAAACACCCCGACTTCTGCACACAGGGAAACACGGTAATGAGATGCTAACGAGCTAAGGTAAAAATCAGGGAGAACAGCGTTTTGCAAAATCACAACAGTTTGTACTTCCAGGGGCTCCCTCCCCAGCAAGCGTGCTGCCAAAGCTCACGACAGTGCTGTGTGTGGGCTGAAAGCAACTGTGGGGGGTGGGGGGACACCTCCTAGGTTGTTGATGGAAGCAGAAGGGGTCCTCGAGGTTGCCGGGGTGTGCCTGGCCCCAGGCCCTGCCCAGCAGTGCCCCTCTCTGCTTGGCTTACACACCTGGTCTCCCTGGGAAACTGCCTGCTTGAGGCCTTCTGGCGCCATGCGTCATGCCAGGCTTACATCCAAGCACCTGCCCAGTGTCCCAGGCCTCTGACTACAGCAGCCAGAGCTCCTGGTTCTCCACACGCCTGCGTCCAGCTCCTGCGTTGGCACAGCCTGGGCCTCTGCCTGGAGGGTAACCCGCTCATCCTTTAGGGTTGCACCTCTGCACACTCTCTACCACCTGCTCCAAGAAGCCTTCCTGACCCCTCGGCCCAGCTCTGGGGCCTCCTCTAAGCTCTGCAGGCCCAACCTTCCTGCCTGCTGGGTGCTGACGGTGATGTCCCCCCACCCCCAAATGGAAGAACTCCTCCTTGCTGGCACCTGGCCGTTACTGCTCTTCATTGTGTGTTTGTTGGATGAATGAATTAGATAGAAGGTGTATTAATGAATGATAGACTTAGAGTGACCGACCTGGAAGGGGTCTTGAGGATCATCTGGAATATTCTGGAGGAAACTGAGGCCTGGAGCAGGGAAGTGGCCCCCAAAGCTACCCAGCAGTGGGGGCAGAACTGAGTTCCTGGCTCCCCAGCCAGTGCGTTTCCCTCTCCACTGGATTGCGGGAAAATCTCCAGGGGCCTGAGCCCTGCCCTCATCAGGATGGCCTCTCCCCTGCCTTTGGGGTCCCCACCGCTCTCTGCAGCGCCATCATCCCTTTCTGAACCAGACACCCCAGCTTCCCCGTGGCTGAGAAATGGGCTCTGAAGAGCAGACAAGGTGCTGAGGGGAGGGCCAGACATTCTCCCCTGTGACCCGGGGCCTGTACCCCATCACTCTCCCCAGCTCCAAGGGGCCTGGGTGCAGTGCTGGGAGGGGCCCAGCACCAGGACAGACAAGTACCTCTGGTCCCTGGGAGGTCGTGGAAGTCAAGAGAAAAGTCATCATGGCTGGATCTCATCAGGGTGCTCCCTTGGGCTGCATGCTGAGAGCTCCCAGGGCCTCAGGGGCCATGGGATGGTGGCCTCCAGCCCACGGGGCAGCATTCCTGGGTGGAATCGTCCTGACCGCCCAGGCCTCTCCCTGTGTTTTCATCAAGGTTGCAGGGAGAGAACTCACCGGTATCATGAAGACAGATGAGCGGTGCAGACCCAACACAGCTCCCCTGTGCCACATGGGGAAGGGCCCAGGAAGGAGCTATCACCACCCTGGACAAGCATCCAGCCCCCGGCAGGGTGGCCATGCCCAGGTGATGCTCAGTGGCGACAGCAGGAGGCCAAGGGAGAGGGAGCCCAGCTGGGTCCAGCCCAGCCCGGCAGGCGCAGCCCTGAGCAACATTGGTATTTTGCTGTTTTTCCCTTTTCCCATCTGGAAAATGAGTGCTGTGTCTTCAGTTCTGATTCTCAGTGTGGGGCACCATTCCCTGCGGGAGGACAGAACTGAGGCTTCTGGCAAGGGGGGCAAACCAGGTGGCCCCTCGCCCACCCCACACTGCCCCTCGCCCACCCCACACTGCCCCTCGCCCAGCCCACACTGCCCCTCGCCCAGCCCACACTGCCCCTCAGAGAAGCAATGCCGTGTTGGGAAGGCTTCATTGCCTGCCCACCCAGGAGTCCGGGCCCTGCTGCTGTTCCCCACTGGGGCCTGGCTCCAGACCCGCAGACTGAACCCACTGCACTGCCCCCACGAAGCCTGGGGCAGCCCTGGAGCGTTACTGCCACCTCCCTGGACCTCACTTTCCCTGTAAGTGAAGCAGGGTAGCTGCGAGAGGCCCTTGAACCTGTCATGCATTCACCAGGCTCCCGTGCCGCCAGGTGCGGGGTGGGGGGCGCACCTGCTGCTTGGTGGGCCCTGGCCTGGAGCAGGGAGAAGCTCGGGGCCGAGCTCCCGGGAAAGGCAGCCAAGACAGTGCCAGGCATGACTCCAGTGCGGCAGGGGCTCCTGGCCTGGCCTGTGAGGGGTAGGGCGGGGAAAGGCAATTTAGATTCACCTTCTCTTTGATAAGAAGTAGAAAAACATGGTGGGGGGCGGGGGGAGCCGTTAATCCATGAAGAAAGAATTCAGGTGCTAAGACCTTATAACATCGCGGGGGGTGCCTCAGGGGGAGGGCGGGGCTGGGGGGGACCTGTGGCTTCCTCCCAGCCTCCATCTCTCCATTGAGGCATAGGACACCTCCCCTTCCCCACGGCCATCTCCTGCCTTTCCTCCTCCGTCCTGCCCCTCCTACCAAGCTGTCAGAGTATGCCCCCAAAACTCAAGGGTGTGATGGCCTTCTGGGGTGTTCACAAAGCTGTAGAGTGAGATTCCTACCCTGCTAAGGTCCTCCCCTAAACACATCCACCCTGCCCCACATGCACACACACCACACATTCACACACACTCCTGCAATGCACACACGCAGACCCACACACACTCACACGCACACACACCACACATTCACACACACTCCTGCAATGCACACACACAGACCCACACACACACGCACACACACCACACATTCACACACTCCCGCAATGCACACACGCAGACCCACACACACACGCACACACACCACACATTCACACACACTCCTGCAATGCACACACACAGACCCCCACACACACTCTCACATATGCACACACACCACACAGTCACACACCCCTGCGATGCACACACGCACACACACATCTCACACAGCACACACACCACACAGTCACACGCTCCTGCAATGCACACAAGCAGACACACACGCACACACACCACACATTCACACACTCCTGAAATACACACACATGCACAGACACCCACATACACACAGGCACACACCACTCATTCACATTCTCTCACACACACATATGCACAGACATGCAGCATATGCACATACGTTCTCACACATACATGCAGACATGTACACAGCACATGCAACACAGACACACACGTTCTCATACACATGCACATGCTCCCTGAATAACACGTGCAGATACACAGTGCATGCACACACATGTTCTCACAGCCATGCACACACTCCCTTACACACATGCACAAATATCCCACACACAGCTCATGCACACACGCATGTTTTCACACAATGCACACACTCCCTCACATGCACATTCACACAGACACACGTTCCCACATGCATGTACACACTCCCCACACACATGCACACACCTCACAGAGTGCATGCGCATGCACTCCCTTACATGCACAGACACGTGTGTTCACGCATGCACACACTCCCTCACACAAGACACGCATGTTCTCACATACATGCACACACTCCCTCATATGCACAGAGATTCATGTTCACACACAGGCACACAATACCTCACACACAGACACGCACGTTCTCACATGCACACCCTCACACACACAGATACGCATGTTCTCACACACATGAAGACATTACCTCACATGCACAGGCACGCACATTATCACACATACACACACTCCCTCAAATACACAGACTCAAGTTCTGACACACACAGATGCACACACTCCCTCACACACACATTCTCACACATATGCATACACCCCCTCACATTCACAGACATGCATATGTACACATGCACACACTCCCTCACATGCACAGACACACATGTTCACACACGTGCGCACACCCCTCACATGCAGAGCATGTTTACACATGCACACACACCCTCACATGCACAGACATGCAAGTTTACACATCCACACACTCTCTCACACACAGACACTCATGTTCTCACACATGCACACCGTCACGTACACAGACATGCATGTTTACACATGCACACACAGACATGCATGTTCTCACACATGCACACGCTCCATCACATACACAGACATGCATGTTTACACATGCACACAGACACACATGTTCTCACACATGCACACACTCTGTCACATGTACATTCTCTCACACACACTCATGTTCTCACATGTGCACACACTCCATCACATGCACAGACACACACATTCTCACACCCACACATACACCCCCTCACATTGACAGACATGCATATTTACACATGCACACATTCCCTCACACACAGATGCTCATGTTCTCACACACATGCACATACTTTCTCACATGGACAGAGGAGAGGAAGGGGCCTGCCTGCAGCCCACCTTTCAATCAAGGAAGAACCAGCTCCCAGCTGGATCTGTTAAGGAGGCTGGGGTGGGAGTGCTCCTGAGCCCTGGTGTGCTCAGGGAGGGGCCCTCCTGGGGCTGTGGGTGGCAGGACTGCCTTCAGGAGAGGAGGCGCCTCTGCAGCTCCGTGTGACCCCATGATTCTCTGGCATGGAGGACTACCCCTCCCTTCCTCCCCCTAGTGTGTATGGAGCTCACGGTGACAGAGAGGGGCCTGGGGCAGGACTTCAGGCTGTGGGGACCCGGTGGACAGGGGCTAATGGGGGGCACCACCAGTGGCAGTGGTGGGGGACAGCAGCTGAGGGCCCTGAGCCTGTCTGAGTGGCTGGGCAGTGGCCTTCCCCCCCGGCCTTGCCTCACCCAGGTGAGACTCAGATTCTGAAGGCACTAGGAGCTTCATCCCTGGGCGTGGACAAAAATCTCAGCAAGCTTGGGTTCAAACCTCAGCTCTCTCTTGCTGTGTGACCTTGAACAAGTCACTCTACCTCTCTGGGCCTCACTTTCTTGTCCAGGAAATGGGCACTTGAGACCAACCATGTGGAAATATGTCTGTGAAGCTTGGCACAGATTGGGGGCCATGTGTGTGGAATTTTGGGTTTCCAAGCCCCGACCTCAACCTGGGTGCCTCCTGTCCACCCTGCGAGGTTGGCCTCCAGGCCCCAGCTTCCATCCATGCCTTGACAGAGGTAAGGAGGCCTTCCCATCTGTGATGGGGACAGGGACCATTCCTGTCTTGTCCAGTGGCTGCTGGGAGGTGAGGGGCAGCAGGTGCTCTGATGAGCACTGTGGCATCATCCCCACCCAGCCCCTCATCCCGGGCACGTGAGGCTGTGCTCTCAGGCCATCCATGCACTCGCTCAGTCCTTCACTCACCCCAAAAACATGCATCAAGGACCTTGACCCAGGCACTGGAGGGCAGCAGCGACCAACACCAGCAAAGCTCCTGCCCACCCCACCACCCGGAGCAGACACTGGGAGCCGACCGCACACAACCCACCCTGATTCTCACGCCTGTCTCAGACAGGAAAACAGACAGCCAGGTCCCCAGCAGAGGAAAATACACTATTCGTGCTTGGCACCAGAACTGAGAAGAAAGAAGGGGGATCCCAGACCATCCAGGCAAGGGGATGCGGGTCTGTCCTGGGGGAAGCCGGGGACCCGCCGCTCCGCCGTTTGGTGCCCCTGCTGTGTGGATGGGCCGCTCACTGGCCTCCCCCTGGTGACGGTGGGCCAGCGCCGGGGGCGGGAGGCGCTGGGAATATTGACTGTATTTGGTGATCATTGCTGTATTTATAGGGCTCGATGGAGATAAAAATAAAGTGAGGAGGAGCCGCATGAGTCACTGCAGTGCTTCGCAGCGTGGTCTCTGCCTCCCAGCTGGGTACAGAGCCTGGGGTGGGATGGGTAAGGGGGCAGGGGCCAGGGACCCAAACAAGGCTGGGCCCAGGACAGCTGGACAGCTGGGTGTCAGTGGAGCCCTGTGCTCACTCCTGCGCTGGCAGCCAGCACCCTTCTGAGCTTGGAGCAGGGTCTCCCCCAGTGCGGCCTGTCTGCCTCCCATCCCCGGACCACCTGCATGGCCGGAGTCAGGTTCAGCAGGGTCCCAGACCACCTGCGTGACCAGAGTCAGGTTCAGCAGGGTCCCGGGCCACCTGCGTGGCCGGAGTCAGGTTCAGCAGGGTCCCGGGCCACCTGCGTGGCCGGAGTCAGGTTCAGCAGGGTCCCGGGCCACCTGCGTGGCCGGAGTCAGGTTCAGCAGGGTCCCGGGCCACCTGCGTGGCCGGAGTCAGGTTCAGCAGGGTCCCGGGCCACCTGCGTGGCCGGAGTCAGGTTCAGCAGGGTCCCGGGCCACCTGCGTGGCCGGAGTCAGGTTCAGCAGGGTCCCGGGCCACCTGCGTGGCCGGAGTCAGGTTCAGCAGGGCCCCGAGGTAGGAGGAGCTTCCAGAATCCTGAAACCCCAGGCAGGATCTGTCCTCCAACCCTCCTCTGGAATTTCCCCGGCTTTAACTCTCCCTTTCCGACATCCCACGGCGCGGGTCCCATGCACGTCACAGGGCTATTGTGAGGGCTTTGCATGCTGCCGAGGGCTGTGCCGATGTTAGGACATGTGTGGTCCTCCCTGTGTGGGCTCCCCGCTCCCATGTCTTCCTGAGAGCCTGGCTCTTCCCCCGGCTGCGTTCCGTCCTCTATTTTTGCTTTGAGTTCAGCTGTTGTAAGTCAAGCCCACATGAGCCTCAGGCTTCAGGTGGGCAAGGGAGCCACAAACAGCCGATTGGACCCCCCGTGGAGAGCTGGCAGAAGCCTCAGGAGTGCTTGCTTTCCGGCTCCAAGCCTGTCCCCTGCCCGGCCTTGGACTTGGAATGGCCTCCATGAAGACCCTGTTCCCACTGCTGAGAGTCACTCGCTGCCAGCTCCTAGCTGGCTCCCTCTCAGGGAATGGCCTTTGACTGGAAGCAATGTCCTCGCTGCCCCCACCCAAGGGCAGCCTAACCCCCGGGACTGGCTGACACAGTCCTGGACCTCTCGCCCCAGGTTGGCACAGCTCTGCAGGGGCATCCCAGCTCCAGGGGCTGTTATGGGGCTGGCCGAGGCCCCAGGACCACAGCACCCAGTCCATTCTCCCGCTCTGCCTCCTCACAGGAGCTGCCCCTACCAGCTTTCCCCAGTAAACATCCATCAGGCAAACGCCCACCTCAGAATCTGCTCCAGGCAGAAGCCTGCTTTCCCATGGGGACCCCAGTCTGTTTGAATTGGGTGGACGCTTCCTGATGCTCCCGAGGTCGGGGCCTCCCAGCCTTTTCTGACACTTTCGGCGGGGGCTACTGCATTGGTGAGCATGCGTCTTGAAGGCCTGGTGCCACCAGCTTGCCTGCCAGCAGTGGGGAGCTCGTTGGAGAGCTGGGGAGCAAGATGGGACCCCAAGCCCCGCCCCCACAAGCTGCTGGATCCACCCAGACCTGCAGCTAGTTGTTTCAGGGAATGTACGGGGTCCTAGTTCCTTTTTTGCTTGAACAGGCTTGAGTTGGGCTCTGTTCCCCTCTGAGTGGAGATCTGCAGCTAACCCGGCTGTGGTGAGCTCTGGGAAGTGGGGCCTGCTTGGAAACTAAAGGGCTTCCTGGGCCCTGTGAGGCTGAACACTGCTCAGGGTGTGCAAGCCACAAAGAGGTTGGAGAGTAGCTGCCAAGGGCTGAGAGGTGCTTCTAGCCATCACAGCCCACCACCCCTGGCTCTAGGAAGCAGTGCTGGGGTCTCTGGCCATCAGCCAACCAGGGTCCCATGGTGAGGCTCTGTAGGAGGCCCTGAAGGAGGGATGAAGCCTGTAGGAGGGGACATGGTGATTGCCGGAGCTGCCGCGGCTCCCCTGGGTGGAGCGGGAGCCCCAGGAGGCCAGGTCTGCGCAGGGCAGAGGGGGCAGAGGGACACTGCCGAGGCACAGAGAGCAGGCTGAGCTTGGCCGGTGCATTGGCTGCACCGTGGCGGGCCCCCTGTCCCATTTGCTCCTGTGGCAGGCCCTTTACCCCACACTGTGCCAGGCATGCAGGAGGAGTGTGACTCTGCTCCTACTTTGTTGAGTGACTGAATGAGAGAAATGGCACAGCCCAGGAGAGAAGCCAGAACCAGCTGTCCCTGGGGCTCCCCTGCCCCACCGCAGGCATGTGAGTGCACTCCCAGGCAGCCCCTGAAGCTCCTGATGGGCGGGCGGTGTCACTTCATTAGCATAAACCAGGGGAGGTCCCAGCTCCTCTCAAGCCCTGCAGCCAGACCTGCTCACCCCTCAGCCCCAGGCTCCCCCACCCTCCTCAGTGAACCTCTTTCTGCCTTGGGGCCCTGGGTGTCCTGCCCTGCCCGCCCAGGCAAAGTGGCCATGGCATTGAGGTGGGAGTTGGGTGACCCTGTCCTGCAATGCTGGGCAGAGTCCTCAGAAACTTGTAGTCCTGGTTCCCCATGTCTTATGGACGGGGAGACTGAGGCTGGAAGGGGCAAAGTGACCGAGCCCCACCATAGGCAGCCCAGGCCTCCCCAGAGGCCTCGAGACCCCTGGGTTAGGCTGCTCAGAGCCCAGGTCCTGGCTTTTCTGGGCCACAGCCTCTGCCAGCCCTCATGCTCTCCCTGCAGGGTTGGGGTGGGATGCCCTGGGGCAGGGGTATGGATAGCACAAAATACCAAGGCTGGGCAGAGATGTGGCCGCACCTGTGAGGTGAGAGTGCAAGGCTAGGCAGAGGTGTGGCCACACCTGGGAGGTGAGAGTGGGGCTGTGAAGCAGAGAAAGGAGGTGAGCCACATTGGAATGGAGTCAAGGAGACCTAGAAGTTGGGGGCTGAGAGGTCAGGAGGGCGTGGGGCAGGTCCAGGTGCAGCAGCAGGTGCAGCAGATGCAGCAGGTGCATCAGGGGCCTTGGGGCTAGAGGGGGGCGCTGCGGGAGGAGACAGTGCAGAGCTCTGGTGTGCAGGTGGAGAAGGCTCTTCAGGCCAGGGGTGTTGGCTCCTGGGCCTGAGTCCCAGAGCTAGGCCTGGAGCTAGGGATGTGCTCAGTGTCACCAGGACCCTTTGCTGTTCCTGCCCTTTGGTCCATCCCTCTCCATGAAGGCCCGTTCTCACTTCGCCTTCTCTGGTAGCCTCACCATGGCTCTTGGGGTCTGGAAGCCTCTCTGAGTCTCTGTCTTGTGGAGGGTGGGAGCATCCACTGGGGCACATCTGGGCCCTGCCTTCACCGCCATCCCAGCCGCCAAAGGGTTTTCTGGGTGGTGGAGCACACAGAGGCTAATCAGGCCAAAGGGTTTGTTTGTAGCGGTCTAGACGCAAGAGAAGCCCCAGGAGAAACAGAGCCCTTGTGTCCAGCTCCTGCCTGAACTGGAATCCTGGCGAGGTTGGCGGGCGCTGCCATGGCCTCCAGCCTCAAACTATCCACAGTTGGAGAATCTGTGGCTTTTCACTGTTTGGAAGATGGAAAAGGGATGGAGGGGACGAACCCTGCCCTCTTTTTCCTTTTCCTCCTGTTTGGGAACAGGAGGGAGCCCCTGGGCAGTGGAGGCAGTGGGGAGGGAGAGTCTGTGTAAAAGTACCCTGGGCTCTGGTTCTGGGTAAGGTTAAGGTGGAGCACACACATGCCAGCTTCCTCCCCCACAGAACGAGGCTATGAACCTGGACAGGCAGCAGCTGACTGAGGCCTCTCAAAAGTCAATGCTAGCGGGTGAACTGGGGAGGAAAATTTACATCTGAAGCAGCCCCAAGCCCATGGTAAGTCTCCTCCTTTCTCCCCACTGGTGTCCTCCAGCCTGGACTCAAGGTGGCCTGAGTCTGGAAGTGGGCATCAGCACCAACAGAGGAAGATGGAAGAAGCTCCTTCCAGCTCTGGCTCCTAACACGGAAAGAGTGGGGGAGAGATTTCCATTTC
The DNA here is from genome assembly GCF_029289425.2 of Pan paniscus. NCBI lineage: Eukaryota > Metazoa > Chordata > Mammalia > Primates > Hominidae > Pan > Pan paniscus. The sequence continues at coordinate 159,848,695 of NC_073256.2, forward strand.
TTTTGTCCCTTTCTGTTATCTCACACCCCAGCCCCAGGCAACCCAAGTGCAGTGTCCTACAGACAGGGCAGCAGGCGGGCCCCAGGCATTTACAGACCCCAGGAGGGAAACTTACTCTCTAATCAGAGGATCTGAGCTCACAGGAAGATGGGGTGAGCCTGAATTTTTTGTTTTTCCCTCTATCCTCATCCCACTTGGCCCACACATGGGGAGTGCATGGAGCAGTGTCCTAATGGAAACCTTCCTTTTGGCCAGAAGACCACAAGAGGAAATCCCAGTGAACAGAGGTATAAGAGGGCACTGAGGAAGCTTGGGAATGGGACATCATCAAGTTGTTTATGATTGTCTAGGACCAATCCCAAGCTGAGCATGCGTGGACCCTAAACAGCATACCACACACTTGGAGAAACCATCTGTGGGGTAGACACTGCCCAAGTTGCAGAATGGCCATGGGGTATTCACACACAGGACAGATATGAATATCATAGAAATCACAGCCCATGAAAGACAGGTCAGAACTTGCATCCAGGGCCAGGTGTGCTGGCTCATGCCATAATCCCAACACTTTGGGAGGCCAAGGCAGGAGAATCACTTGAAGTGAGGAATTTGAGATCAGCCTGGGTCTCAAACCCAGAGTGAGACTCAATCTCCATAAGAATTTTTAAAAATTAGCCAGGCATGGTGGTGCATACCTGTAGTCCTAGCTAATTGGGAGGCAGAGGTGAGAAGACTGTTTGAGCCCAGGAGATCAAGGTTACAGTGAGCTATGATCACAACACTGCACTCCAGACTGGGCTGGGCAACAGAGCAAGACACTGTCTCAAGAAGAAGAAGGACAAGGAGGAGGAGAAGGAGGAGGAAAAAGAGAAGGAGAAGGTAACAGAGATAGAGAAGGAGAAGAACTACTTGCATCCAGGAAGCTGGGGAGATTGCCTGCTAAAACAAGAGTTATCTCCATCTCCACAGGATTTAGACCAGATCCAAGGCCTTATACAATAATATTCAAATTTTCCAGGATATGATCCAAAGTGACTTGGCATATGAAGGACAGGAAAATGACAACTTGTGTTTTGCATGAAACAAAACAATAAACAGAAGCCAACTCAAGATGGCACCGTTGTTAGGATTCAAACAAAGACTTAAAAGCAGCTATTATAAAAATGATCCAACAAGTAAAGGCAAACACTCTTGAAATAAATGGAAACATAGAAAACTCAGCAAGAGGGGGAGGGAGAGAAAGAAGAATCAAATAAAAACATTGGAACTGAAAATTGCCTAACCAAAACAAAAATACTTGTGGTACAAGCTCAATAGCAGGATGGGGATGACAGAAGAAATTAGTGAACATGAACATGGGTCAACAGAAAGTACCCAATATAAACAACAGGAGATAAAAAGAGTGAAAGACCTGTGGGACCTGTGGAAGGATATCAAAGTCTAACATTCATACAATCAGGGCCCACAGGGAGAGGAGAAATATAATACAAAAACAAATATTTGAAGAAATAATGGTTGCAAACTTCTCAAATTTAGTAAAAACAAGCCTACAGATACAAAAGATCTGTGAACCTCAAGCAGTATAAATCCAAAGAGATTTATTTCCAGACACATCAAATCAATCTGCTAAAAACAAAAGACAAAGAAAAAATCTTGAAAGCAGAAAAAAGTAATGAATTATTTATAACAGGAAAAATTATCCAAATGACTTTGGATGTCTCATCAGAAACCACAGAGGCTAGATGGAAGCAGAGGAAAATTTTCATGCTGAAAGGAAAGAACTACGGCCTAGAATTCTATACCCAGTAAAACAGTCGTCAGGAGTGAAGGTGAAATACAGACATTCTCAGATGAAGTGAAACTAAGTGAACTCTCCTTCTGTACTATTTTTACAACTTCCTGTGCGTCTATCATTATTTTGAAATAAAAAGTTAAGGGGGAAAAAAGGGCAAAAGACCTCAACAAAGTTCAAGAAATGGGATATTTGGATGGTAAATATGCACATGGAAAGATATTCAACATCATTCATCATTAAGGAAATACAAATTCAAACCACAAGGAGATGTTATTCCACACCTACTAGAATGGCTAAAATACGGGAGTGGTGGCTCACGCCTGTAATCCCAGCACTTTAGGAGGCCTAGGTGGGCAGATCACCTGAGGTCAGGAGTTCGAGACCAGCCTGGCCAACATGGAGAAACCCCGTCGTCTTTACTAAAAATACAAAAATTAGCTGGGCATGGTGGTGCATGCCTGTAATCCCAGCTACTCAGGAGGCTGAGGCAGGAGAATCGCTTGAACACAGGAGGCTGAGGTTGCAGTGAGCTGAGATTACACCACTGCACTCCAGCCTGGGCGACAGAGCAAGACTCCACCTCAAAAAAAAAAAAAAAGCATGGGGTTAAAAAAAATACTAACCCTACTAAGTGTTAGCAAGAACTCAAGGCAACTGGAACTCAGTCACATTACAATGGAAATGCAAAATGGCTCAGCCACGCTGGAAGACAGGTTGGCAGTTTCTTAGCAAGTTAGACGTGCGTTTGCCACAGGGACCAGAAATCCCATTCGAGGTACTCACCTAAGTTAAGCAAAATCTTATATTCACAAAAACTTGTGCACAAATGTTCATAGCACCTTTATTTGTATTAGCCCTAAATCGGAAAGTACTCAAATCTTTCAACAGGTGAGCGACTTAACAAGTTGTGATCCATCCACACTGCAAGATAGAGCTCAGTGGTGAACAGAAACAGAAACGAACTTCTGGGACATGCAACAACATGGTGGTTGCCAATGGTGTTATGCTGAGTGAGAGAAGCCAGCCTCCACAGGAGGCGTACGTGCCACTCCACCCACATGACATTCTCAGGAAGGCAGATGTACAGCAATGGAGTTGCAGGGGGCAGGGGCAGGAGGAGGTGCAACTGCAGGCAGAAGGCACAGGGCAGGGGAAGAAACTGTTCTGTATCCTCATGGTGGTGATGGTTACATATAAACACAGGCCGGGCATGGGGCACACACCTGCGAGCCCAGCACTATAGGAGGCCGAGGCAGGAGGATCACTTGAAGCCAGAAGTTTGAGGCCAGCCTGAGCAACATAGCAAGACCCCGTCTCTACAAAAAAATTGTACGTGTAAACTCATAGAACTCCACATGTGAATTAAATTTTTAAAATTGTCTTAGAGGAAAGGCCACAGAGCCAGAGAAGTACTGGAACCCATGGAGGGCCAAGCTTCCGGAACATTCCTCCAGGGAGCATTCAGGGCAGGGGCTCTGATGTCATCGTATGACATGACTGATGGTGACATTGGCCCGGTGGACTCAGCAGCCAGCCCTGAGCACCCCTGACACTAGCATTCCTCCTGGCCTCCACTTTCTGCCTTCTCACTCTGCTCTGTCTTTCCTATCTGGCTCTCTGACAGCAGGGCCACCCTCCCCTTAGACCAGAAGCTCTCCAAAGTAAATGAGGGATGGGATCTGGGGTTTACTGAGCATCTACTCTCTACTGGCCCCTGCCAGGTCCTGGAAAGGCACCTCATTTATCTGCACATGCTTGGGGCGGGGATGTTTGCCCCCGCTTTACAGATGAGCGACTAGAGGCTGAGCCAGAGGGCAGGGGTGGGTCCAGGAGGAGCTGGGTTTGGATGCAGGGCCGCCTGCAGCCAGTGGTCACCCTCCCAGTGTGCAGCTCTGCCCTCAGACCAGTTCTTTACCAACACTGTGTACCATCTGCCTGCATCTGTGGTGCCCAGGGTGAGGACAGCCAGGGTGCCGGGTGGGAGCCTGAAACTGAAGCAGGAGCTCCTCAGGTTCTCTGCAGGCCCCTGCATGGGGGGCGTCTAGGGAGGGAACTGGCTTTGCACTGACAGACGTTCTGGGGCGGAGGCCAGGACTCAGGTGCCTGCCTGCTGAGTGCTCCTTGTGTAGCAGTCAAACTGGGTTGTGCTGAAAACTTGCTCCCTGCTGCCGCAGAGGACCTGTTAATTAATTAAATGACACTTCGGCTCCCTGCATGGCCGGTGAGTGAGAACGAGCACCCGTGGCTCTTAGGATCCGGGGCGAGGCAATGAGGGCAGGACACAGCAGCATGGGCGAGGTCTGGCTGCCGGGGGCTGGCTGGGCAGGACAGGTGGGTGAGTGTGGAGGCTGGGGACACCAGCCTGTGGACACGGGGCAGGCGCTGGCCCCAGGACCCTGGGCTTTCCTGCCCGCTTTGTTCTCCCTCCTGTGTCCACGGCAGGCCAGCCACTCTGTCATCTGGACAGCCCGCGTGGGGCTGCTGTCACAGTGACGCCGTCGGATGGTATGCGGAGCACAGACCCCATGCCCACCAGGGAGGTCTTCCCTGTCCTGGCCTGCCCTGCCTCCTTCCTGCCCAGAGTAGCTGAAGAAGGGATCCCACAGCTCCCTCTGCATTTGTCCATCTCTGTGGCCACCCCCTGCCCTGGGTCCGAGGTTTGTCTCCCCCGACCAGACGGTGGGTTGACTGTGAGTAGGACAGTGTATGGGTCATCTCAGAGTCCACGGCCCCCAGGAGGCAGCCATGGGAAACGCTGACCACCAAGGGCAGGCCCTGTGCTGGGTGATCTGGCCTCTAATAGTCCAAACGTTCCTAGGAGGTGGCATCTGTAGCATGAGCTGCCAGTGGCCCCTGGGGAATAGAATCCTGGGTCTTAAGCTGGGTGAGTAGTTGCCAGAATAAAGACTTCACTTCACAGCCTGACTAATTTCTGACCAATGGGATGCATAGGAAGTGATGTGTGCAACCTCCAGGAAGTACCCTTAAAGAGCAGTGTAGGCCGCTCTTCTCCTCTGCTCCTTCCTGATGGACAGAAGGTGAGTGTGACAGCTGGAGCTCCAGCAGTCACCTTGGACCATGAGGTATAAGACACAGATGAGGAGGAATGGTGTGGGATGCAGTTGAGGGCCAGAGACGCTGACGTCATCCTGCTCCGTGGAGTGAGCCATCGTGAAGGCCAAGTCAACACGTCGGAAAGAGGCAAAGTATGGAGAGTCAGAGGAGCAGAGCTGCGGCCCCATCACGCTTCATCCAAAACCTGCGACAGCATCAGGTTTTCCATTTGCTTAGGCTAATCCACCATCCACCATCTGCTTGCATGTGGTTTCAGCCAGCTTGAGTTGGGTTTTCTGTTATGGGTTTTCTGTTACAGGCCACTGAAAACTTCCCAACACATACAGTGGGAGAGTCATGTGTTTCAGCTGGCCTGTGAGCCTGGGGAACCCAGGCAGACTTCCTAGAGGAGGAGCCCCACTGGGAGAAAGGAGGGAAGGGTGCTCCATACTGTGGGTGAGGGCATGGGGGACAGGTCCTCAGACCAGGAGGAGAGCTGGTACCCCTGGACTGATAACCTGGCAGCCCCTGGGTCCCAACCCCAGGGCCCTTTGCCAGGCTCCATTTGGCCCAATTTAAAATTCTCAGGCAGCACCTCACACCTTCCCTGGAACTGTGGAAAGCATGGCATGGCCTCTCTGTACCCTTCAGATTTAGTTACCGCACCTCCCAGCTTTCCCAGGCTGCCTTCCTCTGACCACATGCACACAGGATACACAAACATGTGCACTTGCATATACACATGGGCTCTGTGTGCACCTCTGTGTTTACATGCCGGTGCACATGCCTGCACCCCATGTGTGTATTCACATGCCCTGTACACCCATGTGTACACCGTGTGCGTGTGGTGTACATGTGCACGTGCCCTTATGCTCATATCATGTCCACGCACACACACGTGTGCACTTGCATATGCATTCTGTATATACAAGTGGGTGCACACATGTATGCAGAGTGTCTGCATGTTGTATGCTCCTACACACACGAGGAGCATGCGCAGAGCTGCACGTGTACACTTGAACATGTGTGCACATGCATGTACCCACCCATGTATACACGTGGTGCACACATATACACATGAGGGTGTGCATACAGACACACGCCAGTATGCCCTACTCTCCATACAGATTTAGTGGAGGCAGAAGTGCAAGGGGCGTGGGGTGAGCCAGGGTCCAGCCAGACCTGAGGGAGACCAGCTGACACCACAAGAGAGGGCCATGCCCTCCTCGGCCATCTGTAGCAGAGCTTGCCAGGCCCCCGCCAGCCTTGGGTTTAGCTATGGCTGGGGGCAGAGGTCAGGAATCCAGCTCTGGGTCCCCCATGCCTCAGGCTGTGCAGGACTTGAACCAGTCCCCAGGCCAAGCCAGCACCACACCCTTCCCCCTCTGCAGGATGGGCCTCCCCTTTTCACCCCTACCCGGATTCCCAACCAAAGACTAAAGACTTCAGCAGGCAGGGAGATTTGCACATCCTCAGGTGGTCAGGCTTCAGAGCTGGGGTTGGTGGGTAGGCGGGTAGAGGGGCTGGTGTGGCTGAAGCCCAGGGGAGTGCTGGGGAGGTGGTTGGCCAGCTCCGGATCTCTGCTCTAGGAGAGAGCAGGGGGCTCCTCCCTGGGGCCCAGCGCGACCTCAGTTTCACGGGAGTCTCAGAGAGCCAAGCCCCCTCCTCTCCCAGATTTCCTTTGTCCCACAATCCCAATGTCTGTGCCAACCAACCTGGTGCAGACCCTCGCTGCCGTTGGTGCTGGTGAGGTACCATGCTTGGGGGCACATGGTGGCTGAAGGGAGGGAAGGTGTGGAATGTCTCAGATCAGCAAGTTCCAAGCACGGCTCACCGGCCTCTGCCCATGTGGCCTCCATTCCTCCAGGCCAGGGACAGGGATGGGGCAGGAGACAGCCTGTGTCTTTTATTCCTTTTATTTTTGGGAAAACAACCTTCTCCACCTCTTCAGGATTTGGGGAGCTGCTGTTCTTCACACCCTCTAAATCTGGGGCCAGCAAGTCACCAGCGACCTCTGGTACTAAGGAGGTCAGCCCGGGGGGATGAGTTACAATGAGTTACACAAGCCGTGGCCCCGTTCGTGACCCACATCGCCTGCCTGACACACTCCAGACACTGCAGGGAGTGCAGGCTGGGATGTGGCACTGGAGGGCGTGTACGTGGGCGTGTGCTGAGATTGCGTTCCTTACACACACAGAGTCTGTGTGTGTACGAGTACATCCTCATCATAGCCTTGGTGGCATGCCCTGGGCCCCCACAGATCCTGGCCAAGGATCTGGGCTCTGAGCTGTGGACCCACCCATGGTAGCGGCTGGATCCAACAGTGCCTTCTGCCCAGGCCCATGGCGAGCCTGGCCCTGTGGAGGGACGCCTCCTCCGTCATTACCTGCGTCGTCTGTCCTCTCTCAGCCACCTCCACCTGCGTCACTGCCAGCCCGCCTCAGCATGGAGCCTGCTTTCCCTCCCACCCCCAGGCCCTCGGTTCTTCCCACGTGGGATATTCTGGCTGTACGCGCGTGACCGTGACTGTGGGGACTGGCCCAGGGCTTGACTGTGGGGACTGGCCCAGGGCTTTTCAGGGTTGGAGCTGGGATTGGAGCCTGCCCTGCCTCGGGGAAGATCCTTGCTCCCTTTCTCCATGGCACCTCTGTGATTCTCGTCACCTGCCAACACCAGCACCAGGGCTGCCCCTCCTGACGGCCCCCTCGCCGTCTTTCTGGGCACACTCCATCGGCACAGCGTCTTCACTGTCCTCCTGACAAACCTCGTGCCACCCCCATCAGCTTCAGCACCACCTCCACAGCAGCCGTGGCCAGCACCGACGTCCTTTTCCGTCACCGTCAAGCCTCAAAACTGGGACCGTGGGTAATGGCGTCACCCCATCCGCCGTCTCTCTCTAGCTGCCAACCGCGCCTTCACCAGACACGCCCGGCACCACCTTCCAGGTCAGCAGTCCCAGCCCTGCGTATCGGAGGCCTGCTCTCCCACAGCGTCCACAGTCACTGGGCCAGGCTCGCACCTGTGAGGGGCCAGGACCCATAGCGGAGCCCGGCGAGGCTCCCTCGGCCACCCTCTGGGTCCTCCTGTGCTCCTGGGGCACAGCCCATGTGGGCCCAGCCACCCAGGGCTGAGCGGGCTCTGCAGTCCCCAAGGCCGGGGCCCACTCCACTCCCCAGCGTTTCCCGTCTGCTAATTTCCTAAATGAACACTAATGCAAATGGCTCAGGCTGGCTGGGTTGGGTTTTTGTTGCCTGTTTATTTATTTTTTCCTCTTTGCTTCTAACTCCTTTTTCTACCCTCTAAATTGGTGCAGCGCGGGGAATTCACAATTCACCTCCTCACTCCCATTTCGGCACGCGCTCCTCTCTGCTTCCTTAATTATCTCATTTGTAATTCTTCATCTCCCCTCCCTTTCATCTCCTTCCAAACACCCCAACCAGTTAAAATAAATATGTATTTTTAATGTTGAGGCGCCTAATTTAATCTGGCAGGCAGTGTTCTGCAGTCACCGGCAGGCATCTCAGGCTGAGTCACGTCGTGGGCCACAAGGCTTCCCAGCCCCCCGCCCGTCTTGCCAGTGGGCTGTGTGGGGAGATGGCTGGGGGCAGTGTGCCCGGGAGCCAGGCCTTGGACAGGGCACTAGGGAAAGCCTGAGGCACTCTCTCAACCGCCTTCCTCTCTGCAGGCTCTGTCTCAGGTACGCAGGGAGCACCTGGGGAAGGGGAATGGCCTGAGGCTGGGCAGGGGGCAGAGAGCTCACTGCCTCGCAGGTCATGCTGTGCTGATCCTGGGCTGCACCAGCTTATTTCTGACTTGCTCCTGCTTCCCCTTTGCTGGGCTTGGTCATCAGGCAGACCCTTTGCACCACCCCAGGGACTGCTGCCACCACGTGTGTCCTCCACGGAGACCACATCCCTCCCACTGGGACGCTCCTTCCAGCACCACTGCAGCACCATCCTTGGACCTGACCTAGAGCCTTGACCAAGAGCACCACATGCGGGAGTCAAAGGGTGAGGGGCTGCACCTGGCCTGTCACCTGTCCTGCTTGGGGACAAGGAGAGCTGAGAGGACAGGGAGTCAAAAGCCCATCCCTGTGTGCCCTGGTCATCCTGAGACCTCATCCCCAAACCAGCTAACTGCCTGCCTCCTAAGAGAAGCTTTTCATGACTGGTCTGTTCATCCATTCATCCATCCATTCATCCATCCACCCATCTATCCATCCATCTATCCATCCGTCTATCTATCCATCCATCCATCCACCCATCTATCCATCCATCCATCCATCCATCCATCCATCCACCCATCTATCCATCCATCCATCCATCCATCCATCCATCCATCCATCCATCCATGCATCCATCCATCCATGCATCCATCCACCCATCTATCCACCCATCTATCCATCCATCTATCCATCCATCCATCCATCCACCCATCTATCCATCCATCCATCCATCCATCCATCCATTCATCCATCTACCCATCTATCCATCCATCTATCCATCCATCCATCCATCCCTTCAGTCATTCATTTACTCAGAGTTCACCTGGCTGAGAGAGGTGCTCTAGGGATTCAGAAATGAGGCTTGTAAGAAGGGGGATTCCAACATCAGGAAGTCCCAGGGCGCTTGGGGCTGGAGGCAGGGGGATGGAGAAAAGCCCCAGGCCTCAGTGTGGCCATCTGTCCCACCGGCCATTGCAGCTGCCCTGACTGATGCTTCTAACATGGCCCCTGCACCTGGACTTGCACCAGACCAGGCCCCTCCTACACTGCCTCAGCGTCCTGCTGCCACTCCCAGTGCCTATGGGCCTCGGGGTCTACAGGCCCCACCAGGCCCTTTCCCAACCTTTGTCCTTGTCCCTCTCCATTTCCTTGGCCAATGGAATATCTGCCAACAGGAAATACAAATGAAAACTGCAACAAAATGCCCATCCACACCGCTGGGCAGGACTGGCTAAAATAACACGTGCGACGCATGCACCTGCTGATGGAGAATCCACGCCGGTAAACCTCAGGCTGCGCGTGGCCTCAGCCCGGTGCTTCTGTTCCCCCATAGACACCCTAGAGAGTGGTGCCCCGCATACTCAAGGAGGCCCCTGTGCAGCTTCCTCTAGGGAGACACAGCATGTGAGCCTGGCAGACACAGGCCGGGCCCTGCAACCTGTGTTTCACCTGTGACAACCCACTTAATATACGGAACAGCTGGGGAAGTTGAAATCCTGGGAATGGCGTTCAGGGACAGAAGAGTAGTTGGAAGGACCGAGGCATGTGTAAGAGCTGGGAGGCACAGAGCTGCAGGCCTCACTGTGAATTAACCTCACACACAGCACTGAGCACAAAACACTAAGTACTGAAGGGAGTGTGACTTGGGGAGCCACTTACGAGTTTAGGAGCCAGGGGAGCCCCTCTGTGCACTATCTGAAAGACGTGTATGGAAGGGAGAGGTGAAGAAAGGGACTTGGGAACCAGAGGCTCCATTGCAGCAGGAAGAAGAGGGAGGCTTGTGGGTCACGGAAAGTCAGGTAGAAGATGGCAGCGTTTGGTTTTGTTCCCCTAAACCAGAAGAGATCAGAGGCAAACATGGCAGGTGCTAAGAGGCACTGGAGCTGGGTACTGGGATGGCTGCCAGTTATGTTGTCCCCATACACTTCAGTGTAGTGGAAATATTACAGAAATGTTTAAAAGAAGAAAGATACCCAGTAACTAAGTACCATGGAGGTGTAAAATGCTGATAGCTCCTGGAGCCTTGCTTGCAGGAGTACAAATTACCCTAAAGTGGAGAGGGACTAATGGGGTGTCATGGGCTCCTTGCCCATCCATTGGTAGAGCTGGGAGTGGACTATCCTTGGAATCCCTGCAAACATCCCAGGATGCTGGTTCCCAAGGCTCTCATCTCTCCACGTGGAAGCCCTGCAGGAGGGAGCACGGGTCCCACCTTTCCTCTCCATGCAGCTCTGCCCCTCTGCCCACCACCAGGAAAGACTCAGCTGGCTGATTCTCAGGAAGGGGTACCGGGCAGCCACAGCTCCCTCCTTGGAAGTACACAAGCTACGGCTGGGTGACATCCTTTGGGGTCCCTGCAGAGACTTGCCTGGCATTCGAGGCCATGTAGGTGCATTGGGGTGAGCAGGATCATGGGATCAGGAGAAAATCCCCCCAGGCTGGATCTGCCTTGCCTGGCCATGTGATCCAGGGCCTTGTGTGCCAGTTTGTGTGCATATATGATTGTGAATATGTTTGCATTTGGTGTCTGTGTTTTCATGTGTTTGTGTGTATGTGCACCTATGCTTGTGCACCCATGCACACCTTGGGCTGAGACCCTCTGGGGGACAGAGACCCTGAGGGCCCCACAGAGCTGTCAGCTTCCTGGGCCTAGCTCCAGTTGAGGACAGAAGGGAGCAGGAGGAGGTAGCTAGCGCTGGGTCATGTGCTGTGGAGGAGTGGGATGAGGGCTGTGGGGTGATGGTGGAGTCTTGAGGTATAAGGAGCTGCTCCACCTGGTCTGACTATCACCCCTATGTCTTGACCCATTCATACACCCACTCGTCAAATAGTAGCTGAGTCAAGCAGCCCTGGGCCCAGCCCTGAGCTGGGACTGGGATAGATACAAAAATCCAAATACGCAGGCCATGCCACCGCATTCTGCTGGGAGAGAGACTGCACACCAGAAGGCGCTGCCTAGGAGAGGGGGCTGAATAGGATGCAGGGAGAGCTCAGAAGGGCCAGGATTCCCCCACCCTCCCAGAGCTTCAGACTGAAAAACATGGTGGGTTGACCACAGGAAGAATGGCATAAGCACTGAGCGAGCCAGTTGCCAGGCTCTGAAGACATCTTAGGAGAGAGCCATGTGGATTCTGGTTCCTGGCTCCATGGGCCATCCAGACCCTACAGGCCCGTTTGCTTCAACACCATTACAATTACTATCATCATTACCATCCCCTGAAGCACCACCACCACCACCACCACCACCTTCGCCATTAGTGCCAACACCATTATTACCACCTTCACTATGACCACCACCATCATCATCATCATCGCCACCTTCGCCCCCAACACCACTACCATCACCACCGTCACCTTCACCATCATCCCCAGTAACCACCACCATTACCATCACCCCCCATCAATACCACTATCCCCATCACCTCCACCGCCCCCACCACCACCATCATCATAATCACCATCATCACAACCACTACCATCACCACCACCATAAACACTACCACCACCATTATCATCACCATAACCATCACCACCACTATCACCATCATCACCTCCAGGATGACCATCATCACGACCAAAACTACCATCACCATCACCATAACCATAACCATTATCACCACCATCACTACCACCACTCCCATCACCCCCCACTCCCATTACCATCATTACAATTGCCACCATCACCACAACCACTATCACTACAACAACCACCATCACCGCCCACCACCATCACCATCATCACACTTGCCACTATCACCATCACCACCATTACTACAACCACCACCATCATCACCATTGCCATCATCACTACCATTACTATCACTACCATTTCCACCATCACTATTACCACTATCACCATCATCACCACCACCACCATTATCACCATCATCACTACCACCACCATCACCATCACCATCATTACCACCATAAGCATCATCACTACCACCACCATTATCATAATCACCACCATCACCCCACCACCACAACCATCACCATCACCATCACCACCACCTCCACCATCACCACCATTAGCATCACCACTACCACTACCATCACTATAATCACCACCATCACCACCACCACCACCATCACCATCATTAACACCACCACCATTATCATTACCATCATCACTACCATTACTATTATCACCATTTCCACCATCACTATTACCACTATCACCATCATCACCACAGTTATCACCATCATCACTACCACCACCATCACCCCCCACTCCCATCACCACCATCACCCCCCACTCCCATCACCACCATCACCCCCCACTCCCATCACCATCATCACAATTGCCACCATCACCACAACCACCATCACTCTGACAATCACCATCACCCCCACCACCATCACCATCATCACAATTGCCACTATCACCATCACCACCATTACTACAACCACCACCACCATCTCCATCACCATCATCACTACCATTACTATCATCACCATTTACACCATCTCTATTACCATCATCACCACCACCACCATTATTACCATCACCACTACCACCACCATTACCATCACCACCACCATCATCACCACCATCAGCATTATCACTACAACCACCACCATTATCATAATCACCACCATCACCCCACCACCACAACCATCACCATCACCACCACCTCCACTGTCACCACCATTAGCATCACCACTACCACTACCATCACTATAATCACCACCATCACCACCACACCACCACTATCACCATCATTAACACCACCACCATCACCATCATCATTGCCATCACCATCACTATCACCACCCCATTACCATCATCACCATCACTATCACCATTATCACCACCACCACCACCATCACCATCATCACCACCACCACCACTAACACTGTAATCACTAACATCACCATCACCACCATCACTCCCACCACCACTATAACCATCACCACCATCCCTACCATCACCCCACCACCACCATCACAACCACAACCATTACTGCCACCTCCACCACCATCATCACCACCATTATCATCACTATCACCATCATCACAACTACCACCATTACTATCTCCACTACCATCACTACCAGCACCACCACCATCATTTTCCCCATCATCACCACCATCACTATCACCATCAACATCATCACAGCCATCATCACCACCACCATCACCATCGCTCCCATCACCATCACCACCACCACCACCACTGTCACTATCACTACCATTACTATCACCACCACCGATATCACCATCACCATCATCACCATCACCACCACCATCACCATCACCACCACCATCTTCCCAATTAGGCTATGAGCAGAGGACTGTGTAAACCCAGTTGAGGGCAGATGGTGAAATGACAAAGGCTACTGGGCAGTTTGGTATGGAAGAACAGGAGAAAGTTTGTCCGGTTACTTGCTTGCCGTGTGATCTTTTGCATCAGCTTGCTATTTTGGAGCCTCAGTTTCCCTACCTTTAAGAGGGGAATTATGCTCGCTAACCTCTCTGCTTTTCAATGTTTGAGAGTGAGATAATTTGAAGTATTTGAAGGTGTGTGTGCCTTGTAAAGTGCTGAGCAAATGTTACGCGTTATGATCACCGTGTGAAGCCCATTCCCAGTAGTGACCCCCTCCCCAGCCCTCCTCCCAGCAACCACACATTTGTCAGGTTTTGGGAGGGCAACAGTTCCAGGAACGGACCCCAGGAGCTGGAAGATTGATTCCACCTTTGACTGGAATGCAAACAATATGCAAATGAACATGCAAATTCCCTGTGTTCCTTTGGAAGATCCCAGCCTGGTTCTTTAGGGTGGGCTGCCCTGCCGCTGGCTTTGAACATGGGGAGGGACTGAGTTGGGGAAGTCAGAGGAGGAGGGAAAAGGCATTGACACATCAGTACCTGATTGAACTCAACTGGCCAATGCTGCTGCCCTGTCTCTGTTTTGCAGAGTATCAACTGTGTCTTTACAGAGGCCCAAGCCTCCCTCATTGTCTCCCCTGTCAGCCTCTGACTCCCTCCTCCCCAACAGCTCCCAGCCACTCACTCCCCATCCTCTCTCCTCCCTCCCTTCATCCAGCTCTTCCTGGGCACTCTTGCAGGCTCTGGACGCACTCTCCTCCTATGGTGGGAACTCTGGTTTTGAGGAGAGACACAAGAGGAGATGATCCCCCCACTAGGGTCTCCCCATCATGGTCCCATCCCACGGGTCCAGGCCACAGAGTGTCAATACGGAGAGTGACGTGAGGACACTGAGGCAGGGGTTGCCCTCACCTCGGGGAAACGGAGGTTTCTCCCTAGCGCAATGTGGTCCAGGCAGCCCAAAGGGAGAGGGCGTCCTGGACAAAGGGCTCAGCAGAACAAGGACTAAGAGGACAAGAGAGAGCCTGGCAGGGGTGGTGACCAGCAGGGTTTGGGGATGAGGCAGGGGGGCTGGCAGCCAGGTAGACCAGGACAGGCCTCATGAGTGGGGAGGGGCTTGGGCTTCATGGGAGGAAAAGAAAGCCACCGAAGGCTCTGAAGCCCTGGAGTGGCAGGTCACAGCCGCCCTTAGGAAAGATAGCCTGGGGCAAGGTGCACTGGAGGTGAGGAGGCCAGCGGCCCTTCACAGCCCTGAAGAGTTGACCCGCTTTTCCTGGAACCCACAGGAGTCTGAGGCAGACAATGGCTGGCTCACGCCCACATGTCACGGCTCCTGGGAGCCCTCCAGCGCGCTCTGCCCCTCACAGGCTGAGGATCCCTCCCAGGGGCATGTGGGTGACCAGGCTGCCTCCTGGGGCTCATCCACAGAGTGATGGGTGAGAGGGTCCTCTGGGGCTTCCGAGAAGGGATTTAACAGTCCTGCTGCACCCTGGCTGTTCTGTGCCTTCAGGTGGGGCAGGGTTTGGTGTGCACATCCCTCTCGGGGAGACAGGGTTCCAGAGTCCAAGCCCAGGCCCTGTGCTCATCTCCAGGGCCCTCTCTGCTGGGGCTGGCACAAAAGCCAAGAGCCTGAAGCTGACCCCCACGTCACCTGGACCCCACGTAAAGGCTCCTGGTTGCTGTAGTGACAGCTGTGGCCAGCTGGGGGAACCCACCTTCTGCCTGTGCGTGGGGAACCTGGGCCAGAGAAGTCCACCCATCAGGCAGCCAGGAGCTACCACAGTGCCTCGGACAGCCCCAAATGTCAGTCTGTGTGCAGAAGGCGCCCATCCATGAAGTCATCTGTGATGGAATCTGTGTCAAATCCCGTGTTCATCTTCCTTTTTAAAAAAAAAAATTAATCTGCATTCGGAGGAGCTGGCTGTGTTGAGGCCACCTGCAGGGCCACTGAGGTCCCTGTTCTAATAGGATGTTAGAGCCAAGTTTCTGCTGGTGCTGGGTGGGCGGGGCATGCAGGAGGGCTCAGGGACCCTCCCTTGGGCTACTGAGGCAGAGTATGCTTGGGTACATGCAGTCCCGTGCACCCATCCTCACAGTGCACTTACATGTATGCTTACACTCCCACTCTCACACACACGTGCACTCACACTCATGCTCACACATCCACTCACATACATATGTGCATTCACACACGTGCACTCATACACGTGCTCACACGTACACTTACACACGTGCTCACACACGCACTATCAGGCACACTGCACTCACGTCCTTACACATCCACTCACACTCACATGTGTATTCACACACATGCTCACATATGCACCATCATGCACACACAGTGCACTCATACACACTCACACATCCACTCTCACACACACGTGCACCAACACATGCTCACATGTGTATTCACACAATGTGCATGCTTGTACATGTGCACTCTCGCACACACATGCACTTTCACACGCACATGCACTATCATGCACACACGCACTCAGTCACATGCACACACTTGCACACACTTGTACACTCGCACACATGTGTACACTCGCACACACACATGCACTATCATGCACACACGTGCGCTCAGTCACTTGCACACACGTGTACACACATGCACTATCGTGCACAGACGTGCACTCACAGTCACATGCACACACTCTTGCACACACATGTACACTTGCACGCACACATGCACTTTCACACACTCGCGTGCACTCACAGTCACATGCACACACTCTTGCACACATGTTTACACTCGCACACACATGCACTATCATGCACACACATGCACAGTCACATGCACACTCTTGCACACGTGTACACTCACACACACGCACTATTATGCACAGATGTGCACTCACAGTCATGCACACACGCTTGCACACATGTGTACACTCGCACACACATACACTATCATGCACACACGTGTGCTCAGTCACTTGCACACACGTGTACTCACACACACGCACTATCATGCACAGACGTGCACTCAGTCACATGCACACTCTTGCACACACATGTACATTCACACACTCACACATGCACTTTCACACACACACTCACATGTTCACTCTTGCACATGCATTCCTCTCACTGCCTGCTCCAGAAATACCCCAGGCCTTTCTTTCGTCCCCAATCTTCTGTGTGAGTTGGAGCAGGCAGGCCAGGGCTGCTGTAGCAATAACACGGCAGATATGCAACAGCTTAAACTGCATAGATGTTTTCTGTTGCTCATCAGGGTCGTTGCGGTGGCAGGATAGTCTCTACCCCACAACAACCAGGATCCAGGCTCCTCATCTGTGACCCCACCAGCCCCCAGGCAGCAGGGGGTGCATGGAGCAGGTTGGGAATTTTCTGCAAGCTCAGCCTTCATGGCCCCACACTCCATCAGCTGGGACCAGTCATCTAAGCACAGGGGCACTGGAAAACAAGAGTGGCCTGTGTCCAGGAGACAGAGGGAGTCAAAGTGGTGTCACCTCCTCTCCTCCACCTTCCTGGGCACACAGTCTCTCAGGGTGACTTCATGCCCCCACCCTGATGCCTCCTCAACTCCTACCGCTGCCCAGACCCCTGTCCCAAGCACCCCAAAGATGCCCATGGCCCACCCCTGCCCAGCACCTGCCTCTTAGAGGGTCTCACTGCTTAGTGGTCTGTCGGATTGTGGATCTGACCATCCACCTCTCTACTTCAAACCCTTTGGGGGCTCCCAGGCCTAGGATAAAGGCTGCACTCCCCAGCCAGGCACCCACACCTTCCAAGGCAGCCCCACCCTCCTCCTGCTCCCCTCTCGCCCGAGGCCTCTTCACCAGCTAGTGCTGCCTTGCAGCAAGTCAGCCCATGACCTCCAGCCTGAAAACACGGGGTTGTGGTGTCTGTGGAGTTTGTGGGTCAGGACTTCCAACAGGCCTGGGGGGACGGCTTGTCTCCGGGGCCTCAGCTGCGGCTAGTGACCAGTACAGCTAGTGACCAGCTGTGGCTAGTGACCAGTGTGGTCTCTCCAAGTGGCCTGGGCTTCCTCAACACATGGTGAGCTCTGGGCAGCACTTTGTTTCAATAGACTACATTTTAGAGCAGTGTTAGGCTTATTGTTGATCTGAAAATACGATACTCTCTCCCTCTCCCCACCCAGTTTCCCCCATTTTTTACAGCTTGTATTAGTGTGCTTCATTTGTTACAATTGACGAGCCAATAATACAACATGATCACTAAAGTCCACAGTTCACATCAGGCTTCATTCTGGGTATTGCACATTTGACGGGTTTTGACCAATGTGTGTGACATGTATCTACCTTTATACCAGCACCCAGAGGAGCTTCACTGCCTTAAAAACCCCTGCACTCTGCCCATTCACCCCTCCCTTCCCACTACCCCAGCGACCACTGATGTGTTTACTGTCACCATAGTCTTCCATTTTCCGGAACGTCGTAGAGTTGGAGTCACACGGCAGGTAGCCTTTTCAGAGCGGCTTCTTTCACTTAGTCATATGCATTGAAGATGCCTCCATGTGTTTTCATGGCTTGACAGCTCTTTTTTTTAGCAGTTAATATTCCCTTATGTGGATGTATCACAGTTCGCTCATCCACTCACCTATTGACAGGCGTGCTGATTGCTTCCAAGTTTCGGCAGCCATGAATAAGTCTGCTATGAACATCCACGTGGAGGGTTTCCTGTGGACTTCGCTTTTCAATTCATTTGGGTAAATTGCAAGGAGCATGATTGCCAGATTATAAGGTAAGAGCGTGTTTAGTTTTGTAAAAAACTGCCAAACTGTCT
Organism: Pan paniscus; assembly: GCF_029289425.2. NCBI lineage: Eukaryota > Metazoa > Chordata > Mammalia > Primates > Hominidae > Pan > Pan paniscus. The sequence continues at coordinate 159,867,369 of NC_073256.2, forward strand.
TCCCCAGTGGCTGGCTCAGTGTGCACTCCCACCAGCAACGAGCGAGAGTTCCTGATGCTCCACATCCTCGCCAGCATTTGGTGTTGTTGCTGTTCCAGGTTTTGGCCATCTGAATAGGTGTGTCGTGGTATCTCATTGTGGCTTTAATTTGCATTTCCCTAATGACATATGCTATTGAATGTTTTTTCTTGCGCTTATGTGCTATCTTGTATCTTTGGTGAGGTGTCTGTTCAGATCTTCTGCCCATTTTTAAATTGGGTTGTTTGTTTTCTTATTGTTTAGTTGTAAGGGTTCTTCGGATGTTTCCATTATGTCTTTTATTGGGTGTGTCTTTTGCAAATGTTTTCTCCCAGCCTGTGGCTTCTCTCTCGATTCTCTCAACAGTGTCTTTTGCAGAGCAGTTTTTAATCTTAATAAAGTCAAGTTTTTACATGGCATCTCTGGACTCCAAAAGTGAGTCCTCTAGCGATCAGGTGGGAGCTAAAGAACCTAGGCCAGGCAGCATCACCTCCAGTCAGGCAGTCCCAAGACCACCCAGATTCATGGGAAGGAGAGGCAGACCCCGCCCCGGGTGGAGTAGTGTCAGCATCATGGGCGCTATCATTGCATTCATTTCTGAAAAGCCCAATCTGCCACATTTCCAGCTACCCAAACCCTGGACAACTCCTGCCCTTCTGACAAGCAACTTCTTGTCCCCTAGAGAAAAGGGTTTCAGGGTGCCCTGGTCTCCTGGCATGTGGGTGGTCTTTGGGAGTTGTCTGCATGCCATTGCCCCCTGAACCTGGCTGACTCTTCCAGCAGAGACCCCCCCCCCCCCATCCAGGGGATGAACCACGATTGATCTGGGCCAGAGAAGCAACCCTGTTTCGTTTCTCGTGATTGGTCAGCTTGGAACATGTGATCCTTTTCTGACCAATGAGATGCAAGAGGGAGACTGGGTAGGGGGAGACCTGTTCCCTGCCTTGCTTTCCTAGAGCTGCTGTGGCTGAGTAGCAAGCTCAGAAATTCATCCCCATTCCTCTGGCAGCACTGAGCCCAAGACCCAGGTGTCAGCAGAGTTGGCTCCTTCTGGAGGCTCTGGGGAAGGATGTGTTCCCTGTCTTCTCACTTCTGGAGGTTGCTGGCAATCTTCTGTGATCTATGGCTTCAGATGCATCATTATAGCCTCTGCCTCCATCTCCACGTGGCCTCCCTGAGTGTCTGTCTCCATGTGGCCTCCCTGAGTTACCTGTCTCCGACTGTCTGTGTCTCCACGTGGCCTCCCTGAGTGTCTGTCTCCACGTGGCCTCGCTGAGTGTCTGTCTCCACGTGGCCTCCCTGAGTGTCTGTCTCCACGTGGCCTCCCTGAGTTACCTGTCTCTGACTGTCTGTGTCTCCACGTGGCCTCCCTGAGTGTCTGTCTTTTCATGAGGACTCACTGACCATCTGTCTCTCCAAGTGGCCTCCCTGAGTGTCTATGTGTCCACGTGGCTTCCCTGAGTGTCTGTCTCTCCACGTGGCCCCCCGAGTTACCTGTCTCTGAGTATCTGTCTCTCCACGTGGCCTCCCTGAGTGTCTGTCTCCACGTGGCCCACCTGAGTTACCTGTCTCCGACTGTCTGTGTCTCCACGTGGCCTCCCTGAGTGTCTGTCTCCACGTGGCCTCCTTGAGTGTCTGTCTCCACGTGGCCTCCTTGAGTGTCTGTCTCCACGTGGCCTCCCTGAGTTACCTGTCTCCGACTGTCTGTGTCTCCACGTGGCCTCCCTGAGTGTCTGTCTTTTCATGAGGACTCACTGAGCATCTGTCTCTCCACATGGCCTCCCTGAGTGTCTATGTGTCCACGTGGCTTCCCTGAGTGTCTGTCTCTCCACGTGGCCCCCCGAGTTACCTGTCTCTGAGTGTCTGTCTCCATGTGGCCTCCCTGAGCATCTGTCTCTCCATGTGGCTTCCCTGAGTGTCTGTCCCTCCGTGTGGCCTCCCTGAGGGTCTGTCTCTCTGTGTGGCCTCCCTAAGTGTCTGTCACTCCACGTGGCCCCCCGATTACATATCTCTCCATGTGGCCTCCCTGGGTGTCTGTCACTCTGTGTGGCCTCCCTGAGTGTCTCTCCACGTGGCTTCCCTGAGTGTCTGTCACTCCACATGGCCTCCCTGAGTTACCTGTCTCTGAGTGTCTGTGTCTCCCCAAGGCCTCCCTGAGCATCTGTCTCTCTGTGTGGCCTCCCTGAGCATCTGTCTCTCTGCGTGGCCTCCCTGAGTGTCTATGTCTCTATGTGGCTTCCCTGAGTGTCTGTCACTCTGTGTGGCCTCCCTGAGTGTCTCTCCACGTGGCCTCCCTGAGTGTCTGTCTCTCCACATGATGTTCTTTTTATAAAGACATCAGTTGGCTGGGAGCAGTGGCTCAGGCCTGTAATCTTGGACCTTTGGAAGGCTGAGGCAGGCAGATTGCTTGAGACCAGGAGTTTAAGACCAGCCTGGCCAACATGGCGAAACCCCCTCTCTACAAAAAATACAAAAAATCAGCCAGGCATGGTGGCACATGCCTGTGATCCCAGCTGCTTGAGGGGCTGAGGCAGGAAAACAGCTTGAGCCCAAGAGGTCAAGGCTGCAGTGAGCCAAGATTGCGCCACTGTACTCCAGCCAGGGTACTAGAACGAGACCCTGTCTCAAAAAAAAAAAAAAAAGATGGTCGCATTGCATTAGGGGCTTCCCCTACTCCAGCGTGACCCCATCTCAACTCTATTTCCAAATAGGGCCATGTTCTTAGGTACAGGGGGTTGGGACTTCAACATATGCATCTTTGAGGGGCACAATTCACCCATAATCTCCCCTCTCGTGGGGTCCCCACACCTGCCCTTAGCTGGCCCAATGCTCATCCCAGCCACCCCAAGAAGCGGGAGACATGCAAGCGGAAGCCTTTCGCCTCCTTTCTTCCCTCCCTGTTCTAGAGGTGGCCATGGGAAGATCTTTCCCTCCTTTCTTCTCTCCCTGTTCTAGAGGTGGCCGTGGGAAGATGTGATGCCCGGAGATTGGCAGCCATTTTGCCCCCACAGTGGCACCCACCTGAGGAAAGGGGGAGGACAGATGGGAGCCCCAGGGGCCCCATGATATAGAGGAGCCGAGCTCCTCCTGAGACTGCCTCCCTCTGAGTTTCTTGGGAAGGGAAAAAAGCACCCCAGGCCTCTGAGCTGAAGCCTTTCCTCCCTGACCTTCCGAAGAGGGTGCAGGGATGCCCAGGGCTCACGGGGTCTTGGGGACTTGGGCTTATGTCTAGGATTCTCCACTTGTAGCTATGTACCTTCAGGGAGGTCACCTCACTGCCCAGAGCCTCAGCTTCCTCCATGATGGGGCCCTCGTCTCTACCTCCAGGCTTCCAGGGTTCTGCAAAGCACACGGATTAGCTGTGGGTCTTACACCACGGGCGGCTCATCAGGCACCACCTCCCCAGTGAACGTATGCATGGGGGCGGCGAGCCCCTCTGTGGCAGGTGGGGAGGCAGGGGTCAGATGGGGGTGGGTGCAGAGTTCACCATCTGGCTCCGGCACTTACAGCTGGGGAGGGCCAGCCTCGGCTCTCCTTTCTGTAAGAGGGACAGATGACAGCTCCGGTGTTGGTGCTGTCAACACACACGGGGCACAAAGTGTCACCACTGTTGACACAGTGAGGGGACCCAGTGAGGACATGGGACCACCTCTGCTGAGGCCCTGCTGGCACAGTGGATGGGAAGAGAGGGCTACAGCCCAGCAGGGTCGGGGACTGCCTTGGAGGCTCAGGGCATTAGGGGAGGGGGTTTTGGTCATGTGACCCGGGCCCAGCTCCATCCTCCCCTGAGTCACTCTCAGGCTTCAGGGCTATGAGGACCCCCAGAATGTCACTCCATGCCCCCCAGTGGGTCTGAGGCCTTCCTCTGAAATGCTCTGGCATAGGGTTGTGTGCCTCCTGCCCTCTGTCTACCCAGCTCCCAGGCTGGGCTGTCTCCTGGGGTACCCAGACCGGTCACCCCCCCCCCCCCAGTGACCGCTGAAGCCCTGATGGGGCTTGGATATCAAGGCCTGGGGTGTGGATACCCAAGAGGGGCCGAGGGCCTTCTTTGGATGCCCGGGGTCTCTGTGCTGAGCGTGGCACAGGATGTTTTGTGGGGGAGTGCACGCCGTTGAGTGGTGGGCCTGAGACAGCTCGGGTTGGAAGAGAACATAGCCTGCCCTGACTTGCCGTCCATACCACTTGGAGCCTGACATGCACTGAGTGTGAGCAGGTGAGAGTGCAGAGCTGGTGAGCCCCACCTCCAGCCCCCACTCCTGTTGGTGCCTCGATCTCTCTGATTGCATTGATTTTCACTGCAGTGTTTATTAAACGCTTAATCTCCCTCCACCGAGAGCTCCCAGAGCTGGCTTGGCATCCCCTATTCCTATGGCTTACTAAGTCCAGATGAGAGCCTGGAGGGGAAGCTGGGGCAGTGGCCTGCACAGGCCCCGAAGTCCACACAGCCTCTGCTTTGGAGCAAGGGCTGTGGGGATGGGGTGAAGGATTGGCTGGTGTGGGCAGGGTGCCAAGCCTAAAAGAGGGGTATGATAAATACTGGATGAATGGTGGCAGTTGATGCCCATCCTCAGGGTTTGACCAGCATATCCAGAGGCTCAGGGCCCAGTCTGTGATCAGGGATTGGGACCAGTATGTGCCCAGAGTCAGGGCTCAGTCAGTGATTAGGGATCAGGGCTCAGTCTGGGATCAGGGATCAGGACCAGTATGTGCCCAGAGTCAGGGCTCAGTCAGTGATCAGGGATCAGGACCAGTATGTGCCCAGAGTCAGAGCTCAGTCAGTGATCAGGGATCAGGATCAATATGTGCCCAGGACCAGGGCTCAGATGGTGATGAGAGATCAGAGGTTTCTAGGAACAGGGTCAGGCCTCAGCCAGGAGGTTGTGGGGACTGGAAACAGGCTCTGGAGTGTTTTGTGCTGTTCCTGGCCCAGGAGGTTACATTCCCCAGGCAACACTCCTCCTCTTCTTCCCTTTCTGCCCGGTCAATCTTGAAGACTCTCCTCCAAGAACAAGTCCACAACTCGGGCCCTGCTGTGGTCAGAGTGCAAACGTTGGTGTCAATCCTGGTCCCTGGTCATGCGTGACCTTGAGCAAGACACATGACCCCTCTGAGCCACGGTTCTTCCATGGAATGGGACCATGCCTGGCCACTTCTGGTAATGGCCATGAGGACAGATGGAGACAGGGAGCAAAGTCAGTTTGGTCAGCACAGCTGCTGAGGAAACGTCAGGAGAATGCACACCCAGGTTTACCATTTGAAGGGGTCTTGAAGACCCCAAGGGAACCCTGACTCAGGAGCCCTGTAGCCCTAGCAGCTGCCCAGCTGGTGCCACCTCGCCTCTCCCTGACCTGCATCTCTGCACAGTCCCCACAAGGGTGTTAGGAAAACCCGCCAATCATGCCTGGTTCTCACAAGGAGAGCTGTGAAAATGAGTGGTTGAAAATAGCCCAAAAATACCCCCGGCCCTGCCTCCTCCTCCTCTCCCAGAGAGGGCAGGGCTGGCAGAGAAGGGCACCTGCGGAGTGGGCCAGGCCACTTGGGTTACATAAGCTCAGCCTTGGCCTTGGGAGAAGGCTGAGGGATCAGCATCAGCGCCAGGGCCAGGAGGAACCTGGGCATCACCTTGCCCCATAGCCAAGGGTCCTTGCCCGGAGTGGGCCTGGGCCTCGCAGACTTTCCAGGGGCAGAGAGGACAGGGCAAGGGAAGTCCCCAGCACGCTTGGCCTTGAGTGCCCCCACCACGTGCTGGGGAGATGCCTTTCCTTCCTTCCCTCCCCAGCTGCCTGTGCCGGGTCCGGGCACCCAAGACCAAGACCTGCCTGCCACATGGCCTTGGCCAGTGCCTGCACCTCTCTGCGCCTTTCCCAGAGAGCACAGGGAAATGGCCCTGCCCAGCATCAGTGGGGCAGCCACCATCCCAGGCGGGGCTTGGCAGAGTACAAAGCAGGCCTGGACGCTGGCTCCCACTAAACCCAACCCACCCCCGCCTTACCTCTGCCCCGTCCCAGCCTGCAGGAACCCTCAAGAGGCAAGCCCTGCCCTGGCACCCATCCCCCGGGGCCCCCACAGGAAACACACACCCTGCGTGGGCTGCAGGGACCTCAGCCTTTCCAGGCCTGCATCTCCTGAGTGGCTTCCTTAATCTGTGAGAGGAGGCAGCTGTCCCGAGATTTGGGGCAACAATGTCCCATGAGTTCCCACCTCTTCTGAGTAAGGCCCTGGAGAAGACTTTTCCAAACGTGCCTGGGCTGAGGCTGGAGCAGGAGGGCCAAGGGCAGGCGCAGGGAGGAGTGCTGGGGTGAGGGCTGGAACAGGCTGGAGTCTGGTGGGGACGCTGGATTCCTGCCCTTCCAGGGGAGCACAGACTGGGGCATCCCTCAGCCAGCTAGCACAGGCTTCCCTCGGGGGTGGGTTGTACCAGGTGGGCCCATAGGGCTGTAGGGGGGTTAGGATGAGGGAGTGCACAGTGGGTCCCTGGGAAATCGCAGTTCTGCAGCACTGGAGGCAGGTGGGGGTAGGGAGCTCAAGGTGCGGAGCAGAAGGGGGACCAGGTGTATGAGGTCAAGCCTCCACCTGTGCCTAGCATGCCTGCCAACCCAGAGGGAGGGAAGCAGGGCCGGGCTGAGTGAGTGCAGGCAGGAGAGCCAGAGCTGGGAGTGGGCCTGGGTGGGGAAGTGCACACGGAGGGCAGGCGGCCCCGGCTGCAGAGCGAGGACCACGGTCCAGACCAGGACAACAGGTGCTCATTTAATCATGAGACAGACTGCCTAGGTAGGTCCTGTTGCTGCCTCCTCTTTACAGGCAAAACAGAGAAGGTGCAGGCGGAGTGAGCCACTGGTCTGAAGTTCACAGCCAGAGCAGGGAGGGGCCAGCACCCAGCCATTCCTCCCAAGGTGCCCCAGGGTCCCTGGTGTGGGGAGGGGTGCTGGGTGGCATGACCTGGAGCCACAGGAGGTGCACTTGCTGGAGTCCAGCCAGTGACGAGTGTCACACACCCCCTGCCTGGGAACCCCACCTTGGAGGAAGCCTCAGGACCTGGGTGGAGGCGGACCCGGCTGGGATGACCACTCTCCAATACAGTAGCCACCAGCCACATGTAGCTATCTAACTGGAAATGGATTACAGTCAGTCAAATTAAAAATTCAGTTCCCCAGGCCACAAGCCACACTTCATGCCCTTGGTAGCCACTAAGGCCAGTGGTGGCCATGCTGGACGGCACAGACACAGAACGCTGCCACCATCACAGGCAGTTCCATGGACAGAGGCATCCAGAGATTGGCTCTGGACTCGGATGCCTGGGCCTAAGGGTTGGGCCTTCTCTGACCTTTGCTGGCCCCAGTCCAGGGGTGGGCTGTCCGGGACAGAGGCGAGGGGAGGCCAGGGAGGAAGAGAGGAAGGGGATGGGGGATGGGGGAAGGGAAAGGCAGCCTCCCTGGGTCCTCTCTGTCTTCCTGGAAACCTGGGTTGGTGGCAGCCAGGAGGCCACCTCCTCGCAACTCCTCCCCATGACTCAGGCCCTGAACTGGGATGGCTGGAGAGCAGAGTACGCCGGAGTCACCTCCATGAGTCCCCACGCTGCCTGGCCTGGGTGCAGGCTGAGAGCCACAGAGGGACTGCAGAATGTCACAGAATTGAAGCTGGCTGTGCATCTGCCCGGGAGCCAGGTTGTGCCTTGTCTCTGTCCCCCATCTTGGGATGCAGAGCCCTGGGTGGAGGGACTGGCTGCTTTCCTCCTCTGAATCCAGGCAGCAGATGGGGCCTCTGGGCACAGGAACCAGGGAGGGTCCTGGCCATGTTTGCCTTTGCTGGCTGATGGGTGTGCTGAGACAGAAGACCTGCAATGTGCCTGGGACACAGGAAGGGGCCATGCCTGCCAACCAGAAGACCAGGCGAGGCTTCCTGGAAAAGGAGGCCGGGTGCACCACACTGTTAGAACCTTGTTAACAGGAGCCTCTGCCCTCACTATCACTTGCTCTCCGACAGTCTCTTCTTTTCCCATCCTTCCTCAACATCTGCACAGTTTGGGGCACCTTCAGGCTGAGCTGGGGGTGGGAGGGGGGCCAGGATGCACCAGGACAGGCTGGGCAAGGGCAAGGCCTCAGGGTCCTGTATGGTGGTAGGCAGGGGCTCCAAGGGTCCTGACTGGGAGGCTAACCTAGACTTGCTGCGTCCACAGTTAACTCCTCTGCATGTGAATCCCCTAAGTACTCGCCATTCTGGTCACCCCCACACAGAGGCCCTTCAGCCTGTGGCTGGCAAAGTCCATTGAGTACCTCGAGAGGACCAGGGGTCCCCTTCCTCCTGCGCCCCCATGCGACCTCAGCCCTAGGAAGCACTGGCTGACACAAAGTGCCCTCATTCTGCCCTGGGGGTCCCTGCAGACAGCTCTGGGGGACCATGAAACGGGAGTCATGGAGCTGGGTTGTAGACTGCCCTGGCTCCCCTATGGCCTCAAACACACACCCCCCTCCCTGAGGATGGGACAGTCCTATGTGAAAATGGCTGGAAATACAGGACTTTGAGGCACACTTCCTGCTGCCCCACTCTGAGGCCTCATACCCCCCTTTCTGTTTCCCATCAATCAGGGACGCCTTAGTCTACACTTAGCCTTGGGACCAAAGCTCTGGATGTGTAAAGCGGCCATGAGATCAGGGCTCAGTCTGTACCAGGATGGAAGCTCGTGTGTGGCCAGAGCTCAGTGTGTGACCAGGATCAGGGCTCAGCATGTGACCAAGCTCAGTGTACGACCAGGATCAGGGCTCGGCGTGTGACCAGAGCTCAGTGTGTGACCAGGATCAGGGCTCAGCATGTGACCAAGCTCAGTGTACAACCAGGATCAGGGCTCAGCATGTCACCAAGCTCAGTGTATGACCAGGATCAGGGCTCAGCATGTGACTAAGCTCAGTGTGTGACCAGGATCAGGGCTCAGTATGTGACCAAGCTCAGTGTGTGACCAGGATCAGGGCTCAGCGTGTGACCAAGCTCAGTGTACAACCAGGATCAGGGCTCAGCATGTCACCAAGCTCAGTGTATGACCAGGATCAGGGCTCAGCATGTGACTAAGCTCAGTGTGTGACCAGGATCAGGGCTCAGCATGTCACCAAGCTCAGTGTATGACCAGGATCAGGGTTCAGCATGTCACCAAGCTCAGTGTATGACCAGGATCAGGGTTCAGCATGTGACCAAGCTCAGTGTGTGACCAGGATCAGGGCTCAGCGTGTGACCAAGCTCAGTGTACGACCAGGATCAGGGCTCAGCATGTCACCAAGCTCAGTGTATGACCAGGATCAGGGCTCAGCATGTGACTAAGCTCAGTGTGTGACCAGGATCAGGGCTCAGCATGTCACCAAGCTCAGTGTATGACCAGGATCAGGGTTCAGCATGTCACCAAGCTCAGTGTATGACCAGGATCAGGGTTCAGCATGTGACCAAGCTCAGTGTGTGACCAGGATCAGGGTTCAGCATGTGACCAAGCTCAGTGTGTGACCAGGATCAGGGCTCAGTGTGTGACCAAGCTCAGTGTACGACCAGGATCAGGGCTCAGCGTGTGACCAAGCTCAGTGTATGACCAGGATCAGGGTTCAGTATGTGACTAAGCTCAGTGTGTGACCAGGATCAGGGTTCAGCGTGTGACTAAGCTCAGTGTGTGACCAGGATCAGGGCTCAGCATGTGACTGAGTTCAGTGTGTGACCAGGATCAGGGCTCAGCATGTGACTAAGCTCAGTGTGTGACCAGGATCAGGGCTCAGCATGTGACCAAGCTCAGTGTGTGACCAGGATCAGGGTTCAGCATGTGACCAAGCTCAGTGTGTGACCAGGATCAGGGCTCAGCATGTGACCAAACTCAGTGTGTGACCAGGATCAGGGTTCAGCATGTGACCAAGCTCAGTGTGTGACCAGGATCAGGGTTCAGCATGTGACCAAACTCAGTGTATGACCAGGATCAGGGTTCAGCGTGTGACTAAGCTCAGTGTACGACCAGGATCAGGGCTCAGCATGTGACCAAGCTCAGTGTGTGACCAGGATCAGGGCTCAGCGTGTGACCAAGCTCAGTGTGTGACCAGGATCAGGGTTCAGCGTGTGACCAAGCTCAGTGTGTGACCAGGATCAGGGCTCAGTATGTGACCAAGCTCAGTGTATGACCAGGATCAGGGCTCAGCATGTGACTAAGCTCAGTGTACGACCAGGATCAGGGTTCAGCATGTGACCAAGCTCAGTGTGTGACCAGGATCAGGGCTCAGCGTGTGACCAAACTCAGTGTGTGACCAGGATCAGGGTTCAGCATGTGACCAAGCTCAGTGTGTGACCAGGATCAGGGCTCAGCGTGTGACCAAACGCAGTGTGTGACCAGGATCAGGGCTCAGTATGTGACCAAGCTCAGTGTACGACCAGGATCAGGGCTCAGCATGTGACCAAGCTCAGTGTACGACCAGGATCAGGGCTCAGCATGTGACTAAGCTCAGTGTGTGACCAGGATCAGGGCTCAGCATGTGACCAAGGTCAGTGGTCATTGATTCCAATGTCGGGGGCAGGGTCACAGCTGAGTGGCTGTGGCCAGGGATCATTTTGTGGCTATGGAGAACACTGAGAAGATACCATGGGTTACAATCCCTCTGGGCTGCGCGAGGAGGTTCTAGGGCCCAGCATCCAGCTGGGTGTGGTCCCCAGCAGGGACCGTCAATTCTAGCCTCCCAGTGCTGGGCCCACCCTGGGTTCTTCAGGCTGTGGACAGGACCCTGAAAGGAAGCTGATCTGGGCGTGAGACGTGCAGTGGCAGGCAGGGAGGGGGGTGAGCAGGTGAGGGGAAGGGAGTTCAGGGTGCACACTGAGGCAAGCCTCCTGAAAGCCAGTCGCCGGTTTAGGTTCTAGAATCCCGGAGTGTCTAGGCTGGAAGATACCTTCAAAGCCATTCAGACACACACGTGCCAACAGGGAGACGGGGCTGAGGTGGGGTGAGCGGGACTGCTTCAGGGCGCCCTGCTGGGAGCTGGTCTCGGCGGGCAGAACTCCTTACGCCTGACCTTCTCCCTCCCTGGGGAGGGGCTGAGGGCTGGGCCGGGGGTGGGAGGTGGAACCCTCTGAGTCCTGGATCAGGAGCTGGGCTGAGAGGGCGATTTTCTAAAAGGGGCGAGTTGGGGAGGGAAGCAGAGAAGGCCCCATGCTGGGAGAGGAAAGGCCCTGCCGAGAAGCTGGGCCCAGACGGGAGACCGCCTCACCCTGGATGGCCGCATTGGAGAAGGCCCCGGCCCTGAGAACCTGGGGCTGGATTCCCCAGCGGAGGCAACGGGATCGCTGCCACCCTCCGGGCTCCGAGGAGGAAGGCTGAGTCCTGACTCAGAGCTGCTGGCCTCCTGGCCTGACATCAGCCGCCCCCTGGTGGCCATGACTGCTGGTGCAGCGAGGAGACAGCAGGGCATCGCCGCCAGGACTGGGAGGAGGGGGTGCCGCTCGGCAGGGGATCCTCAGAGGCAGCCCGGGCACCCTGCCCTTTTGTCAACAATCCTGTCAAAGCCTTGGAGAAGAAGGCCTTTTCCCCAGGAGGAAGGAGGTGTGACACTGCCCAAGAGGTTGGACCGGGAAGCGGACTGCCCCCGCCCTTTCCTGGCTGCCCTGTGGCCTGTGTCTCTGGGCAACTTCTCGCAGTCCCTGTGGACACCCCTAGGAGCCTTGGCCACAGATCAGCCTTGAGGAGGGGACTGATATGGACACAACAGTGTCCGGCGAGCTGTGCGCCATGCCCAGGGGCTCGGTGGACTTGAGTTCCCTCGTCTCCTGGTGACCTGTGTTGACGGTGGTGACTGCCGTTGAGGGCCATGGGAGGACAGGGTGGGGTGGGTGCTGACATTCAGGTAGGGGTGGTGGTGGTCCTTGTGAATTCGTGTTGGTGGTGGCAGTGGTGGTACCCAGTGGAGACTGGCTGATGGGCTGACAGAAGCAGCCAGGCCGACGGTGGGCCTGGGAAGCAGCAGCAGCGTGACCTGCTGAGATGCTTCAGTGTACAGAGTGCTGGACATCCACACAAGGGGACTTGCGCTCAGAGTGGACCACACGTTGAGAGCTAGGAGAAAAGGGTTGAGGCAGAAGCATCTTGGTGGAGAAGGATCCCACAGTCACTTCTCCAAGGTCTTTCCTTCTGGGAAGGCTCCCTCTGGGTACCTGTCCAGCGGTCCTGGAAGCAGAAGAGGGGCCGTGGATGATCCAAGGCAGCCGAAGGGGCCATCTCCATCAGCTGATGAAGAACGAAACCTGAATATGGGGCTGGGAGGTCCCCCATGTCATCAAGTCAAAGGAGGACGGATGGTGACAATGGGAGGAAGTGCCTGGGGACAGCCACCCAGGGTCAGTGGTGGGTTCGACCTCACCTTCAAATCCATCTCCTGGCTCTTTCCCCAGCCACTCCCCTCAACATCTCTCAGCACAGGGTCCATGAGGAAGAACTGGACAAGCCCCCCCGAGCAGTTCAACTGGCCCTACCCAGTCCCCGCCCAGCCCCCACTCTCTGACCCTCTTGGATGGGGTCAGGAGTCTATGCCTCCACTCTCTCTCCTGCCCATCCCCCACTCAGCCCGCTCTCACCCCCATCCATGCCTGGTCCTTGCACCTGCACAGCCTTCGGCCAAGCCGACCTCCACTGGGTGCTGCCCATCCACTTACCCACCTATCCTGTCCATCCTCACCCATCTCTTCCCTCAATCCATCCTCACCCATCTCTTCCCTCAATCCCCATCGTCCCCCCGCCAGCTCTCCAGTCATCCGTCCATCCATCCGTCCACCCCACTTCCATCTACACCCACCAACTCATCCATCCGTCCACCGTCCATCCACCCACGCACCTGCATTGCCTAGGCACAACCCCTCACTTCCTTCCCTCCATTCATCTGTGTGTCCGTCCTGCCGTCCACCATCCATCATCCAGCCAGCCAGTGGGGCCACTCCCCTGCTCCTGGAGAAGGCCGAGAGCAGGAACCCAACTCTTGGCTTCTCTGCTGCGCGGGGCAGGCACCGGGCTCTCCTAGGTGTGCGCGCGTGTGTGCATTTTATCCGCCCCCCCTTATCTCGCTCCCCTCCCCCCACGCCCCCGCCCCCCGCTAGCGCTCCCCCTCTAATGTGTGATCTGGAAGCTCTATAAAGCCTGATGTAATCCGTAATGCAGTCTCTGGCTCCCGATTCGGGATCCAGTTTCAGAGAGCGAGAGATTGGGGAGCGCCGGCAGCCGGGTGGGGGGAAGCAGCTCTCGCCTCTCTCCTCCTCCTTCTCCTCGTCCTCGGCCTCCTCCTCCTCCTCCCCGCGCCGCCCCGCCCCCGGCTCGGCTTGGCTCGCCCCCCCCCCCCCCGCCAGGAAGGGGAAAAAAGGCGAGAAGAGCCGGGCAGGCGAGAGGAGCGGAGCGGCGGCGGCGGCCGGAGAGGGAGCGGCGGGCGCAGGCGGCGGCGGCGGGCGCGGCGTTGGCGGCGGCCCCGGCGGAGCGAGCGCGGAGCCGGCGAGCCGGGAGCACAGGCGGCCGCGCCGCGTCCTGGCCCGGCCCGGGCCCGCGCGCCAGCATCGTCCGCAGCGCGGGCATCCGGACCCTCCGGGCGCCCGGGGGGCTCCAGCAGGCGCGGGGGAACGGGAGGGGGCCTGCGTGCGCCGGCGGGTGCTCTCCAGGGGGCGCCCCGGCGAGGCCCAGAGCGGGCCGGGGGCGGCGGCGGCTGGAGGAGCCCCCCCACCTCCGGTCCGGCGCCCGGCTCAGCCGCCGGCGACGCGAGGCGCTCGCGGGGATTTGCAACTCGCCGGATCGAGTCCTCGCCGGCGGGGCCGCTGCTGCTGGGGAAGGTAAGGAAGGCTCCGGCGGGGGGCTGGGGGCGCGGCGGGTGGGGGCGCAGCGAGGGTGGGAGGGGGTCGGGGGAGGGGCGGGCGCCCAGACTTCCTAACTTCGCCGTTTGGGGCTTCGCAGCTCCGAGGTTTTGCGCTCAGAGCTCAGGAGTTTGGACCCCCACCCCCTACCCCCTCAGCCCCCTGCCTTCTCCAGCGGTGGCCGATGGAATGTGGCAGGTCCCCGCGAGCCCGCATTGGGCAGGCTGAGGAGGGGGCGACCCTGGACGCAGGAGAGGCTCCTCGGCGCCGCTCGCCTCCTCCCCATCCACACACGACAGCCTGGCACCCCTCCTCATCACATGCACAGGGCAGGCTGGGGAGGGCGTTCCCGCTGTACCCCCAGCACACACAGACGCTGGCGGGGGTCTAAGGGAGCCCCCCATGGCCCCCAACAGCCACACATAGACGCAGCAGGCTCCGGAGAGCCCCCGAGCGTGTCCCTCTCCTGCTAATCACGTCCAGAGCCCCCTACAGACATTGTAAGGGCCCGAGACGTCCTCCCCCCACGCACAGAGCTCGGGGCAGGCAGGAGAAAACCCCAGACTCCTTCTCGAAGCCCTCGCTCGTAGAAGCCCTCGCCTGTAGACCTGGCATTGGCAGTGGAGACTCCCTGGAGGTACTCTCCCCCACTTCGGGCGGAGGGCTATTTTTGCGCCCCCCACCCCCACGCGAACGCCCTCGCTCTTCCCTCCTTGTCTACCTTTCCACTGGGTCGGACAGGCCGCGCGGATAAGCCACTCTCAACTTTGGGCCGGCCCTATGCCGTCTCCGCTCCAAGCGCCGAGCACTCCCGGGCGCCGAGCATTCCCGGGTCCGCGTCGCCGGTGAGCAGAGGCCGCCGGCCCTCCACCGTCGCCGCGCTAGCTAGGAGCCGCGCGGAGCTGCCTCGAGGAACGAGCACGGCCCCCGCCCCCTCCTGGGGAGGCTGGGAGCTCTGGACCCGGCCAGGAGACCTCTCCGTAGGTCCCCGCGGCCCCCTGGGCGAGGTAGAGAGCTCCTCCGGCCTCGGGAGGGGGCGGCGGAGCTGAGAATCACCGCGAAGCGATGCGACCGGGAGGGCTTGACGGAGGCTGCGGCTCCGAGCCCGGGTCCCTCCTCCTGGCCGCGGCGGCTCCTGCTTGGCCACTCCCCGGCAGCCTGAAGAGAACGCCTAATCTGGCACCCCAGCCCCAGGCCGCTGGGCACCTTACCCCTTTCCACTTTTATTTTGGGCTTCTAAGTTTCTTGGAGCGCAGGCGCCCAGGCTGGGACCCGAAGAGCCCTAAGCCAGCCCTCTTTCAGCACCCGTCCCCGCCGCGACCTCCCCGTTCTTTCTCCGGGTCTGGGGCGCAGATTCCTGGGCTGCAACTCCGGAGTAGTTGAAAGGCAGGAAGGCGTGTGGGCGGGCAGGGGGCCTGCACTCCCGCCCCAGAGGAGCCGCTTGTCGTTTGTGTTGGGGAGGGAGCTGGGAGGTCTGCTCTCCCGCTCCATCCTGGGAACCCACGGAGACCCTCGGTACTCTCCCCACAGACACAAACACACGCCCCCTCGGAGCGAGAGCCGCCGCGGGGGAACAGCAGAGGCCGCGCGGGCGGAGGCGGGGGAAAGGGGAGCTGGGTCCCTTTTCTATCTGGGAGGGAGGTGGTATACGGTGTGTGGGGTCTGGGGAGGCGACTGTCACGTCTCCTAGAACCCTCATGCCTTCCACTCGTCTGCGACCCCGGCTGCCGAGGAGGCAACGAGGGAGGTCGAGCCGCTCCCTCCCGTGGGCGGCAGCGAAACTCTGCGCCCGCACGCCGGGGTGCCGCCGAGTCCGGCTTTGAGTACCCAGCAAGGTCAAGCAGGCGAAGGAGGGGGCGGGGGTTCCTGGGCGCGCCCCCGTCCGCGCACAGTCGGGGCCTTGGAAGGGGGTGTGCGCAGCCCGCCGAGTCAGTCCCGCTCGCCTGCCGCCCGCGCCCGGTCCCCGGAGGCGGACGTTGCGCGCGTTCGGGGATCCCGGAGCGCCCGGCGCCCCACGCCCTCCCTTTGGCTCGCTAGCTGCTCCTTGGCGCTGCTTTCAGACTTGTTGCGCCTCGATCTGGGGGGCAGAAGGCTGGCCCGGGAGACCCGGCGGCTGAGGGCCGAGCCGCGAAGCCCAGGGATGCGCCAGAGAGGCGCGCGGCTCCGCGGGTGGGCGCTGCGCTGGGGGGCTCGAGCCTGGGGTTTGCCGCCTCCGATCCCAGGGAAGGGCGCTTGTTCCTGCCGGGATCCCGCGCGGGGGCGGATAGAGGGCGATTCGTCGCCTCGGCCTCAGGCAGCACTCATCCGGATCCCGGGCTAGGGAGGGGGCGCAGCCAAGTTGTGGAGCCCTCGGAGGCCCTTCCCTCTCCCGCAGGCTCCGGCCCCTCTCGGACCTCGGTGGCCGCGTCCGTGAAATGGGGGCGCGAGCTCTGCTCTCGGATCCCTTCCAGCCCCCGACCCTCCGCACTTGTCCCGAGATCCAACGTGCCCGGTCCGCAGCGTGCTGGGTCTGCGGCGTCAGGGTGGCCCGGGTCCCGAGACCATCTGCGCTTGCGGACACAGCCGCGGGGCCTGGCATGAAGCGCCCCAGGGAGGGCCTAGCAAGCGCCCGGGGTCCGAGCAGCCTCCTGCGGCGTCCTCCGCCCCTGGTCGGCCCGACCCCGCCTCCGGGAGTGGGTCGTGGGGCGCGGAGCCCGTCCTCCGGGGACGCCGCGGGGCTCCAGGCCCAGGCGGCCGGCGCGGGGCCGCAGTGGCGGAGGGCGGAGGGCCGGCGCGCTGCCGCTGA
This sequence comes from Pan paniscus, assembly GCF_029289425.2. Classification (NCBI taxonomy): domain Eukaryota; kingdom Metazoa; phylum Chordata; class Mammalia; order Primates; family Hominidae; genus Pan; species Pan paniscus. The sequence continues at coordinate 159,884,002 of NC_073256.2, forward strand.
CTGCCGGGAGAGGGCGCCCGCACCGCGCCCGCGCGGCCCTGCCCGCCCCTTCCGTCTCCTCCGCGCCTGGCCCGCGGCTCCGGCCCCATCTTGGGCAGCCCCGGCCGCCACCTCCCTCCCGCCCGCCCGCCCGCTTGCTCGCTCGCTCGCCGTCCGCTCCCGCCGCCGGGTCCCGTGACGCGCCTCGGGTCTCGGCCAGAGCCCCCCTCGCCGGCCCGGCCCGGTCCCCGTGTGCGGTGCGCTGGCGTGAGCGCGCGTTTGCGTGCTGGTGTCCATGTGTGGCGCGCATGCACGTGCGTGCCCGTCCGGGAGGCTGGGGGCACGTGTGTGCAGGCATGCAGACTTGCACATGTGTGTGCGTGACGGGGGCGGGTCTCGCGCCGGTGTGGCCCCGGATGGCAGGATTTAGTCAAACCCCGTTTTACCGTCGGCTCTGGCTCTGGGCTGCCCCCGGGTCTGCTCTGTGTGCACGGGATGGACCCCTGGGAGGAAAACTCCAACACCCGACCCTCCGCAAAGACCCCGAACCAGGAGGGTATTGTTAACCCCTCCGGCCCCGCGAGCCCACGCCCTCCCTTTGTCCTCTGGTAGCCTCCGGCCTCCCTGGCTGCAGCTGCGCCATCGGCAGAGCTGTGACTTCTGGGTAAACACGCACAGGCCTGGGATCCCCCTGTAGACAGCCGGCGTGCACACAGAGGAAGTGGCACTCACTAGACGCGTGGGTGCCCATGTGAACACCCTCGAACTGGGAGCAGGGCAGGGGGCAGGGGGCAAGGGGGAGGGCGTGGTCCTGTGCAATCCCCCACCCCAAGCACTAAGGCTGCGGGAATATGCAGGAAAAAGCCCCTGACCAGCTCTGCCAAGGAGGCTCTGGGGAGTGCAAGAAGGCAACCTACAGAGGCCTAGAAGTGGGGCTCACCCAGGAGGTGTCCCACAGAAGGGCAGGTGGGTGGGTGATGAAGGGGTCAGAGGTCCGGGCAGAAGGAAGAGCCGGCAGTGCAAAGGCCCTGGGGCAGGGCATTGTGCGGGTGTGAGAAATAGACCAGAGCTGGAGAGGAAGGTGGGAGGCAGGACAGGGGCTGCAGAGGGGTCCGGACCAGACCTGAGCCCTGAAGGTCTTGGCCCATGTGCTGGGAGCTGCTGTCAGGAGCCATAGGAGGGTCTCGAACAGGGTTGGTGGCTTGGCCTGATGGGGATGCCAAAGAGATGGGGCGCCCCGTGGGCCGCCAGGTCATAGGGCGCATCAGGAGGCTGAGTGCACAGCCTGTTGAGTGCCGCTGCCACGCCCACAGCTGCATTGCACAAGACACAGGCCACATTCATCACAGTGGGCGGGCCGCAGCCAGCCCCGACGCCACCCAAAACCAACACACACCCCGGTGTGAGGTGCAGGCAGACACCCAGAGCAGGCACGCGTGTCCCCACAAAGGCAAGAAACACGGAACACCAGGGTGCCACGGCCCGAAAACCTGCGTCCCATTGTGGGCTCACGAGGACATGGGTCAGCACGAGCACACCGTGAGGTGCACACGGGTGCACACGGCACCCCCGCCCCGCGATGTGTGCCTGTCTACACACGCAGAGGGGAAGGAGCGGAGGTTCAGACCTACAGACCGCACGATCCAGAAGACACAGCCTGGATGTTCATGTCCAGGGATGGGGCAGGGAGGCCACCGCAGGCAGAGACTGGCAGTGGGACCCAGGGGGTGCTGGCCCTGCGTTCTGCTCTGTGACCTTCATCAGGCCCCAGCGCCTCCTTTCCTCATCTGTGCTCCACTCCTCCGGGTTAAGGTGAGGATCCCCCTTCCCCCGCAAAGCACATGCCACTGAGGAGGTGGCTCCGGACATCTCCACTCCTGCCCCACCCTCCCTCTCTTCTTTTTTCATACTAACTCATTTCTGTTAATTGAGGAAGCAACAAAAAATAGGATCAGTACCAAAGGACTAGCCTCCTTCCTCCACAGAGCCCTGGTCCTCTTGCCTTCTGCTACCCCGTTACAGGCTCTTGTTCGGGGCTACCCTGCCTGGAGGGACCGGTGGGGACCTCTGCCCCTCCTCCCTCCTTCCCTGCATGGGTTTCACAAACACAAACATGCACACACCCACCCCTTCTGTCCCCTGTCCTGCTCATCGCCAGCCGCAGCACCCTCATATTTGACACCAGCACCCTCACTGCCCCCCTACCATCTCACCCCACCCCATCACCCCCACCACCATTGCCCCCGAGGCTACCTCAGCCGCACCCTGCCGCCAGCACCACACTGCACCATCATTCCTATCTGACCCCACCTCCATCCCCAACACCAAAGCCAACAAACACCTTCCCCCCATCACTCCCACTCGCCTCAGCAGCACCTGGACACCCCTCACAGCCACCTCCCTCAGCATGATCGCTGTCACCTTGGCCCCCACCTTAGGCTCCTGTCCCCTTCACTGGCCCCCATGGCTGTCCTCCTGCTTGTGGCATTCTGTTCTCTCGGGCATCCCTCTCTGGGGCTTGGTCAGGGGAAGGGCACGACAGAAGTCCTCTCTGCAGCTTCGCTGTCAGGCCCCCAACCACTTGCCTTCCTGGGAGAGGAGCATGCGGCAGGCTGGTCCCCTGCAGCCCACCAGGCAACTGAGCTGTCCCGGCCCAGCGCAGCTGAGGTCAGGAGGACCCAGGGATTACTGGGAGCTCAGAGACTGGGGTGGACCTTGAGATGAGACAGAACCTGTGTCCTGGTGCCTGTCCCCCACTCCTCACTCAGCTGTGGGCCAGTTTTGGGGGTGCTGACTCTTGACTGAGACATGTGGTTGAGGGGTCTTTGAAGTAAGAAACGCAGAGGAGCGGCCAGGAGGCTGAGAAGATGGCGCTGGCTGGGCACTGGCCTGGGTGCAAGGCGGGGAAGGAGGCTTGCAAAGCCGACACCCCACCCCGGACCACCGGGCCCTGGGGGCACACGGTTGGTCTTTGGGCCAGCACCTCTCTGAGGCTAAGTTGGCATCTCTGTGACAGGAGGGTGGGTGGCCCTACCTGCCTGTCCTGGAGAGTGCCAGAGCGTCCAGGGTAGCGCCTGTGTAGTGCCGGGGAGGGTAGGGCTGTCCAGGCAAGTCTTGGTGAGGCCCCAGTTCCAGCTCGGGGGTAACGGCCACCCCAGAGGAACGCATTTCAATGGGATTTCAGAGCCCCGGGGAAAAGGAATGGGATTCAGGGAGGAGGAGAAGGGCCCCTGCACTCTGCACCCCCTCCCTGTTCCCCAGCCCCAGAGAGCCTGTCCCTGTGCCCATTCCAGATCTCACGGGCAGCTCCTCCAGAAAGCCTTCCTCTCCACCACAGCGCGCCCACATGCACACATAGACCCGCCTTGCCCCTCGCACACCTGAAAGACGTATGCAGACCCAATGCTGGCAACTCACTCTGTGCGCACACACTTGCTCACATACACCTGCACACACGCATGTGCACACAGCCCTTGAACAGTGTGCACACACACTTGTAATAACTCACAAAAGGAGCATGCACACACCCTGCACATGCACACACTTCCTCACCCCCCCGAAGCACACATGCCACGTGCACACTCACGTGTGCGACTCAGCTGGAACATGCACATTCTGTTCCCCACACTCGCTCACACACACACACCACTCACACCTGCACAGCTTTCACCTGTACTCACCACACGGACACATGCACACATATGTGCAGCACACACGGCCACACCTGCATCCTCTAGCCCCTCCTTGCGCCGAGGCTGCTCACCTACTGGACACACCTACTCTCTCCCTCAGTCTCGCTCCTCCCAAATGCTGGGCCCTGGCTGCAGCTGTTCCTCCCCATTGCCACATAACCGTAACACCGCAGGCCTGCCCGCCGTGGTGGGGTGGAGGCCTGGGTTGGGGCCTGCTCCCGGGATACAGCCTCCTCTCAGGGGTCCTCGAGCCAGGAGACCAGCCACTTTGGAGTCCAGGCTGAGTGCAGCCTCCTCTTCAGGTCCCCATACTGTTGCTAGGGGCTCACCAGCCTGGTGGGCAGCCCTGCCTTCGAGGGCAACTTCTAGGCAAGGTAGCCCTCCTCACTCTGGCCTCGGACCGGCCCCGGGGTGTGCCTGGAACCTCAGTGCAGCAGGGCGGGGACAGAGGAGCTTCAGCACGGGGAGCATCTTTAGGGCCTGCAGGTGGCTTGGGGTGATGAGCCCTAGACTACGGGAGATGCAGTGAGGCCCGGAACCTGAGGGCCGTTGGAAAGCTGGCCTCTGACGCTGGGCCAAGGTGGTCTGGGACAGTTGGGTAGGATGAGGGGTAACACAGCTCCTATCTTCCCCTGGAGTCACTAGGGGCCGGTCAGTCCCTCTGGGCCTGTATCCATGTCTGGGGAACTGCAGGCTGTGATCACCTTGCCTTCTGCAGGTGGGGGGTCAGATGAAGGTCTGTGTGCCAGGGCAGAGCATGGGGCCGGCCAGAGCGGAGCTTGGCACAGGACGGGGCCCCTTCTGCCTCAGCCCCACAGTGGTCTCTGTAAGAAGGGTCTTTCTCTCCCGGCCAGCAGCTCTGGCCAGATTCTTTGGGCACCCCTGTGCCCAGGCAGCTGGGTGGGGCTGGGCCTGGCAGGCTCTGTGAACATGGTGGGCTCCCACACCCTTGGGGGCGCACCCCCAGGGGGTCCGACCCTGCTGGCAGCCCTGCCCACCCTTAAGAGAGGCTTCCCTGGCCTGCCTCTGCTGTGGGTGGCACGTGACCTAGGCTCTCTACGGGCAGGCCTAGCTACCCTGCAGGTTGACCAGTGGGGGTGTGGTTGGCACAAGCTGGGGTAGGACAGGTGGCATCTGGGGGTCACCCTGTCGGGGGGAGGCTATCTCGGCACCCCCTCCTCGACTTGGCTAGTCCCCGACTCTCTGGCCCACTTCTTATGGCTCTGAACCCCTGAGACACCCAAATAAGTTGTCCTGGGCCCATGTCAGGGGCCCTGCCAGGACCTCACAGGCGGGGGACCGTGCTGCCTCTGCTTCCGGTACCAGGCCGCTTGAATGGGGGCCGTGGGCACCCTGAGCGGGGAAGGCCAGCCGTCTGCCTCCCAGCCCCCTGGGCAGTCAGTGACGAGGGCGCCCACCCCGCCCCTCCCCCCGTGCAGCCTTTTCTCAGGACACACAGGCGGGCACTGTTCAGAGGGCCGGCAGGACAACAGAGTGCCTTTTGTGGCTGGTGTCTGGGGATGCCATTGGTGGCCTAGGGTGGGCGGGGAGGGGACGCAGGAGGCCTGGGCCCAGGGTCGGGTCTGTCCAGTGTGGACTGGACCCAGAGCGGGCATGGGGTGCCGAGCCTCATGGAGGAGCCCCAGTGCCCCTGAGAGAAGGGCCTTGGACAGCATCCACTGCCCCGGGTTGGATGGTGGGGAAACCGAGGTGCAGGGTGTGATTGGAACCCAGGCCTGGTGGCAGGGTGGGGTGCGTGTGTGCAGTCTGCACAGGCCCAGGATGGCGGCGGGAGGCGGGTGTGGTGCCTCTCATCTGAGGGTGTCTGTGATGGGGGTTACTGCCTTGCCCACCTCATGCAGAAGCTGTGAGATTGAAGGAGGGGTTCGTATATCATCTCAGGCCCGTTGCTGGCCTGCGGTCAGTGTGTAGTGAACGTTGGTGCCCTCTTCCCCACGCTGTGGCTCCCAACTCTGCTTCCCGGCCCAGCGTGGCTAGCTCCTGCTGCCCCACCTCTCTGGGTCCCCTGTCTGCCAGCCCAAGCCCTCACCCTGTCACCTCTGCCCAGAGACCAGTGGCACCCCCCGCCCTCCCTGAGGCCACCTCGCAGAAGCTGGCCAGCCTCCTCTGCAGCAGAAGGGATGGGGGCTAGACACCAGAAAGAACTTCCTGACAACAAGGGCAGTTTGACCCTGGAGAAGGTGATGAGAAAGGCAGGAACCTGTGAGGGCTTTGCTGGTAATTGGTCACTGTCCTTGGGAAGCTGAGGGGCAGTGGGTAACGGGAGCTGCTGTTATCCAGGTGGAGATATGGAAACCAATGACCAGAGAAGTGGCCTGTGGTTCGGGGACCAAGACAATCGCCCACTTCTCTGCAAGAGAGTTGGTGACAGTTTTGCCATTAAATTGTAACACTTAAAGACAGGAGTGGCCAGCGCCCACACTGGTCCCCCAGCAATGGGGGCAACCCATGAGCCTCTCCCACCCTGTCACCTGTTGCCTGGATGCCCGGAGCTTTCTGTCCTCATAGTGGAGGCCTGGCATGGGGTGGGCTCAGGGGTCAGCCCGGCCTCAACCTTCAGGGTCCCTGACTGCTGCATGGAACACGCCTTTGGAGGATGAGGCTGGAAAAGCCTGCTGGGGAAATCAAGGCATCTGACGGAGAAGCACGGAGCATGGATTTTGAGGGACCAGGGCCAGGTCCAACCCCCAGGGCTCCCAGGGGATCCTCCCAACCGAGGGGACCTGGGAGCTGGTGTGGCCGAGGGGAGGAGGGTGAGCCAGCCCAGGGGAGCCGAGGCCAGAGGTACAGCTGTGCAGATACCACAGCAGCTGCCCCAGGGTGGAGCCATTGTTGGCTCAGGCCTGGACCCCTTTCTCCAAGGCTGTGACTGTGTGTGGTTCTGGCTAAACGCACCCTCTGGGGCACACCCTCCTCTCCCAGCCCCGTCTCTGTCCCCGCTGCCCTCACATCTCAGCAAGTACAGCACGAAGCCCAGGCTGTCCCACAGCCACGTGGCCTTGTACAAATGTGTCGCATGTGTGTGTTCATGCTCACATATGCACACTCACAGGCACACAGGAACACATGCACACACATATGCACGGGCACACACAGGCACACACGTATGCACACATGCACTTGTGCACACATTGACACACATCTGCTTCTCCCCCTCCACATCTCAGCAGAGGCCACCAGCCCCTCCCCCATTTGCTCTCTGGAAGTCTCCTGTGACCCTGTCCACATTGACCTTCCTCCTGGCCCAGACACTACACAGGCCCACCCCTGCCCCCAGCAGGCAGAGGGACCCACTCATCCTCAGGGCCCCACTCAGGCGCTGACGCCTCCTGGATGCCACCCTGGGTGCCAGGAGGGATCAGGAGTCTCCCCTGCACGCCCCACCCCATCTCAGCTAGACTGTCGGCCAACACTGCAGCCATGTGACCTGGGCTGCAGTGCCCGGCTGGGGCCTGGCGTCGGGGGGACAGGAGCCTGAAGAGATGGTCCCTGGTCGCCCCCGGCCTTGGCCAGCTCTCTGCCCGCCTGGGCCTGCCTTGGTGTGAGAAGGCTCCGGGGTGGCCCCGTTGGAGGGTGGCGGGCAGGTGGGGTGCAGGAGACCTCGGCTGGCTCAGGGATGGGTGGGTCTGCTGGGGGCAGGGCAGGGGGTGAGTGTGGCAGGTGGGGAGGCCCGTGCCCACTGGCAGGCTCAGGGGTCATCAGCCAAGACAACGGCCTGGGCTCCTGCCCAGCATTGCCCAGTGGCCCAGCCAGAAAAGGCAGGTTTGGGCCAGTACTGTGGGTCTCAAATTCATATCAGCCGGGCCAGCCTTCCGGCCAATATGGCCTCTCCCAAGGCCTGGGCGGGGAGCAGCTCAGTCAGAGATGTTCTAGGGGATGCTGGGGAGCCGGGAAGTAACCTGAGCCCTCTCTCCCCACACCCCCCTGACTTGCTGATGGCCCCTGTGGTCCCTCCTGTGGAAGCCCAGGGCTTCAAGGTTTAAGAATCCCAGGGATGGACACTTCTGGGCCATCTCCTGGCCCCAAGACAGTCTGCCGAGGCCCCAGGTCCCTGCCAGGGCACTGGGCAGTTGCGCTGCCTGGCCCTTAGCCCCTCTCCCTGAAGGTACCTCCTCCCTCCTCCCTCTCCAGGCCAGAAGTGGGCCGTGTGCACCTTCCATGCCTGGCTGGTCCTGGGGCCTCCCCCTTCCACCTCCTGAGCACTCTCCTTCCCCATGGCCACTCCTGGCCCTCATGCCACTCCCTCGCCATCACCCCAGGGTGACCCCAGCGCTGCCAGGGTGGCCCTTCTAAGGGGCGGTTCTGATAGGGGCACTGGCTGCTTCTGATCCCCTCTGCCACCTCTTGCCTACAGGGTGGGCCTCATACCCTAAGAGGGTTCAAGGCGTGGAGTCAGCTGGTGACAATGAGGGGCGACCAGTGATACCAGGGCCCTAGGGGATGCCAGGAGGCCTCCACTCGGCTCAGCTCTCAAGGGCCCGGGGACAGTGGCAGGGGTAGGCCCTCGTCCACCTGCTCTGGGGCCATGCTGGGCCGTGCTGTGCAGAGAGCATGGGCGGTGACCCGCAGGCCTGAGCTGCATTCTAGGCTCAGGTGCCCGGTACCGGCTGTGAGCCTCCACCAAGGCATGGCCCCTCTGTGGACCTCAGCATGCCCATCTGTCAAATGGATCTGTAACAGGGTGCCTCAGTGACAGAGTGCCTGGCACACATCCTATCTCCCTGTGAACCTGGGATGGACTCTTCCGTGTTTTCTCACCAAGCTGGAGCCTGTCCTGGGACACCCCTCCCAGGCCTGCACAGTCCACACGGCGTTGCGGACACCAGCCGCGTCGTGGCCAGCTGGGCTTATGAGGCTGTGCTCCCCTTCCAGGCTGCCAGGCTGTACCAGTTTCCAGGTGGGATGACCGAGGCCCTAGACTCCGTGCCCGGCCGCAGGCCCACAGAGGCTGGTCCTTGTACACCCCAGCTCCTGTGCCTGCTCCTGGCACCGCAGGCCCCTAGAACCTGCCCCGCCCTGGGAAGGCTATGGGGTGGAGCTGCCAGGGCCTGGGATGAGGAGGGGAAAGGTGGGCCTTGGCATCTTGAGCTGTGCGGGTCCCTCTGGGGTGAAGGTGGTGCATCTGGGGGTGACACCAACTCGGGGTCAGGGCTAACAGGATTGCCTGGGGCCTCCTTGGCACTTGGAGGGGCATATGGGGCAGTGAGGCTGGCTGACCTGTGGAGGAGTCAAGGCCACGTGGGGTCAGCACCAGGTGGGACTGGCACTCTGCCAGGCTCTGCCGACACTCACCCAGGACTGGGCTCACCCCGGGACTGTAGCGCAAGGTGAGGCTGGGGAGGCCTTCTGGCTGTGGGACCTGCCCACAGCTGCTCGTCTCCATGAGATGGTGAGGGGGCGCCCAGGACAGCCCGGCTTTTCCATGCCTTGTCCAAGCCCACCCAGCCAAGCGTGTCTGGGGGCAGGACTGGAGGAGGGCTTCCAGGAGGCAGGGGACATGGCAGCATCTTCCCAGGTCTGCCACGAATGCGCCAGGATGGGAAGATTGTTTTGTAGGTTTGTCCCTTTTAAAAAAAATTTTCTCTTGGGAGCCCAGAATGTTTGCCAGGAATGAGACCACAGAGGGCCAGGTTGGGCCATGTCTGTTCCCAGATCCAGAAGCCCCAGTCAGTTTCCTCCCCCTGCTGGGAGCACTTCCTGCACCCCCCTGGCTAAAATTCCCCCACCCAGCTCTTAATCTCTTGTTGAGAGCAGTGGGGTGCCCATCCCACTTTACAGATGGAGAAACCGAGGCTTTATGGTGAGAGATGTGTCCGAGGCCACTGTGCAGTCAGGAGCACAGCCCGAGTCCAGCCTCCGGCCTCCTGGCTCCCATGGGCTCAGAGCCTCTGCTCAGGCTGGGGCCAGACCTCGAGGCTGCCTGGGCCCAGCTCCCTGCTCTGCCTACAAGGCTGTGCAGGAAGGACGCCAGGAGGGGACTGCAGAGCAGTGACCGACCTTGTGTTGCCAGCCAGCTGGGCCCGGGCAGCAGGAAGCGGCAAGTCCCGTGGGCGGGCGACCGGCATTTGCGCGGTCAGCAGAGCGGAGGCATCCCCACCAGGAGGCCGGGTGGCCTGGGGGAGGGGGACTGGCTACAGCTCCCCTCCCTCCCGCACTGGCTCAACTGCTGGGTGGGATGGACGGCCTGGCCAGAGGCCTTGGGGGTGGTGAGGAGACTGAGGTCTGTAGGCAGAAGGAACTTGCCAAGGTCCACAGCGAGGTGGATGCCCGCTGGGCCCAGGGCAGCCCCCGATCCAGGGCCTTCGCTGTACCTCTGCTCACCCGTGGTGCTGTGAGTGGGCAGTCACTCAACCTGGGCCCTCTCCTGGAGCTGGGAGGTGTCTCCTGGTGGCACAAATTTAGGGTCAGCCTGGGGCTCACGTATGGGTTCTCCGACCCACTCACTGTGACGGGTAAATTATGGATTCTCTCTGTGTCTCAGTTTTCCCATCATGAATGATAGGAAGTAATGCTAGCCTTGCAGAGGAAGGGCAGAGGTGAGGTGGCTCCTGGTGGCTCCATCCCCCCTCCATCCCTCCCCAGGCCCTGTGCCTGTAGCTTTAGGGCACGAGGGCACACGTGGGAGGGCCGAAAGAGAGCTTCCTGGCAGGAGCACCAGCTGGGCACAGGCCGCTGGAGGCTGCAGAGGGCAGTCTTGGGGGGGCACCAAATCTGAACTCCCCTCACCCCAAAGATCCAGTCATTGCTATTGAGGCTCTGCACCCCCTTCCTGCTCCCCAAGCCTTTAGAAAGGGCTCGGGGGCCAGACGGGAGGCTGGGGAATGGCCCGAGTAACCTTTCTCCTGTGCTCCGGGCCCACTTCCCTTCCCACGGGGTTTGCAGAATCTTCCTGGGAAGGAGGAAGGTTAGAGAGGAGGGACCAAGGTCAGCAGGAAAGACAGAGCCTGAGAGAGCTACACCCTCCACTCACAGAGGGGCAGCCACGCAGAGCGTGGTGAGCGAGTGGGCAGGCAGGCCAGGGCCCCCGGGAGCCACGCCAGGCTGCGTGGGCAAAGGGGTACCACCAAAAGCCCCAGGTGGACTGCCAGCCCCTCCCTGCTCAGGCTTGGGTGGAGGCGGAGGTACTTTGTTCCCCAAGCTGGGCCGCTGCCCCTGCAGGTGGTCACATTGGTGAGTGGCAGACAGACAGGTGGACGGAGCAGGTGCCTGGGAGGGTGCCAGGGCCTGTGTCTGCGGCCCAAAGTCCTCCTGCCCTCGTTGGTAGCAGGCTAAGCTGCCTCCTCTGAGAGAGCTCACCCCCATGCCCAGAGCCCACGTCTCCCCAGGTGCTCACTCTGACCGTCTGCTCTTTCTCTTCCAGCTGCTGCTGGTGGCCACAGGCTGGCACCAGGGCCCTGGACTTTAGAAGCCGTTGCTGCCCTCTCTGTCACCTGAAGCGGGGCCCTCTCCCATCCCACCCTTGCCCCGCCTCCCTGCCCCCACCGGGCCGGCCCTGCCCGCCGCCGGACCCTGGCATGTCAAGACCTGGTCCGCGCCTGCCTGCCCAGCCCGCGGAACCCCGGCGGCCCCGCGAGCTAGGATGAGGGGCCAGGCCGCCGCCCCGGGCCCCGTCTGGATCCTCGCCCCGCTGCTGCTGCTGCTGCTGCTGCTGGGACGCCGCGCGCGGGCGGCCGCCGGAGCAGACGCGGGGCCCGGGCCCGAGCCGTGCGCCACGCTGGTGCAGGGAAAGTTCTTCGGCTACTTCTCCGCGGCCGCCGTGTTCCCGGCCAACGCCTCGCGCTGCTCCTGGACGCTACGCAACCCGGACCCGCGGCGCTACACTCTCTACATGAAGGTGGCCAAGGCGCCCGTGCCCTGCAGCGGCCCCGGCCGCGTGCGCACCTACCAGTTCGACTCCTTCCTCGAGTCCACGCGCACCTACCTGGGCGTGGAGAGCTTCGACGAGGTGCTGCGGCTCTGCGACCCCTCCGCACCCCTGGCCTTCCTGCAGGCCAGCAAGCAGTTCCTGCAGATGCGGCGCCAGCAGCCGCCCCAGCACGACGGACTCCGGCCCCGGGCCGGGCCGCCGGGCCCCACCGACGACTTCTCCGTGGAGTACCTGGTGGTGGGGAACCGCAACCCCAGCCGTGCCGCCTGCCAGATGCTGTGCCGCTGGCTGGACGCGTGTCTGGCCGGTAGCCGCAGCTCGCACCCCTGCGGGATCATGCAGACCCCCTGCGCCTGCCTGGGCGGAGAGGCGGGCGGCCCTGCCGCGGGACCCCTGCCCCCCCGTGGGGATGTCTGCTTGAGAGATGCGGTGGCTGGTGGCCCTGAAAACTGCCTCACCAGCCTGACCCAGGACCGGGGCGGGCACGGCGCCACAGGTGAGTGACTGGCGGGGAAACCTTCGGACAGGGGAGGTGGGCATATAGGGGGAGGTGGGCAGACAGGGGAGGCTGGCGGATGGGGGGAAGTGGGCGGACAGAAGAGGTGGGCGGGCAGGTGGAGGTGGGTGGGCATGAGGTGGGCCAGGGTCTTCTTCCGCAGTGCTGCCCTGCTAGGACCGCTGTCTGGGGAGTGTGTACCCTGGCACCCTCCCAGGCGCCTGCTCCATCCACCCGTGCACAGAGTAAGAGTGAAGGTCACTGTAGGTGTGCAGGGCCAGCCCGGGCACACGGCGGGTGCTGGTTGAGCATTGAAGGCCTAATTCCCTCCAGGATGGGAAAGGGTCATCCTCCTAGCTGGGAGAGGGCCCGCCCTTTCTCTCCGGCAGGACAACTTTAATGGGCCAGAGGCTGCAGCGGCCTGAGGCTGGGGACTGCAGGAGCCTCTGGGGCTGGATGATGGTCCTGGGGACTCGGGCTGTGTGGAAGGGTCGGCAGGTGGGCTCTGTGGAGACGTGGTCAGGAGATGAGGTTTCAGGTTGAGTATGCTCTCGGTGGATGAATCACATCTGCCACGCGCTCTAGGTGCTGGGGCCACGGCTGCAGCAGTGAAAACCCTCCAGAGCCCTGCTCTCAGGCAGCTGCGTAAGGGAGAGAGGAAGGCCCTAAGCACGAAGACACGAGCAGCCAGGCCTCGGGCAGTGATGAGAGCCTTGCACTAGAACCGGGCAGGGCTGGCCCCTCATGGCAGGGTTGCCATTGTACCTGGAGGTCAGGGAGGCTGCGAGGATGAGGGACCTTGTTCAAAGCTCTGCGAGAGGTGGGGGAACCTCATGCCAGGAAGAGAGAACGGCAAGTGGCGAGGCCTGGGTGGCTTTGTGCCCGGAGAGCACAGAGGGGCAGGGGCCAGTCCTGTGGGACTGCCAGCCTCTGGGACACTGGCTTTTCCTGCTCATGAGACAGGAGCGTGCGCAGGAGCAGCGTCCTCGGGGTAGAGCCCTGTGGAGGCCCCGTGGGCCTCAGTGCAGGAGATGGGTCCCGTACACACCTAGGGCATGGAGACCCCTTGCTGATGGGTGACGTGCAAGAAAGAAAAGGAAGCCCAGGGTTTTGGTGTTAGCATCTGGGAAGATTGGGGGATTGGAGGGGTTTGCGTTTGCAATGCCAGGCAGGGGCTGACTGCGTACATCGGGTGTTTGGGGGTGAGGCTGGGCTGTGTACTCGAGGCTGGAGGGCCATCTTGGGGCAATGGGACCCTTAGGGGTACCCAGGGGCCTTGACTTCTCTGGGGCCAGTGAGGCCTATGGACTTCTCCTCAGAATTTTGTGTTTAAAGGCACAAAATAGGCTACGCAGGGCTACAAAGGAAGCCATTTATGCTGGAGCATGGTTCTACCCACAACACGGGGCCATAGATCCCAGATAAGAAGCCTCTGTGAGGCCGTGAGTGGGGCTAGAGAGGGGCCAGAGGAAGGAAGCACAGGCGTGAGGCTCGGCCCAGCCCTCCAGTGGCCCGAGGAGGAGGGGGGCAGCGCCCCTGGGCAGTGGGGGGCCAGGAAGCCAAGTGGTCATGCTGTCTCAGGACAGGTGGGCACCTCAGCTGCGTCAGGTGCCGCCAGCGGCTGGGTGGGAGGGGCTGAGGACCAAGCCCCCACCAGGCAAAGTGGAGGTCACTGTGGCCTTGGTGAGGGCGGCTTCTGTGGTGTGGCAGGGATGAGTGTCAGGGGGACTGGGGAGAGAATGAAGTAGAGTATGGAGGGCTCTTTCAGGGAGTAGAGGTGGGGCGGTGGATGGTTTGGGAGGTGGGAGGCTGCAGGAGGACTGGGCCCAGTGGTCACAGGCACACCTGGCCGTGCATCTTGGTCTGCCACTCCTGGTCACTTCACCCCTCGAAGCCTTGGTTCCTTCCTTGGCAGAATACCAACTCCTTTGCAGAGCGTTTTCCTCCAATTGATGGGTCTCAGGGGCCCGGCCCAAGATTACACCCACTACTGAAGAGCTGGTCGTTAGCAGCATCAGGGGGCAGCAGCTCTGCCATTCCTAATAGTGCTCGGAACAGCGTGGAGCTTGTTGGAAAGAGCTGGGGGGACAGACGCATGTGACGCGTGGAGAGGCTGGGGCACTGTGTGACGTGGGTGTCGGAGGGAGCGCCGAGCTTCACTCCTCACTGGGCACCTACTGAGTGCAGGCACCCTATGGTGTAAGGTGGTCGGGCCTCCTGTGGAGATCCCACATTATCTTGGGAACCCAAGGGCCTTAGCAGGGCTTTGGGCAGAAGAGCCAGATGGTTGGGCTGTGAGTGCAGAAGAGATGTCAGCCCTGAGGGGAAGCCTGGGACGGGCTGGCAGCCGGTGCCGGCATTCAGGAGGGGACTGCCACTGGCCTGGTCAGGACGCAGCAGCAGCAGTGGGAGGGAAGAGGAGGGCCTTGGGGTGCAGCTGATGATCGACTTACTGATGAAAGGATGTGGACATGGGCAGGGAACCCCTCCCAGGTGTCCCACCAGAAATGAGGATGTCAGCTGAGTTGAGGAAGTGGGGCTGGGGGTTGCAGGGGAGAAGAAGATCTGGAGGTCAGAGTGGGACTTGAGTGTGAGCTGCCTGTGAGGCAGCCAGCTGGCAGTGTCATGTGAACCAGCAGCTCTGACACCTGGAGCACCAGGACAGGGCCAGGGTGGGGCAATGGATGCTTGAAAATAGCTTCTGAGCCACTTTTGCAGAGCCCCAGGGCCTGGGTTCAAATCCCAGCCTGACCTGGCTTGTCGTGTGTCCCTGGGCCAATTCCATCAGCTCTCTCATCCCCTCAGGCCCCTCGTCTTTAAAACAGGAAGGGTAAAAATATCTTGTTTCCTAGATTGCCCTGATGAATGAGAACTGGGGTGAAGTGTTTCTAAGCAGAAGCGATGTTGACGATGAAATATCAATATCCTCGCGTATTCTTAGGCAGGGAGACTCTAGAGGGCTCAGGGAGCAGAGACAGACTGGAGGCAGGGATATTCGAGCAGCTTGAGGTGTGCACGGAGATTCTGAGAAAGGGAATGTTTGGAGGTGGTGCTCAGAAAGAGGTGGGAGGATGTGTGTTCACGCATGCATTCATGCAAGTGTGTTGTGTGTGCATGTGGGTTCATGCATGTGTGTGTGCAAGTGTGGCATGTGCACATGTTTGCATGCATGGCATACGTGTGTGCATATGTGCTCATGCATATATGTGGTGTGGGTGCCCCCATGTAAGTATGGGTGCGTGTGTGTGTGTGTGCGCACGTGTGTGCAGTACATTACGCATGTGCGTGTGTGTGCCACATGCATGCACGGTGTGAATGTATGTATCGAGGCTGGGCTCTGTGCAGCGATTTTGACAGAACACAGGTAAAGGCTGTGGGGCAGGGGCCGTTGGTTTTGTGGAAAGACGGCTAGAGGGCATATTGACTCGGCTGCTGGCAACATGAAGCAGGGAGCTTGTCATCTTGTGCAGGATGGGGTGGAATGTCGTCTCCCAGGCCCAGAGACAGTTCGGACCCTAGTGCCCATGCTCTGTGCCCAGAAGGCCCTGATGCTTCCAGGACCACAGGAGCAAAAGTGATCTCAGTAGTAATAGTCATTTATTGAGTGTTTACTTTGTGCCAGAGGCACCTGCACGGGAGATAGACTCCTGTGGAGGCACGCTCTGCCTCAGGGCCTTCACACAGCTGTTCCCTCTGCCAGGAACAGTCTTCCCTAGAGACCCGCAGGGCTCCCGCCTTCCAGTCCTCACGCACATGTGACCTTTCATTGCAGGCTACCCTGACTGTCCTGTTGAAAATGGCAGCAGCTCTGGGCCCACTCTCTGACCCTTTATCCTGCCTCTGTCTCTGCACACATGTGTCACCTCTCAACACACTGCATAATTTCCCTTATTTGTTGTGTCCACTTCTGACTGTCCAGGCCAGGATGTAAGCAGCACAAAGCAGGCATTGCCAGTTCCCTGACGTGCCCCCCAACGTGTAGAACAGTACCTGGGAGCAGCAGGCACTCAGTCAGTCCACGTTGGAGAAAATCAGGCACAGACATGTTAAGGCAGCAGCCAGGGCCACACAGCTTGTAAGTGGCAGGCTGATGGCAGAGCCCCTTGACGCTGCCATCGAGTGGTAACACTAGGGCGTCTGCAGTGAGCTCTGCTCAGAGCTGTGCGTGTGTGCATGTGTGTGAATGTGTCTGCACATGTGCATGTGTGAATGTGTGCATGTGTATCTGTGAATGTGAATGTGTGTGCACGCATGCATGTGTGTGAATGTGTCTGCACGTGTGCATGTGCGAATGTGTGTGCATGTGCATGTGTATGAATGTGTGTACACGTGCAGGTGAGTGTGTGTGCGCGTGTGCATGTGTGAATGTAAATGTGTGTGTACATGCATGTGTGTGAATGTGGGAGTGTGTATGTGCACGTGCATGTGTGTGAATGGGAGTGTGTATGTGCACATGCATGTGTGTGAATGTGGGACTGTGTATGTGCACGTGCATGTGTGTGAATGGGAGTGTGTATGTGCACGTGCACGTGTGAATGTGTGCACGTGCGTGAATGTGAGTGTGTATGCACGTGCATGTGTGAATGTGTGTGTGCACGTGCATGTGTGTGCACGTGTGTGAATGTGTATATGCACGTGCGTGTGAATGCGACTGCGTGTGTGTGCACGTGCATGTGTGTGTGTGTGCACACATGCATGTGTGTGAATGTGTGTGTGCGTGTGCAGATGTGTGTGTGCATGTGTGTGAATGTGTGCACGTGCAGATGAGTGAATGTGTGTGTGCACGTGCATGTATGAATGTAAATGTGTGTGCACATGCATGTGTGTGAATGTGGGAGTGTGTATGTGCACGTGCATGTGTGAATGTGTGTGCACATGCATGTGTGAATGAGTGTGTGTATGCACGTGCATGTGTGTGCATGTGTGTGAATGTGTGTATATGCCCATGTGTGTGAATGCGAGTGCGTGTGTGTGCACGTGCGTGTGTGTGAATGTGTGCGTGCCTGTGTGTGAATGTGAGTGCATGCACATGCATGTGTGTGAATGAGTGCGTGTGTGAATGTATGCGTGTGTGTATGTCTCTGTGTGTGCACGTGCGTGTGCGTGGGGGGATGGGGTGGCATGAGGACCAGACAGGCAGGTGACCATTCAGAAGACACACAGCTGAGCGGAGGCAGAGTTGACCCCAGATCCTGCCAGCTGAGACCTGTGCCCAGGGAGCGTTGTGCCCTCGCTGTGGGCCCCAGGGACACTGGGACAGGCTTGTCCATCCGTCGATGTCCCTAGCAGGCAACACACAGCCAAGTGCAGGAGCAAGCAGGCAGCCCAGGCCAGCCCGTGGCCCATTTTCAGCCCTGCCCCCCGCACAGCCTGTCCAAGTGCCACATGGCCACGTCACGCGTCAGACTCTGCAAACACTCCTCAGGCCAAGCAACTGTTCCCCTCCACCTCGCGCTGCCCCACGCCCCACCGCCCCCCAGGCTGTCAGGCCCCTCTCCTGCCGGCTCTCTCTGGCCCTCATCACTTCCTCCCCACTGCCTCCCTTTGCATTTTTCCGCCTAGGGTGAGTGGGGCCATTTCTCTCAAGGGTTGTTTTAAATATTCATGTTTTAATTAAAGAATTTTATTGCACGAGCGACATGGAAGATCATGAAAAAGCAGCGTCCTGGGGCCTGGGAGCAAGTGTGTGTGTCCTCCTGTGTGTGTGTGTGTGTGTCCCTATGTGTCCCCGTGTGGTGTGTGTGGAGCCATTTTTTGCACAAGGAGGGACAGGGGAGCCACTCCTTTTGCACAAGGGCCAATTTAGTGTATGTGTCCCTGTGTGTGTGTCCCTCTGTGGTGTGTGTCCCTGTGTGTGTGTCCCTGCGTCCCTATGTGTGGTCTGTGTGCCTGTGTGTCCTTGAGTGTATATCCCTGTGTGTCCCTGTGTGCATCCTCTGTGTGCCCACAGGGAGTGGGTATGGGAGGCTGGGCTGGAACTGGGTGTGGAGTGTGAACCCACACATTCCGTTGGGCTCCTGGATCCTGCAGGGGTGTGGGAGGCTTACTGCTGGCCGAGGGGCTGTGACCGGCCACGGAGATGGGGTGACCTCCCCCTCCCTGCCCTGCCTCCAGGGTGAGTCAGGCTCAGCCCAGGCCCACCTGCCCAGTGACCCCACACTCACTCTCGAGGCTGTTGGAGACACAGGCTCAGCCCCAACCCCAGGAGCCCCGGAAGTCCTGGGAAGAGGCATCTGGAGGCCTGTCTGGGGTGTGCAGGGGCAGAGGGAGCGGCAAAGCCTGGGCTGGAATTTGGAGGGGAGTCAGGATTGGAGTGGAGTTTGGGACTCCAGGTAGTCTCACCGTGACAGGAAGCACCGAGGGGCTTGGGAAGGTGCCAAGGTCTCCACTGTCAGGGGTTTCTGGCTTGGACAGGGGAGCCACTCTTTTTGCACAAGGGCCAATTTAGAAAAATCTAGAAAACAAGAAAGCTTCAGTCCCCATCACAGACAACACCCATTTCAGATGGGGATGGCAGGATGGGGCCCCATGGGAATGATATGCTGGGCCCACCATGCCCTCAGCCCTTCACCTCCTCCGCTCAGAGCCAGAACGCACCCCACGCCCGCCTGGCTGCGAGAGAGGCTGAGAGTCAGGGCGCTGTGTTTTGGTTCCACTTCCCAGAAAGATGGGGAGAAAGGACGTGGAGCTGGCAGCAGACAACCGGGGTCAGGGCCCGGGCGGCGGGCAGAGACTTGTCCAAGGTCTCCGGGATGGGCCCTGGGCTTTCAGGCTTGTAAACAGGGCACCATTCTCAGGCCAAGGAGCACCTGCCTGATCAAGAAAAGGAAGCAACAAGACTCGGCCAGCTCAGGGAGCCTCAGTTTCCCTCCTGAGAGTTGGAGACGGGACAGTACCTGCTAGCAGGGCCTACGTGAGGCTTTAAGGAGATGGAGGCTTGACAGGTTTCGGGGAGCCCCGCTGCCCCAAGAGGCTCCTCGCTCTTAGCTCACCTGGGAAGTGGCCTGCCGGATGGTGGGCTCAGCTTCTCAGCCCCATCCTGAGATCTGCTGGTGCCCGCCTCTGTGGCGGGAGGAAGGGGGACCAGCCACTTGGGCACCGCCAGTAGGAGCGGCTGGCAGCAGGTGGGCTAAGTCAGGCCACCGGGCGCCCCATCCGCCCTCCGGGGCCCTCCCTTCCACGTCCGTGCAGGGGGCCCTGGTCTAGGTCTCAGAGGAGTCTGGTGCCCCAAGACAGACCCTAACTTGGAGCCTGGGCTGGAGGTGGGGTCATCCCTCGGGCACGCTGTGGGTGCCTGGGACCTGGTGGCAGAGCAGGGCGGGAATGGCAGAACTGACCCTCCAGCCCCGATGCTGCCCGACCTGCTGGACTCGGGAGACCTCTGCTGGCGACAGACAGAAGTGCACAGCTCTCCTCCAGGGAACAGCCCGGAAGCTAGGGAGGCCCAGCTGGAGGGAGGGACGCCCCCTGTGCTCCCCCGCACCCCCATCCCAGCCAAGTCGGGGTGCGGGCTGTGGGGAGCTCACAGCCTCCAGTCTGGGGCGCCAGGGTGGGAAGGACACCAGGAGGCCTCTCACCAAGCACCCTCTCCCCTGGGTGGCCAGGCTGCCTGGGGCCGTTAATTGGCTCTATTCATCCCCTTAATGAGATGGAAATGAGGCTTCCAGACAGAGCCGGCATTGAGTGGGGGAAGAAAGGCGGTTTCTTTCCGGTCCTGGAGGGGCAGCCCACCCCCCAGCCTGCTTGCTGCTCCTCTGCTGCCCCTCACTGTCCACCCAGCTCAGACACACTGTGGCCACCCAGCGAAGGGTGGCTTGAACACCTCTGCACCCTGCACTGCGGACCCCAGGGGCTCCATCCTGGCATTGATACATTCACTAGACAAACATTTACTGAGTGTCAGCTAAGTGAGGGGACACACATCAAAAACAAAACAAGAATAAAAATAGCAGCTACCATTTTCTCAGTGTTCATTAGTAGCAGGAGTGTGACCAAGATGGGGGATCAGTCTGTGGCTGGGATCAGGGCTCAGTATGTAACAGGATCAGGAATTCTGTGCCCAGGATCAGAGGTCAGTCTGTGATAAGGATCAAGGCTCAATATGTGACCAGGGTCAGGAATCAGTGTGTGACTAGAATCGAGACTCAGTATGCGTCCAGGGTCAGCTTGTGACCTGGATCAGGGCTCAGCATGGGTCCAAAGTCAGGGTTCAGTATGTGACCAGGGTCAGGCTTGGTTTGTGGGGGCAGGGTGATCCATCCTCTGGGCCAGTGTCCCGCCCCTCCGAAGCCTCTCCTGATGTGCCCCCGCCCTTTCTCCCCCTACCACATCCTCACCACCTGGGTCACCAAGGTAACCAGCCCTGAAATGAGTGGGTGTTTTGGCAGCTGAGGCCTAACCTGGGTCTATCCTGAAAGGCTGCATGCTGCAGCAGTTGCCATGGGAACCGAGTGGCATCCTCCGATGAGCCTGGCTTGGACACCCTCTGTCTCCCGCCCACTGCCAGTTTCCACGTCACTCAGGCTTCCGCGTGGGGGCTGGGCTGGGACGGCGAGGGGGGTGCCGCAGGACGTGCCACCCTGACCCATTGTCAGGCCCACCTCTTAGGACCCCGTCTGTGCCTTTGCCTCAGAATCGGGGTGGTGGGATGCCTTCAGCAGATGAGACCACTGAGGCCCGGAGCACCTGGGCCCCATACAGTCCTGGCAGGAGGCCTTAGTCTGGGGGATGGGGGCGTTTGGAATCTGACCACCAGTTCAAGTCCAGGTTCCTCTCCTTGTCCTGAGTTAGGGCATGTGACAGGGCAGCCACGAAGGGCCTGTCACCTGTTCCTGTGCTGTGGGCAGGTGCCACCCTGTCCCGCCCTTGTGCCCTGGAGGCCGTGCTGAGTCCCCCACCTCCCCTGGCATGGCACGGGCTAAGCACGCTATGGAGGAGGCAGCTCAACTGCTGTGCACCCTCAGCCAGGTGCTCTCCTCTCTGGGACCTGTGGGAGTATGGCTCTGTGAGTGAAGGAAGAGGGTTCTGCAGCAGGTGTGGGGGCCTGGAAGACTCCTCCCACCCTATGGACCCCACCAGGGAGAATGAGGCCTCCCACAGCTGTGGTGGGTCAAGTCCCTCTCCTGGGTCTCATCCCCATGCCCCTGGCACCCCCTGCTGGCCATTCCTGGCATAGGTGTGGGGAAGTGGGGCAGGGTGGGGGGCACTCTGGCTGGACACTGAGTTTGCTGAAAATCAAAGTGGGGCCCCAGGAGTCAACTCTGACCCAAGTGACAATGCCACACACTGTCCTCTCCACATCCTTTTTTGCTGTTTGACTTCCCACTGGTCAGTCCTGGGAGGTCAGCCATTATCCTCATGTTGTAAATGATGGGAGTGAGGCCAGTGGGTGGTGGGGCCACTGGGGGAATCTGGCGGCTGGAGCTACCCTGGGGTCTCCTGCAGTCCACACTCCCACTGAGGGAGGCAGGGCCCCTTTCCTGAGGCTCCAAGAGGCCGTGGGGCCCTTCTGGTGGGTCGGGGTGGCCTGTGCTTGGCCTGATTGCTGCCCCTGGGGCCTCCCCTGCTGTACCTGGGATCGAGCTGCTGGATCCCCAGTGTTCCCCAGTGGCAGCGGCCCCAGCTCCATGGTGGGTCCCCTCGTGGTGGCCGCCAGCTGTCTCCTCGCCACCATAGCCAGGAGCAGCACTTGGCAAGGGCTGCATGCCCTTTCCAAGTCGCCCGACCCTGCTGCACAGGGTGTACATGAGCCCAGAGTGCTGGGCAGGAGGCCCAAGCGGGAGGCCTGGACGCGGCAGCCCCTTCCCGGCCCCCTGGTGCTGCTGCCCCTCTCTGGCCCACAGATGGCAGTGGCCCTCTCCTGCTTTGTGCTCCTCCATGGCTACCCAGTGCTCCAGGACCATGGGCACTCCAAGCAGCCCAAAGTGTTTTTGGCAGCACGAGGACCCCCCGGGAGCAGAGACTCCTGGGGTGTGAGGTCTGGTTTGCTAGGGGAACACAGGTCCATGAAGGCCGCGGGGACTGTCGGGGCAGGGATGGAGAAAGACTCACTAGAGAAGCTGAACAGAGTGGCTGGGGTCAGGGCAGGGGCGTGGCGGGGAGGCGCCTGCAGGCATTTTTCCCAGGCTCCCTCCTCGGGTGGCCAGCTGGCCAGGTCCAGGGCAGGCTCAGTCAGGCTGTGCCCTGGGTTCGAGGCCCTGGTTGGACACCAGGTGTGAGGCCTTGGTCACCACTGGTATACCTGCGTGGGGTGAAGAAGCGGCTCCAGGTCACAGCTGGGGTGTGAAATGTGGAGCCCTGGTGATGAGAGTGGTGACCCTCCGCTGAGCCCATGAGGAAACTGAGGCTCTTATGAGCAGGGCCTGGCCAGAAACTGGATGGAGCCTGGAGAGGGCTTCCAGGCGTGCCAGGAACGAGAGCCTTGGAGGCCAGGCCCCTCTACCCTCTGCTTACCATCAGGACGCTGTGCTGTGAGGCAGCCCTCTGGTGGGCGGAGGTCGTCATCCCTTCATCATCCTGGCAGCAAACCTGCCCAGTGGCGGCTGGCACACGGGGACCCTTCAGGCTCAGACGTGACCTGAGCTCTCCACAGGGGGCCCGGGAGCTGGATAGACACCAGACCCCCAGGTCCTCCCAGGCCAGGCCTTCCCCGGCACTGCGGCCCCTCCCCACCCGGGCCGGCCTCGGCGGGCTTAGCACCCCCATGACTTACCCGTCCAGGCCACAAGCCCCTGCCCTGCCCTGATCCCCGCCCTCTGGTTTCCCCCAGGCGGCTGGAAGCTGTGGTCCCTGTGGGGCGAATGCACGCGGGACTGCGGGGGAGGCCTCCAGACGCGGACGCGCACCTGCCTGCCCGCGCCGGGTGTGGAGGGCGGCGGCTGCGAGGGGGTGCTGGAGGAGGGTCGCCAGTGCAACCGCGAGGCCTGCGGCCGTGAGTGCGGGCGGGGCGGGGCGGAGCCGGAGCCCTGGAGAGGCGGGGCCTGTGAGGGAGGAGAGGGGGGTGGGGCCCTGGAGAGGAGGGGCCCGTGGGGGCGGGGCGGGGCCTCGAGCAGAAGCGGCCGGTGGAGGGAGGGGCTTGGGGGCGGGACCAGGTAGGGGCGGGGCCTGGGCCTGGGCCTGGCAGACGCTGGGCGGGGCCTGCAGGAAGAGTGAATAGGATGGGTCTGGGCTCTGAGAAGCAGGACCTAAACTCGGGGCTGGCCCGTGGGAGTGGGGGCTGGCCCGTGGGAGTGGGGCCTAGCCGGGGGAGCAGAGGTGAGGGCCCCGAAGAGGGTGGTGCTTGGGGCTGGGTGGGACTAGTTGGGGCTTTCTTCCAGTTTGTGGATCGGGGTTTTTGGAGGGTGCGCGGAAGGCTGGCTGTGGGACCTCTGGCCAAGCCAGCCCGCCTGCCCCAGCCGGATACTGCCTCCAGAATGTATTTCTGTAATAAGGCTCTCTAATGACCCCATGCATTTTTTAGCTGCTTCCATGAAGTTAAATCACGTTGTAATGAGACTGTCATTGTTTGGGCTGTTTTTTCCTTGGTGAACTTTCCTGGGGAGAAGAGCTCCTCTCAGGAGCCTGGGGAGGGCCCCGGGGCATCGGCTGGGCTGCGGGAGGGAGGCAGGGGGCTGTTGGGGTGCCAGGCACGGGAGAGCAGCCGTCCTGCAGGTGAACGCTGGCCTGTGGGCGGTGGAGGCAGTGAGGGAGGTGGCGCGGGGTATGGGAGACAGGACCCACAGGAAGGGTCCCCTGGTGACCAGATGAGGGCTGGTGCCAGGCTGGGCACTCTGGTCCCTGGCTCCCAGCTGCCCAGTGGAGCCAGGTGGCCCAGTGCTGCCGAACTCAGAGCACTGTGGCCACAGAGAGAGAGGACGGGGGCAAAGAACCGCTCCTGTGCTGACCTGAGCCCGTCCTGCAGCCGCTGGGCGTACCAGCTCCCGGAGCCAGTCCCTGCGGTCCACAGATGCCCGGCGGCGTGAGGAGCTGGGGGACGAGCTGCAGCAGTTTGGGTTCCCAGCCCCCCAGACCGGTGAGCTGGCGGGAGGGGGGTGGGTGGGACTAGGGCTTTGGGAAAATACTGTAAGTTATCAATTGCAGCTAGTTATGGGTAGTAACTTGAATAACATGCCATAACTAGACTAAACCCTTAGGTGCAGGGCTCTTGTCTCCTGACTGCCTGGCATTAGGGGAACTGGTGTGAGGTGAAGAAACCTGTCCCTGGCCAGACCCCAGAGGCCCAGGGATGGCACAGGCCGGCCCTCAGGGCTCCCAGCCTTGTAGGGGAAATGGCCAGTTCTTGAGATCAGCCTGGTTTGAAGGCCCGGGGGCTCTGCCCCAGCCCCGCTGCCTGCTCCCCAGCAGGGCAGCCCTCCTGCTGCGGGGTCTGGCCCCGGTCTGACTGCAGCCCCATGGGCGGCAGGCCTGTGACGCTGTAGTGGGGCCTGCAGGTGACCCAGCAGCCGAGGAGTGGTCCCCGTGGAGCGTGTGCTCCAGCACCTGCGGCGAGGGCTGGCAGACCCGCACGCGCTTCTGCGTGTCCTCCTCCTACAGCACGCAGTGCAGCGGACCCCTGCGCGAGCAGCGGCTGTGCAACAACTCTGCCGTGTGCCCAGGTGGGTGGGACCTTGGGCTGGGGCAGCGGACGGCCAGGGCAGCGGGGGGCCGAGGCAGCGGACTGCCAGGGCAGCGGGGGGCCAGGGCAGCGGGGGCGGTGGCCGCAGTGGGCAGCAGCACCTTCCGTCCCTCTGCAGTGCATGGTGCCTGGGATGAGTGGTCGCCCTGGAGCCTCTGCTCCAGCACCTGTGGCCGTGGCTTTCGGGATCGCACGCGCACCTGCAGGCCCCCCCAGTTTGGGGGCAACCCCTGTGAGGGCCCTGAGAAGCAAACCAAGTTCTGCAACATTGCCCTGTGCCCTGGTAGGTGAGAGGGAGGGCGTAGGGGCAGGGAGGAAGGGAAGAAAGGGGAGGTCACAGTGGGCCACTGGCCAGGCCCAGGAGCCCAGCTTTGCCCACTCCAGACCCACCTCAGGGTGCTCAGAGGTTGGAACCTCAGACTGGGTTTAGGAAGCAGACTGAGGTGTGACCTTGGGGCATTTCCCACCCATATCCCAGGCTGGGTGTGGGGTGGTGGCCTCTAGGGTTTTCTCACCCATATCCCAGGCTGGATGTTCACGCCATGTCCCAGGCTGGGTGTGGGTGGGTGGCCCCCAGGGTTTACTCACCCATGTCCCAGCCAGGGTGTTCACACCCATGTCACAGGCTGGGTGTGGGGTGGTGGCCCCCAGGGTTTACTCACCCGTGTCCCAGCCTGGGTGTTCTCACCCATGTCACAGGCTGGCCGTGGGTGGTGGCCCCCAGGGTGTTCTCACCTATGTCCCAGGCTGGGTGTGGGGCGGTAGCACCCAGGGTGCTCACACCCACATTCCAAGCCAGGCATTGGGGTGCCGGGTGTTCACGCCCACTTTGTGTCTCCTTCCTCCCCCGGGCCGGGCAGTGGATGGAAACTGGAACGAGTGGTCGAGCTGGAGCGCCTGCTCCGCCAGCTGCTCCCAGGGCCGACAGCAGCGCACGCGTGAATGCAACGGGCCTTCCTACGGGGGTGCGGAGTGCCAGGGCCACTGGGTGGAGACCCGAGACTGCTTCCTGCAGCAGTGCCCAGGTCAGGGGTGCGCCGGGCTGGGGTCGGGGGGCACCTAACAAGCAGGAGCCTCTAGGAAGGGGACAGGCCCCGCAGCGGGTGGGGGTAACCATGGGCCCCGGCATGTGACTGAGGAGGGAGTGGGGTGCACAGTGGGGTCTGGGGTGGCTGTGGGGGAAACGGGGCATGGGGTGGCTGCAGGGTGAGTGAGGTGCACTGTGGGGTGTGGGGTGGCCATGAGGAGAGTGGGGCATGGGGTGGCCATGGGGAGAGGAGTGGGGTGCACAGTGGGACTTGGGGTGTCCATGGGGAAGTGGAGGGTGGGGTGGCCGTGGGGTAGCGGGGTGCACAGTGGGACTTGGGGTGTCTGTGGGGGAAGTTGAGTGTGGCCATGGGGTAGCGGGGTGCACAGTGGGACTTGGGGTGTCTGTGGAGAAGTGGAGTGTGGGGTGACTGTGGAGTAGTGGGGTGCACAGTGGGACTTGGGGTGTCCATGGGGAAGTGGAGTGTGGGGTGGCCATGGAGTAGTGGGGTGCACAGTGGGACTTGGGGTATCCATGGGGAAGTGGAGTGTGGGGTGGCCATGGATTAGTGGAGTGCACAGTGGGACTTGGGGTGTCTGTGGAGAAGCAGAGTGTGGGGTGGCCGTGGAGTAGCGGGGTGCACAGTGGGACTTGGGGTGTCTGTGGGGAAGTGGAGTGTGGGGTGGCCGTGGGGTAGTGGGGTGCACAGTGAGGTGTGGAGGGTGGTGGGGTTGGCTGCATGTGGGGTGTTTGCTTTATTTTGTATCAGGCTGATGACTGGTTTCTCCTCTCCTGGTCTGAATTTCCCTTCTTTGACCTCCTGCCCCACATCCCTGGGTCCCTATGTTTCACTGCCGCATGGCTCTGTGTGGGTCCCTGTCTTTGTGTCCTCCTGTCACTGTGGCTCCTGGACCCTGCCCTCCTTGTCGCCTGTGCCCTGTGTCTGGCCACGCCCTGCAGTGGATGGCAAGTGGCAGGCCTGGGCGTCATGGGGCAGTTGCAGCGTCACGTGTGGGGCTGGCAGCCAGCGACGGGAGCGTGTCTGCTCTGGGCCCTTCTTCGGGGGAGCAGCCTGCCAGGGCCCCCAGGATGAGTACCGGCAGTGCGGCACCCAGCGGTGTCCCGGTGAGGCCCCTTCCACCTGGACTGGGCTCTGGGGAGGGCTGATGGCGATCGGGCGGGCTCGGGCTCAGCTGTCACCCACGTGGTGTGTTGGGGGCTCCCGTCCTGTCCTCATAATGATGCCTGCTCCAGGCGCCTTGCACCTTCCAGAGCCAGCTGCCGGCTCTCAGTACCCCTTCCTGAACCCCTGTCCCGGGCCCCTTGGCAGAGCCCCATGAGATCTGTGATGAGGACAACTTCGGTGCTGTGATCTGGAAGGAGACCCCAGCGGGAGAGGTGGCTGCCGTCCGGTGTCCCCGCAACGCCACAGGTGAGGGCTGGAGAGCACGTGGTGTATGGGGGCTCCCGTCCTGTCCTCACGGTGATGCCCACGCTGAGGTGCTGTTGGCACTGGGAGGCAGCCCAGACACGGAGCCCAGACAGCCTGCGTGTGCTGGCGCAGGGTGGTGGGGCCGCGAGCCCAGGGCACCGTGTGAGAACTCTGTGGCAGCTGCTGTTCTGAGCACTCGCTAGGGGCTGGCACCCATGCTCAGCCCTAACGCAAGATGTCCACGGAGTCTAAGCAACCCAAGAAGCCGCCACCATTTACAGCTGGGAAACTGAGGCACAGGGAAGTGAATGCCCTTGCCCGGGGCTTGCGGGGACAGGAAGAGGAGGTCTCCGTTGAATGCCAGCCTCAAGGAGAAAGCAGGGCTCCACGGGGAAGGGCTCACTGCACCAGGGGCAGGCCTCCTTGGCTCCTCCTTTTTGAAGGAGTGCAGGTGCTTTATGTCCCTGACAGGCAGCAGGCAGAGAGGATGGGAGCCCGGGTTCAAACTCTGGTTCTGCCCTTGTTTGCTGTGTGACATTCAGAAACTGCCTTAACCTCCCTGAGCCTCAGTGTTCTCATCTGTAGGATGAGGGCAGTTGGGGTTCCTCTGCTCAGAGCTGCTGTGGGGAGGTGTGGGGGACGGCGGCAGGGGCGCTGTGTTGCCAGCTGCGGCTGCTGCTCCTCCCTCGCTCTTCTGATTACAGAACAGGGCATGTTCTTGGTAGCAGATTGCAAATGCTGAGAAGCAAAAAGAAGCACGTGAATGCCGCACGGTGGCGTGCCTCCCCTGGCCTTTGGTCTGCATGCGTGGCAGGGTCTCCCAGTGCCGCTCATTTTTGGCCCCATCTAAACCAGCATCTGCATCCAGTCCTGTGGCTCTTGTCAGGTGTCAGGGCTGTGACAGTTCTTTGTGGCTGCCGCCACCCTGTAAACACTCAGCTGTCCCTGTTTCTCTGATGATGTCCTGGGAGTGAGCTCTGTATCACAGGGTGTGCCGTGTTTAAGGCTGTTGTCCCCTTAATGCCCAGCGGCACCCCAAGGCTGCCCCCATGTCTCTGGGCCAGGCTGAGGCCCCTGTAGCCCTGTGGATGCAGCCAGGCAGGGGCCCAGGGTGCTGGCTCCCTCCAGGGCTCTGGGTTGGTTAGAAGGGGCTCCGAAGGAGGTCATGGCTGAACTCTGAAGGCCCTGCTCGGCCGAGATCTCCACCTCCATGCAGTGGGGTTCCTGAAGGCTTAGCTCCTGCTAGGTCCTGAGTCCTTGGGGCAGGTAGCAGCTGGAAATGTGTTGATGAAGGGAACGAGGTCCCTGCGTGGACTCTGCTCTCGGCGTGAGGCCATGGGCGAGTCCCTGTTTCTGGGGGCCACAGGGTCCCATCCAGAAGGTCTGCTGCCAGGGGCCAAGGGTGGGATTCCTGGGCCAGGCAGCAGGCATCCACCTGAGAAGGGGATGGTCTCCCCAGGACTCATCCTGCGACGGTGTGAGCTGGACGAGGAAGGCATCGCCTACTGGGAGCCCCCCACCTACATCCGCTGTGTTTCCATTGACTACAGAAACATCCAGATGATGGTGAGGGCCAGTTCCCGGGGGTCTCCAACCCCTCCCCAATCACCCTGGCCGCACAGGTTGGGACCCTGCAGAGGGTCCTAGGCATGGGAGGTCCTGGGTGGCTGCCTGGACGTGTTCCACAGAGGTGAAGGCACCCGCCCTCTCTGTCTTCCGCAGACCCGGGAGCACCTGGCCAAGGCTCAGCGAGGGCTGCCTGGGGAGGGGGTCTCGGAGGTCATCCAGACACTGGTGGAGATCTCTCAGGACGGGACCAGCTACAGTGGGGACCTGCTGTCCACCATCGATGTCCTGAGGAACATGACAGAGATTTTCCGGAGAGCGTACTACAGCCCCACCCCTGGGGACGTACAGGTGGGCTCCCCGAGGGGCATTTTGGAAGAGGGTGTCGGGAAGGTGTCTGGGGAGCCCTCCTCGACCTTAGAGATGGATCCCCAACCCTGGCCACAGCCCAGGCCCTAACCCATGTCATAGGTTGAACTCTGACCTTTGTCACACATTTAATCTTGGTCACACATTGAGCCCTGACCCTGGTCACACACTGAGCCCTGATCATAGGCTGAGCCCTGACCCTGATCACACGCTGAGCTCTGGTCGTAAGCTGAGCCCTGATCCTGGTCACACGCTGAGCCCTGGTCACATGCTGAGCCCTGACCCTGGTCACACACTGAGCCCTGATCATAGGCTGAGCCCTGACCCTGGTCACACGCTGAGCTCTGGTCATAAGCTGAGCCCGGATCCTGGTCACACACTGAGCTCTGGTCACACACTGAGCCCTGACCCTGGTCACACACTGAGCCCTGATCATAGGCTGAGCTCTGACCCTGGTCACATGCTGAGCTCTGGTCATAAGCTGAGCCCTGATCCTGGTCACACGCAGAGCTCTGGTCACACGCTGAGCCCTGACCCTGGTCACATGCTGAGCCCTAATCCTGGTCACGCACTGAGCCCCAACCCTGGTCACACACCATGTCCTGATCCTGGTCACACTCTGAGTCCTGACCCTTGTCACAAACTGAGCCCTGATCCTGATCATACACTGAGCCCTGACCCTGGTCACACTGAGCCCTGATCCTGGTCACACACTGAGCCCTGATCCTGGTCACACACTGAGCCCTGACCCTGGTCACACTGAGCCCTGATCCTGATCACACACTGAGCCCTGACCCTGGTCACACTGAGCCCTGATCCTGGTCACATTCTGAGCCCTGATCCTGGTCACACACTGAGCCCTGACCCTGGTCACACTGAGCCCTGATCCTGGTTACACTCAGAACCCTGACACTGGTCACCCACTGAACCCTGACCTTGGTCACATGCTGAACCCTGACCTTGGTCACATGCTGAACCCTGATCCTGGTCACATGCTGAGCACTGACCCTGGTCACACTGAGCCCTGACCCTGGTCACAC
Organism: Pan paniscus; assembly: GCF_029289425.2. NCBI lineage: Eukaryota > Metazoa > Chordata > Mammalia > Primates > Hominidae > Pan > Pan paniscus. The sequence goes on from NC_073256.2 coordinate 159,914,104, forward strand.
ACTGAGCCCTGACCCTGGTCACACTGAGCCCTGACCCTGGTCACACACTGAGCCCTGATCCTGGTCACACTGAGCCCTGATCCTGGTCACACACTGAGCCCTGACACTGGTCACATGCTGAACCCTGACCCTCCTCACATGCTGAGTCCTGACCCTGGTCACACGCTGAGCCTCAATCCTGGTCACACAGTGAACCCTGGCCCTGGTCACACACTGAGCCCTGATCCAGGTCACACACTGAGCCCTGACCCTGGTCACACGCTGAGCCCTGACCCTGGTCACACTGAGCCCTGACCCTGGTCACACGCTGAGCCCTGACCCTGGTCACACCCTGAGCCCTGACACTGGTCACATGCTGAGTCCTGACCCTGGTCACATGCTGAGTCCTGACCCTGGTCACACACTGAGCCTCAATCCTGGTTACATGCTGAACCCTGGCCCTGGTCACACACTGAGCCCTGGCCCTGGTCACATGCTGAGCCTCAATCCTAGTCACACACTGAGCCCTGGCCCTGGTCACACCCTGAGCCCTGATCCTGGTCACACTGAGCCCTGATCCTGGTCACACACTGAGCCCTGACACTGCCCTGGTCACATGCTGAACCCTGACCCTGGTCACATGCTGAGCCCTGACCCTGGTCACACACTGAGCCTCGATCCTGGTTACACACTGAACCCTGGCTCTGGTCACAGTGAGCTCTGACCCTGGTCACACACTGAGCCCTGATCCTGGTCACATATTGAGCCCTGACCCTGGTCACACACTGAATCCTGACCCTGGTCACAGTGAACGGTGATTTTGTGCCCTGTTCTCTGTCACTGGCCCTTCTTCCTCTTCTTTCCAGAACTTTGTCCAGATCCTTAGCAACCTGTTGGCAGAGGAGAATCGGGACAAGTGGGAGGAGGCCCAGCTGGTAGGGCCTGGGGCCCCTACGGTCAGCAGCCTCAGGAGGGGTGCAGGCACAGCTGGTGCCTCCCTGGTCTCCAGTCGGCCTGGGGTGGGGTCCCGCCAGGTGCTCTGGGTTTGGATCTCAGGATGGCCTCTTGCTAGTGTTGGCAGCACTGAGGAAGCTCAGCATTCCTAGCCTGTTTCCTCATTTGTCTAAGGACAGTCGTTTATTTCCTGGGGCTCAGTGAGGAGGTTCCAGAAAATACTGAGCACATGGGGATGCCGAGGCAGCTGGGACACAGAGCCTTCCTCATGTTGGGGCAGTGGGCAGTGCTCACTCCCCCAGGCTGACCTCCAGCCAGCCACCACTCCTAGCCCGGGCAGCACCCGGCATGGGGGCTGTGGGTATCCAGAGACGTTCCCCCATCCTGGGCTTCCCATGGGTGGGGCACAGCAGCCCCTCTGGGCATCTGCTTTCTCATCCCCAAAGTGGGGTACTCAGAGGTCACCAGCCCCACTTCTTCGAAATGTTAGGAAATGGCCAATAAGAAAAGGAGGGACAGGGAAGGGAAGGAGGCAGGGGCTAAGGGACAGCGGGGCCTCATCCCTGGGCTGCTCACCCCCCTGCCCTCCAGGCGGGCCCCAACGCCAAGGAGCTGTTCCGGCTGGTGGAGGACTTTGTGGATGTCATCGGCTTCCGCATGAAGGACCTGAGGGACGCATACCAGGTGACAGACAACCTGGGTAAGCCTGCCCACCTGCTGCCACCCCCCACGCCTTGCTTTGCAGCCCTGGGCCAGGCCCTTCTGCCTCAGCGTCCTCATCTGTATAAAGGGGCAGTGACCAGACAGCCTTTGTGGGCCCTCCCAGCCGATTTCTCAGATGGGTCCTGTTTTCAGTCTCCTGAGGGTTGATGATGTGGCCTAGGAGGGGACGAGACACAGCCCAGGGGGTGTGGACCTGGGAGCTCCGTCCCCAGCCAGCGCTTCGCATGTACCCACCTGGGGCCAGAGGGTATTCTGCCTGTCACCCCCAGTGCCCTCCCTGTGGAGCTTTAGAGGCAGGGGCTGTGCAAGCCACACCTTCCCTGCTTGTCAGTCCCAGTAGTGCCTTGCCAGAGGGGCCTGGACTCCACCCAGCTCCGTGGTGTCAGCCGAGTCTTAGTTTCCTCATTTCTAAAATGAGATGATAACGGTGCCCATCTCATGGGGAGGTAGAGACTGATGAGACGAGTGAGTGGCTGAATCCCAGGGTAAAAGGTGACTGTCATTACAAACACAGCAATTCTATTTAATGACTGTTACTACAGTGCCCTCAAATATCTCTCAAAAGCCACGTTTCTCAAACTTTCCCTGCCTTGATCAGAGAGTCTCTCAAAGCAGAGGACCCAGGAGTGGGTGCTGGCCCCAGCTGTGATCCCTGCTACTAGGGAGGCTGAGGTGGGAGGATTGCTTGAGCCCAGGAGTTTGAGACCAGCCTGGGCAGCACAGTGAGACCCTGTCTCTACAAATGTTTTTTAAAAAATTAGCACCAAGGAGGGAGAGTGTCACCTCCCCTGTGGGGATGCTTCACCTTTAGTGATATGACCAGGATCAGCTGAGCTTTGTCAGCACACACACCCTGGGGCCTTGCCCAGTGCCTATACTGGTGCCCAAGACATAACTGGTAGCCAGCTCCCAGAGCGCTCGGCACAGCCCACAGCCCCTGGAATGGCCCACACACGCTTCAAACCCTGAGCACCGTGGTTACCCCACATGCTTCATAACCCTGTCTCAGTCCATTTCCTGTTGCTGTCACTGAAGGGGTAATCTATAAAGATGAGAGGTTCTGGAGGCCGGAAAGTCCAAGATCACAGCTCCAGCTCTGAGTGAGCACCCTCCTGCTGCAGCACAGCATGGCAGAGGCAGCCCATGAGAGACAGAGCAAGTATGCCCGCTGAGGTCTCCCTTCCCATAATACCACTAAAGCCATCATGGGGGCCACCCTTGACCTCCCAAAGGCCCCACCCCCAAGTACCATTAGCAGATGAAATTGGGGATTCAATTTCCAACACGTGAACGTTTACAGGACACATTCAAGCTATAGCACACCACAGACACCCTGTGCATCCCGTATGCTCCACTCAGCTGTGCTCAGCCTCACTCACTCCCAGGACCCTGCTTCTCTGCCCAGGCCCCCACCCCTACATCCCTCCCTCACTCAGCTGCCAAGAACTGGACGCCAGTGAGAGTGGCTTCCCATCGCATCTCTTTATGCAAACCAGATGAAAGGAATAATCCCTCCCGACTGTCAGAGCTGTAGGCCAAAGTGACACAGAAGCTGCATGTAGACAGACTACGAAGGCTCGAACTCTGATCCCTGCAGCCAACCTTAAACCCAGAGACCTGCCATGACCGGGTTGATGACCCAGTGTTTTCACCAGTAGAAATGTCCATTTCAATATTCATCTCGTCAGAAGGTGCTTGGCACTCCCGAGGTGTCCCATCCCCAGGCCTAAAACAGACACAGTCCGAGGATATTTAAGTTAAGCAACCCTAACTTCCATGTGACCAGACCTGTACTGCAGGCGGCACTCAGACGTGTCTGGTGGAAACCATAGCTTCGGGCCTATTGTACTTGAACAAGTCCCACTAAAACATGTCCAAGACGGATCGACATTCTTATTATAATGTCTTTGGGAGGCTAACTAGCATTAACCTTTTAAATTAAAGACTGAGGTTAGGCACAGCGGCTCATGCCTGTAATCCCAGCAGTTTAGGAGGCCAAGGCAGGAGGATCGCTTGAGCCCAGGAGTTTGAGACCAGCCTGGGCAGCACAGTGAGACCCTGTCTCTACAAATGTTTTTTAAAAAATTAGCCAGGCATGGTGGTGCGCCTTTAGTCCCTGCTACTAGGGAGGCTGAGGTGGGAGGATCGCTTGAGCCCAGGAGGTCGAGGCTGCAGTGAGTTGTGATCACACCACTGCACTTCAGCCTGAGCAATAGGCTGTCTCTTTAAGGAACAAAAAAAGACAAAGTTCTGATTTTTCCATAGTGAAATGCCTCAGCTAGAAACATCAACACGACTGATTGCTACTACTTCAATAATTCTGCCACTTTTCATCTTGTTCCAATGAAATATTTCAAAGTTTGCCCCTTACCTGGGCACACCTGCCACAGCCCACCCTGGTGCCCATGCCAGCCCTCCACCGCCCCTCGATGACCCTGTGTCCAGCCTCCCACCCCTTCGCCTGCTCCAGGGCGCTGCTCCAGCGTCCGTCTGCCCCCATTCCCCGCTGCAGCTTCCCAGCAGCCCCTTGCCCCTGCAGGCCACCTGTCCTTTGACGTTTCCTCTTGTCCTCACCCCCGGTTCTCTGCTGGTCCCTCCTGCCCCTCCGCTCACTGGGTGCCCACCCAGTCCGAATTCCCTCTGCCCTCCATTGGGGCTGCCAGTGACATCCATGGTGCAAAACCCTGTTCTCGGGCGTCCGTGCCGCCCACTGCATTTGGCGCTACTGATGCACATGCCCTCTCCTCCTCTCCCTGCCGCATCTTGGGCTGCATTCTTGAGGCTCCACTGGGGCCTGTGAGGGCTGAGGCCACGGCCCCAGGGCCAGGTTCCCCCAGAACAGTGGGTCCCTGTCAGCACCTGCTTCCACCCCAGCGGCACTTCCCCAAACTCTCTTCCCGTCCAGTTGCCCCAAACCTGCTGCCTCGTCCCCACGTCCATTTGCCCCTAAACCTGCTGCCTCATCCCCATGCCCATCCACCCTGAGCTCAGGGCCCTTCCGCACCCTGATGCCTTCCTTCCCAGAATGGGAGGGAACATGGATCCCCTCTTTCACCGTGGCCCATGCTGCCCTTTGATGCCTGAGCCCTGAGGCAGGGCAGCCCCCATCCCCCTTCTACAGAGGGAGGGGAGGCGGGATCAGCTCACAGAGCTGGAGGGCAGCTGGGCTCCCCTGTCCCAGGAGGGAGTGGGGGGCGCTAAGGAGGTGCCTGGTCCCTGCGGATGCCTCCATGGCCACAGGACAGACCCCAGAATCTGCCTTTGACCACCTTCTGGGCCATGGAGGGTGGGAGGGGCAGGCTCCCTGCCCCTCACCGAGGCTCCAATTCAGCAGGACCAGGCCCGGCCCAGCCTCTGCCTGGTGCTCCTTGCTGTCTCTGCTCCTGGACCTCACCGAGGTTCTGGGGGCTGGGGCTGGGGCAGATGGCCCCCACACTCCTGCCTCTGAGCCATGGGCACCCCGCGGCATCACCCTGCACTGCCAGGCCTGCACCTCAACTCCCGCAGCTGAGGCCCCGCCACATCTGTGACTTTCCCTCCTCTCTGTCTCTCCCGCCTTTGACCCTGCTCCCAGTCCTCAGCATCCATAAGCTCCCAGCCAGCGGAGCCACTGACATCAGCTTCCCCATGAAGGGCTGGCGGGCCACGGGTGACTGGGCCAAGGTGCCGGAGGACAGGGTCACTGTGTCCAAGAGTGTCTTCTCCACAGGGCTGGCAGGTGAGGGGCCCAGGGAGTGGGGGGGACCTTCATGGGGGGCGTGGGCCCCAGAGTCGGACGGTCGCCACCCCTCTGGAGTCTAGCTGCTGCCTCAGAGTTGGGCGGTTCTCAAGGGGGTCCCCTTTTCCAGGAAGCCCTGCTTGCCCTCTCTGGGGCCAGGGCCTGCGGATCAACCCTGAGGCCCAGGCAGAGGGGTCAAGATGAACCACCTTGCTTCAGGGAGGGACAGGGAGTCACGTGTCAAGGACCCTGTTACCTGGAAGAGAGCCATGTCCTGCCTGCCCATAGCTCTCAGGATGCCCCAGGGAATGGCCCGGTCTCCCTCTTCCCACGTGCCTGTTGCCCCAGCTCCCTGGCTGCAGCACTGTTTCCGTGGGTGGGTGGGCCTCACCATCCGCCAGGGCCCTGGACACGACCTTGAAGATGGGCAGCAGATGCCAGTGACAGCGGGGTCCAGGCCAGGCTGCCAAGTCCCACCCTGGCTGTGGGGATGGCGGGCCGGGGTTGACAGTGCACTTTCTTCCAGAGGCCGATGAAGCATCCGTGTTTGTGGTGGGCACCGTGCTCTACAGGAACCTGGGCAGCTTCCTGGCCCTGCAGAGGTGGGGAGCGCCGGGCAGGTGGGGTGGGCAGTGCAGGGCAGGTGGGGTGGGCAGGACCCCAGCCACAGGATGTGAAGGGGGAGGCCAGGGGGCCTGGAGGAGTGTGGATGATGGGCTGTGGAGGGTGGCGGCAGGTACAGGGGCCCTCGGGGGCACCTGGGGAGGGGCCAGGAGGAGCCTGGGCTGGGAGGGCTCCCCCGACACCTGTGCCTCTGGCTCTTGCAGGAACACGACCGTCCTGAATTCCAAGGTGATCTCCGTGACTGTGAAACCCCCGCCTCGCTCCCTGCGCACACCCTTGGAGATCGAGTTTGCCCACATGTATAATGTGAGTGCCGTCCACGTGCACACTCTGATGCCAGCAGAAACGCGTGTGCACGAATTCTGTCCCACTCCTCAGCCACTAAGCCTTTGGGGCCTCCTCACAACAGCTTTAACCTTCGAGAGCTGCTTTTATCCCTGGATTACAGGTGGGGAAACAGGCTCAGAGAGGTGCGGTGACTTGCCCGGGGTCACACAGCAAGTGAGGTGCCGAAACCCCATCTGTGCCTGACTCCCCACCTGGGCTCCAACCACTCTGCCCTCCAGCCCCCATTGGCCTGGTTGTTCCCCTTCTGAGAAGTGGAGCCCGTCCCATGACTTCTGGCCCCCTAACGCCTGACCACCGAGAAGCTGGGGGTGTAAGTACACCCTCTGCCGGCCCCGCCAGGGCTGACGCCAGGCCTCGTCTGCAGGGGCCCTGGGATTTCAGCACAGGAGCGTCCTCCCAGGACTCCCTGGCGGGAAGCCCCAGCCTCCAGGCCACGGCTGCTATGTGAGCCCTGCTAGGTCCCAACCCTGCTCCTTGGAGCTCTCCAGAGCCCTTCCTTGGGCCTCAGAGGAGTAGGGGCCGAGATGCCCTTCTGATGGGCCGAGAACCAGGGCCCCCAGGGAACACGTTGCCTGGGTTACCGCACCAGGACTGGGCAGTGCCAGGCCTCCAGCCCAGGCCAGGGCTGTAGGAAGGCACGGGAGAACCCAGCCGTGTCCTTTCTAGCTGTGTGACCTTGGGAGAGTTATTCAACCTCTCTGTGCCGTGGTTCCCTCCCTTATCAAGTGGGAACAATAGGGCTGGGTGAGGACTGAGTCTCACAGCTGCTCAGAGCAGGCCGCACCTGAGAGCCACCCTCAGGAGCTGTGGCCATCTCTGCTGTCACTGCCCCATCTTGGCAGTGCTAGTGTGTGGCAGGCCTGGCAAGGCTGTGTCCCAGGAATGCTAGCAGGACATCAGAGCAGTGCAGGGTGCTCACAGAGGCCACTGTGTGCCCGGTGACCCCTGCTCACTAGGCCCCGGGGGAAGGGTCTTCCCATCACCCTACTTCATACCAGAGACGGACTTCAGCCATTGCTGCCCAGCCTGGCCACTGGACCTGGGCTCTGGGAGGGGCCAGGAGCTGCCCGAGGCCACATGGGTGGTGGGGGCTTGTGCCAAGCCCAGGTGACCTTGGGCCACTGCTGTCTCCACCCTGGACTCAGTTTCCTCCTCGCAAAACGCAGTCTGTTAAGGGGCCCGCACGGGTAGCATGCCTGGCAGCACACCTTTAGGTGGGTCCCATGGTGACCCGAGGGTGGGGGCTGGTCCTGGCTGCCAGGGGCCCTGACTCCTCTGCCCTCTCTCCCAGGGCACCACCAACCAGACCTGTATCCTGTGGGATGAGACAGATGTGTAAGTTCACTTGGATTTCATGGCCGTGGGGGTCTGGGGTGGGGTTCGTGGGAGGCTGGCCCAGTAGGGGAGGGGTGCAGGTTTCAGGTCTTGTCCACTTGCCCCCCAGCTGTCTGTGTACCCTCATGGGCCTCCGTGTCACCACCTGTCACTCACTGTCTGGCTCTGGAGCCCACCAGGCCGCCTCCCACCCCCTCCCAGGGAAGTCCACAGTTCAGGGAGGAGCGGACATGGAGGTCCAACCCCAGGCCAGGTGATGGGCAGGCGTCCTGGCCTGCCACCTGCCCCCAGCCCCATGCCCACAGCAGGCGGAATCCTGGCATTCAGGTCTGCAGGTGGGTGCCAGGCGCTGAGGGGCTGCGAAAGCTTCCATGACAGACCAGGGCAGCATGGGGTGGAACTGGAACTTCAGGCTCATCAGATGGGGGCGTGGGCCCCTGGGGACTTCAGTGGCCATATGTCCTGTGCCAGTTGCAGGCCAAGCACTTGTTGGGTGCCGGCTGGCCCAGGCGCTGTGGCATAGCTGGAGCAAGTTCCACGCCCCATGTGGGGTTCCGCAAGGAGCAGTCAGGCTGTGGGGTGCCATCTCGGGGCCCTGGTGGGTGTGCCAGAGTGGGGCCATCCTCCCAGACAGCAAGGTGGGGGCAGCGAAGAGAAGCTCGCCCAGTCACAGGAAGAGTCTGTGTAAAGGCCCAAAGTGCCAGCGCCCAGGGCTGAGCTGGGCCAGGATGTGGGGAGATGGATAGAGCGATGGCGGCCGGGTCCCGACATTTGGCTCCGGCCTGAGGGGTCCTCAGTGTGTGGTCAGCGACCTGGGTGTGTGCACCCTGCCACCCGCCTCCTCCGAGCATGTTCCTCCGGCTCCCTCAGCCCCAGTCCCTCCTGGCTGCTCTGACATCACCAGCCTCAGGCCTCCCTGCACCCCTTTCCCGGGCTGAGTGTGTGCGGTCAGCATGGCCACCTGGGTGCCAGTGGCACTTGTGATGGTCCCTTGCGTGGTGGGTAGTTCAGTGACAAGGGAAGGCTCCGTGAGTGGCAGGCGTTGGAGGACAAGGCTGCCTGACAGGGAGAGGGAGGCAGGTGGCTCAGGAGGAGACAGCTGGAGCAAGGGCAGGGAGGCTGAGGGCATGAGGAGCAGGGAGCCGGCCAGGAGGAGCAGTCAGAGGCAGGCAGGGGCTCAGGGGAGGCCGCGGCAGGGTGAGGACAGTTAGTGGGGGCTGGGTGTCATGACTCTCCACCTACCCACCACCCATCCACCCTCTCCTCTGTCCGCCTGTTCTTTAATCTATACCCACTGCCACCACCCTCCACCCACCAACTATCAACCCTCTCCTTCGTCCACCTGTTCTTTAATCTATATCCACTGCCACCACCCTCCACCCACCAACCATCAACCCTCTCCTCTGTCTGCCTGTTCTTTAATCTATACCCGCTGCCACCACCCTCCACCCACCAACCATCAACCCTCTCCTTCGTCCACCTGTTCTTTAATCTATATCCGCTGCCACCACCCTCCACCCACCGACCATCAACCCTCTCCTTCGTACACCTGTTCTTTAATCTATATCCACTGCCACCACCCTCCACCCACCGACCATCAACCCTCTCCTTCGTCCACCTGTTCTTTAATCTATATCCGCTGCCACCACCCTCCACCCACCAACCATCAACCCTCTCCTCTGTCCGCCTGTTCTTTAATCTATATCCACTGCCACCACCCTCCACCCACCAACCATCAACCCTCTCCTTCGTCCACCTGTTCTTTAATCTATATCCACCCTCTCCTCTGTCCGCCTGTTCTTTAATCTATATCCACTGCCACCACCCTCCACCCACCAACCATCAACCCTCTCCTTCGTCCACCTGTTCTTTAATCTATATCCACTGCCACCACCCTCCACCCACCAACCATCCACCCTCTCCTTCGTCCACCTGTTCTTTAATCTATATCCACTGCCACCACCCTCCACCCACCGACCATCAACCCTCTCCTCCGTCCGCCTGTTCTTTAATCCATCCGCCCATCGCCCACTGCTCACCACCCTTCCTCCGGCGGTCACTACCCTCTGATGGGCACTATTCTGGCAGGTCCCAGCCTTTAGCCTCCTCTCCCCAGTGAGGAGGGTTGGGGAACAGGGACAGACGGAGCAGTGTGGTGATGCCCGGCCGTGCATGGGCCAGGAAGGGAAGCTAGCAGGGTCTGGATGTGGGTGGGGAGGGGCCTTTGCAAGCAGGGTCATGCACGCCTCCGAGGGAAGGGGAGGTTTCGGCAGAGGCCTGGCAAGCACAGCTCTGCGCGTGAGTGTCTGGGGATGAGCGTTGCAGGGGAAGGAGCAGCCAGGGCAAAGGCCTCAAGGTGGGATTGGCAGGTCACGCCAGGCTCCTGCCTTCTCTGCACCCCACACGGTGGACTCTGCTATGTTTCCTGCCCTGGGTCTGGGGTTGGCAGCTGGGCTGGGGAAAGCTGGGTGCCCTGCAGCCCTGGGGAGCCAGCTTGGGAGCCAGCTCTCTAGCTGTCGTAAGGGTGGAAAAAGAAAATGCAAGAAAAAAGCCCCCCTGCTTGCATGACCCAGGCCCACCCCTGGGCTTTGCATTTTCAGGGGGTGGCAGTGCGGGGGCTGCAGGTGGGTCTCTCACCCCCACAGCCCCAGCACTTCCACCAGCACAGGCCCCTCCCCACAGTGCAGAAACCCTCCATCCGGGCTGTTTGCCGGCTGCGGCAGCTCTCGGGGGGCTGCGCCCTGGTTCACTCAACCAGCCCCTGCTGGTGGCCTTCAAGAGCCTTCCCTCTCTACCAGCATAAATGCCAGCGTGACCAGCGATCTTGCGAGGACAGCTTCACCCGTACTTCTGATTGCTCCCTGGGGATCAGTCCCCAGGCAGTCTTATCAGGTGGAGGGTGCGGGCCCCTGGGGGGCCTGCAGAGTAAATTGCTTTTTAGAAAGGAAAGCATCCCCTTTGTCCTCCAGGGCAGCAGGCTGTGAGGGGCCTGTCCAGTGAGCCGGGACAAGGACGCTGCCCCAGGGACCCAACTGTGGCCGAAGAGGACATGCTGCATGGCCTTGGGCAGAGCCTGTGCCCTGGGAGCCTTGGCTTCCTGACCCTATGGCCAGGGTCTGCCTGCTTTTAGGCGGGGGCGGGGGCAGCAGGACGGCGGTCAAGTCCTCAGGGTGTTTGGCGTCTGCGTGGCCTCTGTCGACCCTAAAAGTCACAGGTGTGGGGAAGGCCCAGGACCCACCAGTCACACCAGGTGTTCCACCCACCCCGTCACCGGCTGGGTGCACTGAGTGCTAAGGTCTTGGTGCCTGGGTCCAGGACTTCAGGACAGGAGGACAGGAGGCAGGTGCCGGTGTGGCCCACGCAGTGCCTGGCAGCATTGTGCCCAAGTTGCCTCTTGGGTCCTTGACCCTGCCCGGCAGCCAGGCCACGCTGCACACCTACTGCCTGTGAGGAGCTGAGGCCCTGAGACTCCTACAGTCCCGCTGAAAGCACAGCGCAGTGATCGAGGCCATCTGCTCTGGAACTGGGCAGCCTGGAGCCCTAGAGGGTGGGCCACGGCTGGCAGGGAGGGACTGGGGCTGACCTCGGTCCCCTTTCTTCTGCCCCTCACCTCCCCTCCACTCTGAGTTGGATGGCACCTCCCTTGACTGCTGCAGGGGCCACTCCTCGCCCTGTGAACTGTCTCCGGGGAGCTGAGTTTCCCAGTTGACCTGAAGTGGAGACCACGGGCAGGGGCCCAGGTCTGTTTCCACCAGGGCACCAAGGGACCGGGTCCAAGCTGGTGTGGGCCTGTGTCGGTGTGCACTTGGATGGGAAAGAGTCTCATGCGTCTGGGGAGGGGTTCTGTGTGTGAGGAGCACAGTGGTTTGTAGCGGGAGGGGAGTGAGAGCCATCAGTCACCATCAGCTGAGAAGTAGTGAACTCTTAGAGCTGTAATTGTTATTCATAACTGAACTGGTCACAGATAGAGCCCAGATCCCAAACTCAGACTGAGTTTTTACCCTGTTCACACACTGAGTTCTGATCCTACTCACTCACTGAGCCCTGATCCTGGTCATAGGCTGAGCCCTGATCCTAGTCACATACTAAGCCCTGATCCTGGTCACAGGCTGAGCCCTGGCCCAGTTCATACATTGAGCCCAGATCTTAGCCACACATAGTCCTGACCTTGGTCATACACTGGGCCCTGATCCTGGTCACAGGCTGAGTCCTGCTCTGGTGTCTTAGCTGGAATGACTTGTGTGTGTCACATGCTTGTAGGGCCACCTCCTCTTCCAGCCACATACAGCAACTGACCATGTGACCCACTCAGCCTAGAAAGACTTACAGGCTTCCACTGCAATGCAAGTCACCTGCCTGCCTCACCCCGGTTGTGCAGACACACTTGCACCCATGGGCTTAACACTCAAGCCCATGATGTCTGCTCATGCTCTGTAAACCCTGAGCCCTAAGAGCACCTGGTGTCCCTGCACCCCAGAAACCAGATCCGTAACCAAACCCCAACCTCCCAGGCCCAAACACCCTGGGTCATCCAGTCCTGAACGCTGGCCTGGCAGCATGGCTCAGGTGCTCCTGCTCCCCCACACCCCTGCACCAGCCTGGCTTGTAGTGCTGAGGGCCTGGGGACTGGGGATGCTAGGGAGGAAAATGGGGAGCAAAGCGGGGGGTGGGGGTTGCAGAGTTCTCATATGTTCCAAGCCATAGACACTGCCCCTACCGTAGCCCATCCCTGTATAGTTCCTTGACCACAGGTGTCTCTACTGGAGTGGGGTGGAGTGGGGGGACAGTGGCAGTTATGTCAAAGTCATGTCTGTATCCCTAGAATTGAGCCCTGACCCAGTGAGAATCAACAGTGGTTTATGAGCAAGGCAGTGATTACGTGGCTGAATGCAGAAATGGATGTGCGAAGGGGTTCTTGGTAGGCAGTGTGGACAAGCGAGGGTGTGGATAATCTGTGGGAGCCGGCTGTTTGCCAGAGGGATGCACCCAGGGTGCAGCTGTGGGTTGCTGGGGGATGGGGAGGCAGCGGAAGAACAGTCTCATGGCTGGGTGAGTGACCAGTGATGGCTGGCATGGGAAAGGGTGGGTGGGCGGACTGTGGATGACAGCATGCATGGAAGGCTAGAGACAGGGGTGGATGGATGGGTGACTGAGAGAAGGAAAGAAGATGGAAGGTGTCTGGAAGGATAGAGAATCAGTTTCCCAGGGCTGCCCTAACAAACTGCCAAAATTACCACAAACCAGGTGGTTTAAAACAACAGATATCTATTATCTCCCAGTTCTGGAGGCCAGAATCTTGAAATCAAAGTGTTAGTAGGGCCATGCTCCTTCCAAAGGCTCTAGGAAAGATTCCTTCCTTGCCTCTTCCAGCTTCTGGTGGCTCTAGGAAATCCTTGGTGTTCCTTGGCTTGTGGCGGCGTCACTCCGGTCTCTGCTGCTGTCTTTTCCTGGCCTTCTGTCTTGTGTATCTCTGTACTTTCCTCTTCTTGTAAGGACCCCAATCATGGATCTATGCCCCCCGCCAAATCCAGTGTGGTATCAGTCAAGATCCATAACTCAATTACATCTACAAAAACCATGTTTCCAAATAAAATCATATTCGTAGGTTCTGGGGGTTAGGACTTGGACATATATTGGGGAGAAGTGGATGATGGATGGATGGATGGATGAGTAGATGGGTGGGTGGATGAGTGCCTGAGTGGGTGGGTGGGTGAGTGGATGGATAGGTGGGTGGGTGGATGGGTGGATGGATACGTGGGTGGCTGGATGGATGTGTAAATGGTAGATAGATGGATGAGTGAATAGGTGAATGGGTGGATGGATAGGTGGGTGTGTGAATGACTGGATGTGTGGATAGAGGTATGGATGGATGGGTGGGTGGCTGGCTGGATGTATAGATGGTAGATGGGTAGACGGGTGAATAGGTGTGTGGGTGGGTGGGTGGATGGGTGCGTGAATGACTGAATGTGTGGATGGAGGTATGGATGGATGGATAGATAGGTGGCTGGCTGGATGTAGAGATGGTAGATGGGTAGATGGGTGGGTAGATGGGTGTGTGGGTGGCTGGATGTGCAGATGGAGGTATGGATGGGTGGGTGGCTGGATGTGTAGATGGATAGATGGGTGAATAGGTGGGTGGATAAGTGTGTGGGTGACTGGATGTGTGAATGGAGGTATGGACGGCTGGGTGGGTGGCTGGATACATGAGTGGATGAGTGAATGATGGGTGGAGAAAAGGATGGGCTGGTGGGTGACAGGAAGTTGATGGAGGCCAGTAGCACACATTGGGAGTTAGATTCTGTGGTCCTGAAAGGACAGCTCCCTGGGTGTTTTACACGTAAGAGTTGCAAATATCTTTCAGTCTTTTAAAACTGCTCTAAAAAATGTAAATAACCCAGAGTTTACCGAGTATAAAAGTCAGAGCTAGCAAGATCCTGAAAGATCATGCACTCTGTCTTTACTCGAAGCGTGGTTCAGTGGCGTCCCAGAGCGGGGATGTTAGTACAAGCCGGGCCACAGACCTGAAGCCCTTACCGTGCTACCCTAGCGTTTATGGGGTGTTCTGCCAGAAGCCAGCCCATCCTCATGGCTTTAGGAAGGGCAGCGTTCCGTGTGCTCCCAAGTCCATATTGACCATAATGACCTGAGAAGTCCTGCAGGAGACTCCTGTCCAACTGGGCTGGGAGTTTCCCAACTTTGCTGGCTCTCAGAACCCTTATTCTGCCGGACATGGTCCCCTCCTGGTAGGCGTGTGTGGAAGGAGGATGTGTGAGAGGGACATTTGCTGGACTCCTTTCCTGAAGCTCAGCCTCAGGCCAGGCACCATGAGAGCTGCCTCACTCAGTGCACACAGGCTGTCTCAGGTCACACGTCTTTATTAACCGATTTTACAGCTGAGGAGACTGAGGCCCAGAGTGCTCACTGGCAGATCCAGGGCCACCTCATGGTTGTTCCCATCTGGCCTGTGCGGGCCTCCAGCCCTGCCTCCTGTGGGGCCCCTGTCAGGTTCAGCTGTCCTGGCTCGGGACCCAGACCCTGGTCCCTCCCTGGGACCCCTGCCCAAGTGAGCATCCTGGTCCCTTTAAGAGCCTCTCCCTCACCCACCCCTTTCCTGGTTTCCTTGGAGAGGGCAGTGAGGGGGCAGGCCAAGGGGGGGGGAAGCGGAAGGAAGACTTGGCAGGGTCCCCGGGTCGCTGTCAGCAGCCGGTTCCCAGCTCAGTCTCTCCCACGCCGGCCGGTTCCTGATGGGGGCAGAGGAGGCTGGGGGAGGGGTGCAGGGGGAGGGGACGCACCCAACACAGAGGCCTCTTTGGTGGCCTGGGAAGAGCCTCAGTATCTGCACCATGATCGAGGAGGGAGGAGGAGGATGAGCCTCTCCCAGCTTGGGTGGGGCCTCGGGGACAGGGGAGAGGTGGAGTGCTGCTCTCAAAGATGAGCCCACCCTGGCCTAGCTTCTGCCCCTGCAGCAGCTTGGGCCTGACACCAGCCCCTTCCCGGGTACCCCTTTCTCTGAATGTCCTCTTGGTTGGACCTTGGGTAGGGGCAGCAGGGGCTGGCAGAGGCCTGTGTGGGCCTGTTCTTTCTGGGCGCAGGGTCCTCGCCCATGCAGGGGCTCGTGGCAGCTTTCAGAGTTGGAGGGAATGGACCAGGTTGTAAGGTCACGGCTGCGGGCAAGCCCCCATGGCCTGAACTTGGAGTGGGCTAGCCTCCTCCCAGTCCAGGACAGACCCTCGGGCCTGCCCAAGGTCTCTGCATCTGGGAATGGACCCAGCTCTTCTGCCTGGCCCAGGGGCCTCTCAGCTGCCCTTACCCAGGCCCTCTTACTCCCCCACAGGGCCTGCTTGGGAACTCTGGGACCCCATCTGTCCCTGCCCAGTGCCCTCTTCTCCACGTGCTCCAGGCTGTCTCTGCCCACTGCCCTGCCCCCCCACCCCTGTCTCTTTCTTCCTGGCAGCGGCTTCGATCTGCAGTGAATCCTTGGATCCGTGTGTGTTCGATCCGCCCTACCCCAGCAGAGCAGGAGCCCCCGAGGGCAGGGCCTGGGTCTCTGCCATGGCTCCAGGCACACAGCACCCCTCAGGAGAAGTTTGTTCAGGGAGTCTGAGTGTGCCCCGTGTTAACAGGGTCACTCCCTCTCTGGAGCTGGGGGCTTCCACATTCATTGGCTCACACACTCAGGCTGCCCAGGACGCAGCTGTGAGTTGCCCCGTGCCTGCTTGGGCCCCTGTGTCCTGAGGGCTGGGGGCGTGCAAGTCTTATAGTTGGGGCTGGCAGCCAGGGCAGCCCCTCCCTCAAGCACAGAATTCGTAGATCTGGCCACACTGGCTGTGCGCGCCCAGGCCTCAGTTTCCTTAACTGTGCAATGGGACAGGAGATCAGGGACCACTATATTGAGAGTCTGTGCCCTCCTCTCAGTCCAGGGAGCTTCCTGGGCAACTGGAGACCACCAGCCACCAGCAAGGGCCCAGGGCCGCTGCACCTCCCCTGCCTACCACTCCCCGCACACCTCCCGCCTGCCCACCCTTCCCCTGCCCACACTACCCCTCCTGCCTCCATTCTTTTTCTTCTATAGAAAGTCTGCCAGATGCATGGCCTGTGACAGCCCCCATGTGGCATAGCTGGGAGGGGCTTCGGCAGTGGAGGAGGGGACAGGTGGGCATAACAGACCCGCTAGTCTGCCTGCCAGACCTCTGTGCCACTGCCTCCCCGGGGCCCCAGCCTCTCTCTCCCTCTCTTGGGAGCTTGGCTGTGGCTCCCAGGCCTGCCCCAGCCACAGGCTGCTAGGGCTTTGCTCACCCCGTTCCTGGTGGGCAGTGCTATTCATCCCCCACCAACCCCAGCTGTGCCAAGTGGGGGAGCCCGTGGGCTGCGAATGCCCACTCCAGGCAGGCCCCTCACTGGCACCCACACACAGGGTAGCTTGGCAGTTGGGAGGGGCAGAGCTCCAGCCCTGTTCCTCACTGGCGGGGAGGCCGTGGGTGACTTTCTCCAGCCCCGGCCCTGTTCCTCACTGGCAGGGTGGTTATGGGTGACTTCCCCCTCCTCTAGTCTTGGCTCCCGTGTCTTTAAAGCCAGGCTGCTGTGAGTATTACGGAACGAGAGTTAGGCTGCTCAGCAGGTGGGCACCGTCCTACCCTCCAAGTCCAGGACGGCTTCTGAGAGGATGGCAGGCAGCTGCTCAACAGAGCGCCACCCTTGGGGGCCGGAGACTTGGGGTACAGCCACTCGCGTGCTGGGATTCGGGGCCAGTTCTGGGAGTGGGCTTCCTAGAGGAAGGGAGGGAGCATGCACCGGCTATGAAGAGGGAGCTGGAGTCCACGCCAGGCCCCAGGCACCTCAAAGGCCCAGAGGCCGAGTGCCGCGGTGGGAGCGCTGCCTGCAAGGTGTCTGTGAGAGGTGGGGTTGGGAGCGGCTGGGGTGGGTGAGGCTGCTCAGGCCCTGGGCCTCCGGGGGCCCCTTGCCTGCGTCCCCATGCCACCTTTTAGAAGCAGACAGGGTGAGCTCTCTGGCCCTGAAGGTGAGCAGAGATGGAATAGCTGGGGGTAGCGGGGGCGTGCAAGGAGAGGGCCGCCACTTCCTGGGTGCCTGCTCGGTGCCGGGCCTTCTGCCAGGAGCTTGGAAGAGCCAGACAGGCCCAGACCTGGACCAGAAGCTGGCACTCAGAATGGGGTCACAGCAGGCTTATGGGTTTGGGCCCAAGTGGAGCGACCCCTCAATGCCCACCCGGCTCCTTTGCACCCAGATGGCCCCTGGCAGCCATCTCAGCCGGCCCTAGGCCTGGAGCCCTGCCTGTAGGGCTGGCTCCTGGGCCATGTCTGAGCCTCCCTCAGCACGGACAGGTCTGCGACTGGGGCCCGCAGGGCTTCTCACGTTCCTCACAATGCAAGATGCCAGTCCCATGGCTGCCGTCCGGCGCTGCCTGGGATCGGGGCGGGCAGGCTGGACATTTGTGTTTCGCCCCCACCCCGCACCGCTCCTCCACCTCCCCCCGCGCCGCTCCTCCCCCGCCCCCCGCTCCGTTCCTCCCCCGCCCCCCACACCGCTCCTCCACCACCCCCCACACCGCTCCTCCACCACCCCCCCATGCCCTCCTCCCCCGCCCCCCGCGCCCTCCTCCACCTCCCCACGCGCCGCTCCTCCCCCGCCCCCCACGCCGCTCCTCCCCCGCCCCCCACACCGCTCCTCCACCACCCCCCCATGCCCTCCTCCACCTCCCCACGCGCCGCTCCTCCCCCGCCCCCCGCGCCGCTCCTCCCCCGCCCCCCGTGCCCTCCTCCACCTCCCCCCGCGCCGCTCCTCCCCCGCCCCCCACACCGCTCCTCCGCCGCCCCCCCATGCCCTCCTCCACCTTGGGAGCTCCTCTCAGTCGTGCCTCGTGGGGGCGAGGGCAGGTGGAGGGGTGGCTGCAGGGGTCCAGGCCACGGGGATGGGCCTGGAAGGCCGTGAGCCTCTTCCGCTCAGCACCCGTGTCCCTGTCCCCAGGAGCACAATGGCTCATTTAAGGCAGCAGAAAAGGCTTCATCAAAGCCCCACCTTCCCAGGCCCCTCAGTGTTACCCTGAGGTCAGAGAGGGAGGGTGGTGACTGACTGTTCTGAAGGATGTGGGAAGGCAGGATATGAGGTAGACAAAGGGAAGGACTTCCACGTGAGCAAGGATGGGAAAAGTGGCCCTGAGTGTCCATTCTCTGACCTTGCCCTTGGTGCACAGGTGCCTGGAAGCAGGGGGATGGTGGAACAATCTGGAGGTCACCAGAGATGACTGCAGGGAGTGGGGTCAGCCTGGAGATCCCTGGAGGGCAGGGGTGTCAGGTGTGACAGGCAGTGGTGATGGCGTGGATGCCCTGTTGCTGGTGATGGTGGTGGCCGTCCCTCCTGCCAGCCTGGTTCTGCTTGCACTGCGCCTTGGACATGGTGAGCACGGGATAAACACTTGTTGTCGAATGCTGGTGACTGTTACCAGGCTAGTGTCAGTTCCAGGGACAGTGACGGAGCTGGTTCTGATGAGGCGATGGCAGTGTTGGAGACGAGAATGATGATGTGCTTATAGTGGAGGTGACGCTGGTGACCATGGGTGACCGGTGGTCATTGTGATGACTGTGAAGGGACAGTAAAGGTGACGGTTGTGGTGACAGTGGTGGTAATGACTGTGCTGTTAATGGCAGTGGTGGTGGTGGTGGTGATGATGGAGGTGATGGTAGTGATGCAGTCATCACTGTGGTTTTGATGATGACAGTGGTGGTGGTGGTCGTGGTCATAGTGATGGTGGTGGTAGTGATGGTTGTGTGGTTTTGACGATGGAGGTGGGGTGGTGGTGGTGATAGTGAGGGTGATGTGGTGGTGGTGGTGATGGTGGTGGTGGTGATGGCAATGGTGGGGTGGTGGTAGTGATGGCTGTGTGGTTTTGATGATGGAGGAGGGGTGGTGGTGGTGATGATGGGGTGGTGGTAGTAATGGTTGTGTGGTTTTGAGGATGGAGGTAGGGTGGTGGGGTGATTATGGGGTGGTGGTGGTGATGATGGGGTGGTGGTAGTAATGATTGTGTGGTTTTGATGATGACGGTGGTGGTGGTGGTGATGGTGGTGATGGTGGTGGTGGTGATGGTGGGGGTGGTGGTGGTGATGGTGGTGATGGTGGTGGTGGTGATGGTGGTGATGGTGATGGTGATGATGGGGTTGTGGTAGTGATGGTTGTGTGGTTTTGATGGTGGCAGTGGTGGTGGTGATGGTGATGATGGGATGGTGGTAGTAATGGTGTGTGGTTTTGATGATGAAGGTGGGGTGGTGGGGGTGATGATGTGGTGGTGGTGGAGATGATGGGGTGGTAATAGTGATTATGGGGTGGTGGTGGTGATGATGGGATGGTGGTCGTAATGGTTGTGTGGTTTTGATGATGAAGGTGGGGTGGTGGTGGCGGTGGTGGTGGTGATGATGGGGTGGTGGTAATGACTGTGTGGTTTTGATGATGACAGTGGTGATGGTGGGGTGGCATTAGTAATGGTGTGTGGTTTTGACGATGAAGGTGGGGTGGTGGGGGTGATGATGGGGTGGCGGTGGAGATGATGGGGTGGTAATAGTGATTATGGGGTGGTGGTGGTGATGATGGGATGGTGGTAATGGTTGTGTGGTTTTGATGATGAAGGTGTGGTGGTGGTGGTGGTGATGGTGGTGGTGATGGTGGTGGTAGTGGTGGTGATGATGGGGTGGTGGTAATGATTGTGTGGTTTTGATGATGACAGTGGTGATGATGGGGTGGCGTTAGTGATGGTTGTGTGGTTTTGAGGATGGAGGCAGAGGTGGTGGTGGTGGTGATAGGGTGGTGGTACTGATGGTTGTGTGGTTTTGATGATGGGGTGGTGGCTGTAGTGAAGATGGGGATGGTGATGGTGGTGATGGTGGTGATGGTGATGCTGGGGCTGGTGGTAGTGAGGGTCACATTGTTGGTAGTGTATGGTTTTGGTGCTGATGATGGGGTTGGTAGTGGTGGTGGTTGTGATATAGTGGCAGAAAGAGTGGTATTTATGATGTTGATGGTGTCATGGATGGTGGTGAAGGTGTGGTAGCAATGGTTGTGTTGTTGATGATAGAGTGGGTGTTGCTGCTGTTGGTGGTAGTGACAGTACTGTTGATGGCGTGATGCTGATGGTCGTGTCTTGAGGTGATGATTGTGGTGTGATGAAGGCGGATGGTATTGTTGGTAGTGGTGGTGAGACCTGGTGGTAATGATGGTGTTGATAACACATGGAGGGGATGGTGGCGATGGTGACAGTGGTGGTCCTGGTTGTATTGTAGATGGTGTTGATAGTGATTGGCCTCAGTGGTAGCTATGAGGGTGGAGGCTGTGGTGACAAGTGGTGGTGGTGGTAGGCCCAGCTCTTAGGTGAATTTGCAGCCCAAGCCCCCTGAGGGAAGCGAGACCCCCCATGACACAGTTAAGGAACCAGAGCCCAGCAGCCATGCAGATGGCAGGCCAGGTGGGTGAGGAAATGGCGGGAGAGCCAAGGGAGCGCTTCCGAGGTCATGGCAGTCTGGGAGGAGATGAGGCTGGGCTGGCTGTAATGGGGGGAAGGTTTGGGATCTGCTAGAGCCAGGGCAGAGCTCGTGGGGGTGCCCAGTGCCCAGTACAGGGCCTGGCACAGGCCAGGCCAGGGAGGCACCTGCTGAGTGAGTGAGAGACTGTGCTGGCCCTTTGACCTTGCCACTGGGTACCAATGGCTGGAGCGTAAAAGGGTGTGAGGTCTGGGCAGTGGCCCCCCGCCAGCAGGGGTAAGTGACAGGCCAGGCAGAGCAGGGCTGCAGGTGCAGCAGGTGTGGGTCTGCATGAGGGGAGACGGCTCGGGGCAGGCTTCTGAGTGCCAGCCTCCTGCTGGGGAGGGGCAGCAGGCTGAGCAGCCCTGCAGGACCCCAGCCCTCCTGCTCCAGGTCACTTCTCTGCCAGGCTGGGCAGCCAGCACCCTGCCCTCTTCAGGAGCTCCATTCTGCCTGGCAGACAGCCTGGGGCCTCTGTGCCTTTGCCCAGGTGGATAAGTAGGTCAGGAGAAGAGCTGCTGGACCCTGGGGAGGGCTGGGTTTCCAGCCCAGGGGTAGCCCGTGGCCAGGAGCCCTGACTCAGTGTGGCGGCGCCAGGTGGGAGCCAGGAGATTGGCATCTTGCATCGTGAGGAACATGAGAAGCCCTGGAGGCCCTGGATGTGGACCTGTCGGTGCTGAGGGAGGCTCAGACATGGGCAGCTCTGGGAGAAGCCCAGGAGCCAGCCTCATAGACAGGGCACCAGGCCTGAGCAGGCTCCAGCGTCATCTGGCAAGCTGGGTTCAGTAAGACCCAGGTCAGGCAGGTGTTCAAATGCCAAGGTCGATGGGTCACAGCGACCAGGATCCCCTCAGGACCCCAGGTAATTGCCCCCAGGCCCTGAGCTTGGAGGGGCTAGAGCTGACCCAGGCCTGCCCTGGAGAGCCTCACAGACTGGCAGCCAGACAGGGGCTGGGCATGGAGTGGGAGTCAAGGAGGCTTCTTAGGGGAGGCAGTGGCTCCAGGAGCCCTGGAGGGGGAGGCTAATCACACAGGATGCGGGGCCTGTGGCCAGGGGACCAGCCAGGACCAGGGCCTGGAGGCAGCAGAGGGCGTGTGTTTGCTGGGTTACCTGCTGGGCTGGCCTGTGCAGGCAGGGCCACCAGAGGCAGGCCCACCAGAGGCAGGGCCACCAGGGCCAAGGGAGGCCCCTCTGGGATGGTCGCGGGGGGCTCTGGCTGCTGGGTGAGGCAGAACACAGGGAGGGGAGCCCAGCACAGCGGTGGGGAAGGGTCTGGCTGAGGGTCAGGAGCAATGCCCAGGAGCTCATGGAAGGGCAGGGGGGATGTCTGGTTATCCAGGTAGACTTCCTGGAGGAGGACACAATGCCAGTCTTGATCTATGGCCAAGAAGTCAATGGGCAGAGGTGGGAGCCAGGCACTCCTGATGGATGAAGCATGACTAAGGGGCTTGTACCTAGGTGTGATCGAGCCGCGTGTTGGTTTAAGGGGCACTGGGGAGGCCAGCCCATTAAGGCTCCTGAGGCCAGGCCTAGAAGCCGAAGCCTCTGCCTGCAGAGACACCATTTCCACTCCCTGCCTAGCGCCTGAACTCCCCCACTGCGGTGTGCTGTGCCCACTCCTGGCTTCTTTCTGTTATGTGGGAGGACACCCTGTGAGTCATTCACACTAGAGTGTGAATTAGCCCATCAAATCCAAGGGGACCCCGACAGCGCACAGTCCCATAATAGCACCTGCTTCGTGGGCCGGCAGGAGGCATCGTGAATGCAGTGAAGGCTCTGGCTTGGTGGGTGGGTGGGTGGGTGGGCTCTTAGTGCGCCCTCCCCGTCACTGTCCCCTTGTGTCCCATGAATGAGTAGGCCCTGTGCGGGCACTGTGCCTCTGCCATCCCATGGACAGGTGCGGGGTGAGGATCTGGGCACATTTCACAGGAGGAAGCTGAGCTCCGAGGGTGAGAATAGAGCTGGCTGCTGGACCCCCTGCCGGGCTGGACAAGCATCGTCTAGGCGCTTGCCAGGGGTGCAGGGCAGGGGCCCCAAGAGCACAGGAGCCACGGTGGGCTCTCCCAAGGCCTCTTACCTGCCCCGGGCTCAGTGGAGGTGCCTGTGGGGGCTGCCCGAGCAGGGCTGGGCCCAGGTCCTTCCCCACTAGCCAGCTGGGGAGGCCTTCTCTGAGCTGCCCTCCCCTGGGAGATGGGGACAAGGTTGTGGCCCTGCACTGGGGCTGAGGGCGACGTGAGGTGAGGATCCACACTGGGTTGGGAGCTGTCTGGGAGCTGCGGCCATTACTGGGTTTGGAGGGGTCTGCTGGGAGCCGTGGTTACTGACAGGACTGTGGCAGAGGAGAGAGTTGGGAGGTTGGGTGAGGGAGGTTGGGGCCAGTCCCCGCGGGCCCTGGGAGCACTGTGGCCTTTGCTCTGAGTGAAGAGGGAACCGCTGGAGGGCTCTAAGCTGAGGGCCATGCGGCCTGACATATTTCAAATGACTGGCGCCCTGGGAAGCCAGGCGAAGGAGGGCAAGGGGCGGCGGCCACAGTAGCCAGGGGCACGGGTGGTGGCTGTGGAGGGTGGGCACTGTGGGGCTCTCCATGCATTTTCAGATAAAGGCTGGTGGGATTAGCTGGTGGGCAGCTGCAGGGAGGTGGGGGAGGTGAAGGGGGGACCCAAGGCTCCAGGTGAGCAATGGCGGGCTGGCCGTGCCCTCCCCATTCATTCACGCGCAGGCGTCCTGGCTGTGCGCCCTACCTTAGTGTGCGGCTGTGGGCGCCTGTGGGACTGTCATGCACCAGAATGTGTCCCTGGGGCCACATGTGTGAGCAGCGTGCTGACTGAGCACCTGGGCGACCCCGAGGTGGAGTAAACAGAACCAGAACTTGTCCCTTGGGTTTCTTGGCATGGAGGTCCTTGGCGACCTTGGCAGGAGCCGAGTGGGAGGAGTCCCAATGGTGGCGGTCACTGGTGGTCTGCAGAGGGGTGGGCAGTGGCTGGACCTGTCATGGGGCCCTATCTAAGGGGAAAGGCACAGCCCTGCCCTGGGATTCCCGTCTGAGGGTCCCAGGTCACTCTAGGTCCCCACTCCTCTTGGGCAGGAAGGGGACCTGCTGTAGCGAGGCCCCTGCTCAGCTGGTCCTGGGTGGTGTCACTGCCCCAGCTCCTGCTCTCACCCTGGACCCATGGGGGTGGGGAGCAGGTGTAACTGACCCAGATTCCTCAGGCCTGGGCTCAGGAGGGGACCTCGCTCTGTGACCCAGATATTCCAAGTTTCTGTAGCTGACGAGAGGTGGCAAATGGTCTCCCACGTGCGGGAGCAGTCGCTGTATGCGAGGAGGGAATGACTTGCCTGTTTGCAGAGATGGGAACAGGTGCCCCCTGCAGCAGGAAGGATTTCAGTCAGACTTTCGGGGGAACTTCCAGATGTTGTAAGTCAGGATCTGGTACAAGAGGATGCGTCCCAGAGATTTTGTTGAAAGAGGGAGGTCTGAGGCTTTGCCACCTTGCCTAAGTCGACATGCATCCAAGATGCACACAAGGGCCTCAGTTCAGGGCCCAGCCCTCCATCTGTCCTGCTAAAGGCCAGTCCTTGACTGAGGTCTAGTGTAGCAAGGGAGGCTCGGGTAACTCCCAGGAAACCTGCATTGGCTGAGTTTATTTCCTGGCTCGGGATGGGTCTCAGGTTGCCCCTGACGGTCCCTTGCAGACCTGCATTTCAGTCAAGGTTCAGATGTTGTAGGCCCTGGGTGGGAGGGGGCAGGCAGCCAGACACATAAAAACTGGATTCCAGGCCCACTGCTGTCTTGCTGTGTGAACTTGGACAATCGCTGCTTCCCTGAGCCTTGGTTTCTTTATTTACAAAGCTGACCTAAGGGTTCCTGCAGAAATCAAATGATAAACTGCCAGAAAGCCCTTAGCACAGAGTAGAAGCCATTATCGTGGAGGTGCAGGGAAGGGTGAGGAGAAGGGTCCCTGTCCCTGGGCTGTGTGTTGGGAGGCTGTTCCCCTGACACATGCTGCCAAGGCCTGTGGAGCCAGGAGGACGGAGGAGGTAGAGAGGCTGAGGGGGGCACCTGCACTGCAGGCCTGCAGGGTCCCAGTGAACCCCACCCCAGGATCCAGGCCCTTACAGAATGGCCGGGAGCTTTCTGCTTCCAGAGCTGCCAGCCTGACCAGCTAGCTCTCTGGACCAGGGGCAGGTGCCTCCTTGGGCCTTCCATGGCCTGACCCTCAGCAGAGTAGGCAGCAGCCCGTCTCTCTCCCTGCCCCAGAGGCCGATAAACGACTCAGCACCCACAGCAGGAGCCCTGGAGGCCGGGTGCTGGCTCCCAGGCTGGCCTTCTCCCAGGCAGTGGTGGACAGCTGTCGGCCTGGCACCCTGCAGACTGGCCAGTGCGGCTGGGAACCAGCCAGGCTGCTGGCCCCAGCCAGCCCAGCTCCCTGCACCCTCGAAGTGCTCCCAGCAACCCTCAGGCAGTTGAGCAGAGGGCTGAGGTTGTGCTGTGCCTGGCCTGGGTTGTGCTGTGCCTGGCCCATGAGAAGCAGAGCTGTGACTGGAACCCAGTATCAGCTGCACAGAGAAAAGCGGTCTACAGGACTCTTCCTGGGGTGCCCTCTGGCCTGTACTGTGCTGGCCATCTTGGTGTCTGGTCAAAGGCTGGCAGGCATAGACCACAACCGCACACCCATCCCCAGGCATGGGGATGGGCCCTCTCGGTGGGAGATGGAGGCTCAGGGAGGCAGCGATTATCCAACGTCACATAGCAAGACAGCAGTGGGCCTGGATTCCAGTTTTTATGTGTCTCCCACCCGGGGCCTACAGCTGAACCTTGACTTGAACTGCAGGTCTGCAAGGGACCATCAGAGACAACCTGAGACCCATCCCAAGCCAGGAAATAAACTCAGCCAATGCAGGTTTCCTGGGAGTTACCTGAGCCTCCCTTGCTGCATGGCCACCAGCCAGGGCTTAGTGGCTCTGTGCCCGGGGTGGGTCTCAGGTCCCTGCTCCACCTGTTCCTCTCCAGCATGGGGACAGTGGCTTCTGCCCTGGAGGGTGTGGGGGATGGACGCAGGTGGTGAGTGGGATGTTCCTCGTGCACCTGAATGAGACCTTGGAAAACCCTCTGGCCAGGATGTAGGATCTGGGGTGTCGTTTGGAGCACCAGGACTTTCCAGGGACCCCACGCTCCCTTTCCTGTTCTGTCCATAGCCCCAAAGCCTGCCTGGGTCCAGGATTCTATTCTGTGGTTATCAGGATCTGCACTCTGCTCAGGGAGAGGGTGGAAGGGTCTCTCTGCCCCAGGTCTATGACTTTTCGGCCATCCTGTGTTGGGGACGCAGAACAGCCTGGGTTCCTGGCCGCCATCGCAGTGGCTGGGTAAGTGTGGAGGATGGCTGCCCTTTGGAGCCTGCAAAGGTCACATGGGCTGAGGCCCCTGGCACAGACAGAGGCATCCTCCGAGCCTGACGGTGCTGCAGGGCCCTTCCAGGCTCCCACGTGCCTCTGTGGCTTCCTTTTACGGAGGGTGCTGGAGATGGGTGAGCCTCATGCTTCTAAACCCTGGCCCGTGACACAGGAACCTGGCCTCACACTGCACTTGAGAGGGGAGGGGGCTTCCTAGGGTCACACAGCCCAGAGCCAGCCCTGCAGAGCCTGAGGCCGGCTCCCGGGCCTCCTCTCAGCTCTGCCTTGTCTGTGATCTCCGCCACAGTTTTCCTTCTCTGTAAAACAGGAGCAGGTCCTTCCCCTAGGAGGCGGAGAAGATGCAAGAGATAAAAGCAGATGCTAAGGGCATTCTCAGGGGTCTCCCCGGCCAGCAGCTCACAGCATGTCCCTTCTCCCCTGGGCCCGAATCTCAGGAAGTGCTGCTGCTGAGGGAGATTGAGCAACATCCCCAATTCAATAGAGACTGCTCTGGGCTATCAGACATGGGCACTGGTGACCCATGCTTGCTCTGAGCCCGGCCCTGTGCTGCTCAGCGCTGTCCAGAGTGGACTGGGTGCTTCCCTCTGGACACCCCCACCCCCATTTTAAAGATGAGGAGACTGAAGCAAGAGGTGGTATAGGTAACTTCCCAAGGTTACATAGCTAGGATAGGACACAGCCGAGGCACAAAGTCAGGTGTCTGATCAGAGGCGGCTCACCCAGGCTTTTCGTGTGGGGTCAGGGCTGCGTGTGTGGGCGGCTCTCCAGGCTCCTCTGGGGATAGCAGGCTGGAGAGAGCGCTAGCCACAGGGCACCGGGGCAGGTCCCTTCTGACTCCTAGCCTCAGCCCCCGTTGGTACAGTGGGGACAGGATGGAAGAGGTGAGCTGAAGACTCTGCAAGGCACCTTGTCGCACTCGTTCCTGGGTGGGGAATGGGGTAAAACTGCAGCATGGAGGCTCTAGGGCAGACCATAGGAAGACCCTCGACTTGGGCTTTTCTCCTGAAGTCCGGGGGCAGGGGCCGGGTCCCAGCTACTTAGGGAGGAATGAGGCCTTTTCAGCCGTGGGTTCGGAAGGAGACCAGCAGCTGGGGCTCCTGCAGCTGCAGAGCTGCACCCACAAACTCTTGGGGCTCATCTTTTCAGGAGGCCTGGAGTCCCTCCTCCACCAGGCAGGCCCAGGACCCTGGGTGGGGCTGGGGACTCAGCCTCAGAGAGGGCCTCCTGGGCAGTTTCTGCAAGCCAAGCCCCAGCAGGCACGAAGGCAGGCCCGGCTCCAGGGCCAGGTCTGTGAAGGAGGGACACGGTGGCTTCCGGACAGGAGGGCTGCCTTGAAGGGTGGGGGAATTCGGCTCCAAAGCAGGAGGAGGAGGAAGAGGAGGCGGAGGAGGAAGAGGAGGAGGTGGAGGAGGAAGAACAGGAGGAGGAGGTTGGGGGTGGAGAGGAGGAGGAGGGGTTTGCAGAGCAGGTCAGTCCCTGGTGCACCAAGTAACAAGTCCTGTGCTTAAATGCGTGCTCAGATGAAAAGCGGGGCAGTCGCGGCCCGTAGACAGCGGGCGGCTGGGTCAGACCGCAGAGGGAAGTTTCCAGCGGCAAGCCTCCCCGCGGGGAAGGCTGTGTCTGTCCCAGGAGATGAGCCGCAGGCACCAGGGGTGATGAGGCCCGGGGGAGGTGGATGTGGGGGATGGAGCGGTCCCAAGGTCGTCAGCTCCAGCCGGCGCCCTGGGCCGCGGGGCCGGAGAGCTCCGGAGCGGACCCTCGCCGCACTCCGAACCCGCCCCGCGCCCCCAGGCCACACCCGGCTCGCACCCTCCCCGCTCCACGTGCGCCCACGCGCCCCTCCGGGCCTCCCCCTCCTTCCCGCGCGGGCCGGGGGCGCGGGCCCCGGAGGAGCTGGGGGCGGCGGGGGCGCGGGGCGGGCGACTGCCGGGCCCCGGGCCAGCTCTCGCCCCCCGCCCCGCCCCCGCTCGCTCGGCTCCCCCGCCCGGCGCTCCCTCGGGCTGCGCTCCGCGGCTCTCGGCGGCGGCGGCGGCGGGCGCAGAGCGCGGCATGGGCGCCCGGGCCGCGGGGCCTGGCGGCGGCGGGCGGACGGGCGCGCGGCTGCGGGCGCAGGTGCGGGGCGGCGGGCCGGGGCCGGGGCGCGGAGCCGCCGCTCGGGGGCCGGGGCGCCCGCGTCCCCGCCGCCGCTGACGCTCCGCCTGTCTCCCTCCCGTGTCCCGCCCGCCCCCAGACCCTCCTCCTCCGCCCCCCCGCAGCTCGGGCCCTGGTCGTGGCGCGGCTGCCGCACGGTGCCCCTCGACGCCCTCCGGACGCGCTGCCTCTGTGACCGGCTCTCCACCTTCGCCATCTTAGCCCAGCTCAGCGCCGACGCGGTGAGACCCCGGCCGGGCCGGCGGGAGGGGCGCCGGGCAGGGGCGCGGGCGGGGGCTGCCGGCGGGCCTGCGGGTGGGGAGGGCCCGCACCCGTCCTGTCCCGGAGGGGTCGCTGTGCCCCGCAGCCGCCGTGGCCTGACCCGGCCGGCGGGGTCCATGCGCCTCTGGAGAGGGTGGGTGGGCGCCGAGCGGGTGGCAGTGTGGAGTTGGAGACGGGCCTGGGAGGAGTCGGGACCCCCGGAAAGTGGCTGATGGGTGGGTCCCATCTCCCCCGGCCTTGGAGGCCCGGGATCTCCGAGGGAGCCTGGGCCTGGGGAGAGGCTGGGTCCTGAGCCGGGGGCTGGGAGGCGTCGCCTGTGGAGGGGCTACCCTTTCCCTTGGTCCTCTCCGCCTGCCAGGGAGAGGGAGGAGGAGGAGCTGCCGCCTTGGCAGAGCCCTTCGACCCACCCCAAGTACAGCCTGGTCCGTGGAGGTGGCGGTGGCCCCAGGCAGGGGCCCTGGCCCAGATCCACCGCCCCCCAGGCCTCAGCACCTCGGGGCTTCCTTTTTGTTCCTGTGATTCCTGTGGGGGCTGCCGGTTTCTATGGAGACGGCATCTGGGGCCAGCCGCTGGCAGGGGCCCTGGGTGCTGGGCGCAGCTCCCTGGGGCGGGTGGGCTCTCTTGCTTTGGGCCGGCCAAGCTGCACCCCCTGGCCTGAGGTGGGCCACAGCCCTCTACTGGGGCCCAGGCCGAGGCCCAGGACAGCCCACAGAGCAGGAAAGGGCCTTGGGCGTGTGCTCACCAAGTAACCTCCGCCCAAACCTCGTGTGGAAGCCCTGGGGGGCAGCAGGGGTGGAGGATGCACTTGGAGGGGACCTGTCCTTCCTGGGTGTTGGAGGTGGCATTGCTGGCCCTTGGGGAACCCCGGGTTCGATGTAGAAGGTAGCGCCCAGCCTCTCGGACACTCCAGCCTCCTGGCTGTGTTCTCTGGAAAAGTGGGGGGCAGGTGATGTTGGCAGCTGGGGTCTCCCACAGTGCCAGAGCCGGATGGGACCCTCCAGGCCATTGCCAGTAAAATCCTCTGTTGACAGTCAGGGAGACTGAGGCCCAGAGAGAGGGCCTTGCTCAAGGTCTTGGGTGAGTCTGGGCTGGACAGGGGTCTGTGTCCCTGACCATAGTGCACCCCTGCTTGGGCTGTCCCCTCAGGTGAGACTGTTGATGCTGCTGGTTCTGCAGACAGAGCCTGGCAGGCAGCAGTCTGAAGGGCCATCTCGGAGGCTCCCTGGAAGAGGTGGCCTTCTGTGTAGGAGGACATAGACATTATGGCTTTCACTGGGCAGCCTTTCTGGGCCCCTTCGAAGCTGGACCAGGCAAGGCAGGGCCCAGCCTCCAGTCTCCGGGTGCTGCTCTTCCTGTGGGTGTTCGAGGAGGACCTGGGCAGGAGAGAACCTGCTATGGTGTGTGCCCCATCTGCCCCTTCTCCCAGCCCGGTGTCAGGCCTGCAGCAGGTCAGTGTTAGAGTCTGGAAACACAGGCTTGTCTCTGACGAACTGTGACCCTGGACTGGCTCTGCCTTAAGTCCCTCTGAGCCTCAGTTTCCTCACCTGTAAAAGGGAGGGGACCTGGACTACCCAGGACTGGCTGTGAGGAGGGAAACAGATGACTCGGAGAGAGTCCCAGGAACGGGGCAGTCCCCAGGCGGTGGCATACCAGCCAGTCACCAGGCTGACCTCCAGAGTGGGCCTGGCTTAGGGAACTTGTTCAGAGAGGGGCAGGTACATGGGCCGAAGGGGGTGCCCCTGAAATTCCAGCAGCAGGGGCCTTGATGCCGAGGGGCCTTTCCAGGAGGAGACCCACTATGTGCCCCAGTGCACGAGGGGGAGGAAGCGGCTGCTCTGTGGGACAGCAGCGGGGGGCGGGGGTGGAGGCAGCCAGATACACAGTCCTGGGCCTTCTTTGGCAGGGGGTTCGCGGCTGCTGTCGGGGGGCGCTTCTAGTGTTAGCCCAGCCCACGCACGCTGGTGTTCACAGGGCAGGATGCCAGCAGGCATGTTGGGTGCCCTGTCCCCCATCCCAGACAGGACATTTGAGGCCGGGGCACAGGGGCTGGCAGTGTCTGCAGAGCCACGGGACCGAGGGCGGGCTGCCTGGACCCTGGGAGCCTCAGTGTCCTCATCTGTGAGATGGGAGGGTGGTTGGCTCTGCCACAAGGGCAGACCATGTGTGGCTCAGTTTGGGGTCTGGGCACCAGCAGGGGTGTGAGCTGACAGTCAGAGTGCCAGGAAGAAGCCAGGGTGGTTACAGCCTCTAGCAGGTGCTCCCTGGCACCAGAGCCCCTTGGGGCTTTCCTGTCCTTTCCACACCACCTCTCCCTCCTCAGCAAGGGCTGGCCCCCTTGATGCTGGGCAGGGAGAGGCCAAGAGTGAAAGAGAGACTGCTCTCTGGGTGCAGCCTGCCCCTGGCAGGTTCCTTTGTCCACCGTGCCGATCCCTCTGAGGGCTGTGGGCTGGGGTGCCAGGGCTGATGCGGGAGGCAGATGTGTGCACACAGGGGTCTGCAGCCGCCCAGGTGGAAAGGAGGAAGGCTGCGGGTGGGCTCTGGGTGCATGGCCACAGCCTTCTCCCCTCCTGAGTGTGGTGTGGGGAGAAGTGCACGGGGCTGAGACTTGAAGTGGGGTCCTGAGGGATGTGCAGGAGTTTACCAGCCGAGCATTGTGGGGTGAGTAGCAGCCATTGCAGGGTGAGGAAGGCATGAAGCTGCGGGGAAGTGGGCACAGGCGTGGGCTCAGCAGGCAGGAGAGGCAGAGAGACTGGTGGCCCGCAAGGCCTGGGGGGCTGGGGGGAGCCCGAGCTTACTCCAGGGGCGTGAGGAGCTGGCTACAGAATGGACTGGTGGGAGGCTGGGAGGTAAGAGGAGAGCAGTCAGGCCTGGGCACCCAGGGGTCCCAGCAGGAGTGAGGAGCGTGAGCCCAGCTGGCAGTTGGGGAGGCGGCCAGAAGTGAGCCTGGCTGGGCAGGGAGAGAGAGGGGTGCTGCCCAGCTTAGCCTGGCTGGGGTTGGATGGACACGTTGGGTGTGGGGACTCTGGTCTGAGTGGGCAGAGGCTGTGGCTTCGGGGGTTCAGAGTGGCCTACAGGGGCTGCTGACCAGGACAGGGGCCTGAGATGGTGGTAGAGGCGGGTACGTGGGCACCCCGGGAGCCAGGGTGGGATGAGATCCGGGCAGGGTGGTAGAGCGAGGGGAGGTGACACCCACGAGTCCTCCTATAGAGCTGGCCTGGAGCCAGGGTGTCGGTGCAGATGCGGGCTGCGCAGATGCCGGCTCTGCGGCTGCAGCAGGCCTACGACGGCCGGAAGGTTGAGTAACCGCTCTGAGTCACACCTGTGAGGCGGATGATGCCACCTGTCTCAGAGTGGTGGGGACTGAACTAGGTGATATATTTATGGCACTTGACATAGTCTGGCGTGTAGTAAACAGTCTGAAAAGGACAGTTGTTGTTGGCATGACTTCTGTGATGTGCCTCAGACTGTATTGGAAGGTTGTGACCAGGGTCACAGTTCATTTGCAACCAGGTTCAGGGCTCAGTGTATGACCAGGGTCAGGTTCAGGGTGTGATCATGGTCAGGGTTCAGCACGTGACCAGAATCAGGGCCCAGTGTGTGCCCAAGATCAAGACTCACAGCCTGACTGGGATCAAGGCTCAGAATATACTTGGGTCAGGGTTTAGTGTGTGGCTGGATTCAGGGGACAGGGTGTGATGGGAATTGGGGCTCGGGGTATAATCTGGGTCAGGGGTCAGAGTATGATGGGGGTTCAGGGCTTAGTCTATGACTAGAGACAGAAATTAGTTTTGTGGGCATTTGGGAGCCATAGACGGTGTTGGGGCAGTGGCAGGACGAAGGTGGTACTGTGGGGAGAAATGAGTCCTTAGGGGGCAAAGGGTGGATATAGGGTTCAGGAGAAGATTGGGAGTGGGAGTTCATGTGGTGGAAACTGGCAGAGACTCGGTCACCAGCCAGGAGAAGCCATTGGTGGGAGGGGGCCGGCTGGTTCAGACCTAGTATGCAGGGAGGGCCTCTGAGAATTGGTGACTTCCGTGCTGGGAGGAGAGCCCGGCGCCTGAAGGTCAGGGAAGGCGTGCAGGGCAGGGGGCCTGGCATGTGCAAGGGCCTGGGCCGCGCTGTGCCTGGCTTGGGCCAGTCTCTGGCGGGGGCCCAGCCTGGCTCTGCCTCCCCTCGGCGTGAGTTGAGGCCGGTCTTGGTCTACCCCTCCTAGTGAGGCCTGCCCAGGCCACCGCCCATCCCTTCTTCATCGCCTGGAACCTGCTGAGCAACGGCCGTCGGGAGTGACTGATGAGCCAGGCGGGGAGGAGAGGGATCAGGTGGACCAGTGGGAGAGCTGGCGGGCTTGCAGCTGCCAGGCCTAACGAGGGCAGGCGGAAGCAGATGGCCACAGAGGCCTGGGCCTGAGCCAGCCTCAGAGCAGGCGCGAGACACTTACTCGGCCGCCTGTGACCTTTGTGGCCGGCCGGCCTCAGGCCAGCCCAGTGTCTTGGAAACATTTACTGGGGTCACCCTGTCTCCCACCTGTCCCTGTCCAGCTGGTTTCCTAGCCCTGGACCTCAGCTCTGCGCTGGTAAAGTTACCGGTGACTGATGAGCCAGGCTGGGAGGGATCGGGGGGCCGGTGGGAGAGCTGGCAGGTGAGTTTTGATGGGAGAAGTACCGGGTGATGTGACTTCAATTCCAGAGGACCACCGGTTTGAGGCCTGAGCTCCAGGCTGTGGCATGCGGGAGTGGTGCTGAGCAGGGTTTCCTGCCGGGCACGGCATCACTGTTCCCATCTTGCCCTCCCAGAGCGTAGTTTGGACAACCGAGGTGAGCAGCGCTACCTGGGGTAGTTTGAGGGGCCTGTGTGGAGGCAGTGGCTTTTGAAAGCCTGGTGGGTTGGCAGTGCTTCTGCACACAAAGAGAAGGCGACTCTTGTTCTGGGGAGGCACAGCTGGAGCCGTGGCACCTGGTACACTTGGGCAGCACAGCTTGGCCCTGGAGGCGAGTGCCAGGTGTGGGGGGTGTCAGTCGTGTGTGTGGGCCCCAGGTGTGCGTGTGTGTGGGCCCCAGGTGCGTGCGTGTGTGCGGGCCCCAGGTGTGTGTGTGCATGCGAGTGTGCAGGCCCCAGGTGCTTGTGTGTGTGGGCCCCAGGTGCGTGTGTGTGTGCGGGCCCCAGGTGTGTGTGTGCGTGTTTGCGGGCCCCAGGTGCGTGCGTCTGTGCGGGCCCCAGGTGTGTGTGTGTGTGTGTGTGCGTGCATGTGTGCGGGCCCCAGGTGCGTGTGTCTGTGCGGGTCCCAGGTTCGTGCGTCTGTGCGGGCCCCAGGTGTGTGTGTGTGTGTATGTGCATGCATGTATGCGGGCCCCAGGTGCGTGTGTCTGTGCGGGTCCCAGGTTCGTGCGTCTGTGCAGGCCCCAGGTGCTTGTGTGTGTGGGCCCCAGGTGCATGTGTCTGTGCGGGCCCCAGATGTGTGTGTGTGTGTGTATGTGTGTGTGCGTGCGTGTGTGCGGGCCCCAGGTGCGTGCATGTGCGGGTCCCAGGTGCGTGCATCTGTGTGGGCCCCAGGTGCATGTGTGTGTGTGCGGGCCCCAGGTGCATGCGTGTGCAGGTCCCAGGTGCATGCGTCTGTGCAGGCCCCAGGTGTGTGTGTGCGTGTGTGCGGGCCCCAGGTGCGTGCATCTGTGCGGGCCCCAGTTGCGTGTGTGTGGGCCCCAGGTGCATGCGTGTGTGCGGGCCCCAGGTGCGTGTGTCTGTGCGGGCCCCAGGTGTGTGTGTGTGTGTGCACGTGCGTGTGTGCGGGCCCCAGGTGCGTGCGTGTGCAGGCCCCAGGTGCGTGCGTCTGTGTGGGCCCCAGTTGCGTGTGTGTGGGCCCCAGGCGTGCGTGTGTGCGGGCCCCAGGTGCGTGTGTCTGTGCGGGCCCCAGATGTGTGTGTGCGCGCACACATGTGTGCGGGCCCCAGGTGCGTGCGTGTGCGGGTCCCAGGTGCGTGCATCTGTGTGGGCCCCAGGTGCATGTGTGCGGGTCCCAGGTGTGTGTGTGTGTGTGTGGGTCCCAGGTGCATGCCTGTGTGCGGGCCCCAGGTGCGTGCGTGTGTGCGGGCCCCAGGTGTGTGTCTGTGTGTGGGTCCCAGGTGCGTGTGTCTGTGCATGTCAGGCGTGTGGCCTGCACCACCCCGAGGACAAGTCAGGCATGGCGGTTCAGCCTGGCTTATGACTCAGGTGATGGGTTGGGAAGTTGCTCGGGGTGAACTCATCCATGTAGAAGCGATGTCAGCCTGAGTCCCCTCCCCAGCTTTGCACGCCCTTCAGCCACCTGACTTCCCTGTCTGTCTTCAGGCCTGGCATGCTGGGGCTGTGCAGGGCCATGGGGTCGGGAATGGCAGGGTCTGTGGCCGGCCAAGGCCCTTTTAAGGAGGGAATGAGCTGAGTGCAGTGGCCAGAGGCACAGTCATGTGAAGAGGGGAAGGGTCTTCTGGGGGCACCGCTGGGGAAGAGCCCTGAGGGGAACCAGGGGGCCTGGGGGGCTCGGGGCATTCTTGTCAGGAAAGGGAGGCTGGCCAGGGGCAGGGCCAGGGCCAGCCCAGCAGCCTTTGCAGAGCCGGGGGGGACATTTGGACAACGCCCAGGGCAGGAGAGTCAGGGAGGAGTGGGGGCCCTCCCTAGGAAGGGGCAGTCACCTAAACTAAGTACCCCGCAGGTGGTGAGGAGGAAGGGCCCACTTTATTCGGGTCACCCCGGCACCCGGATGACACCCCAGCTC
Organism: Pan paniscus; assembly: GCF_029289425.2. Classification (NCBI taxonomy): domain Eukaryota; kingdom Metazoa; phylum Chordata; class Mammalia; order Primates; family Hominidae; genus Pan; species Pan paniscus. The sequence continues at coordinate 159,949,380 of NC_073256.2, forward strand.
CCACACTCTCCTGCCTCTGAGCAGGGCAGAGGTGCCCTCCAGTGCGCTGATAACCTCCCCCATGCCACTGTGGCGGGAGAGGAGCTCACAGGGGGCAGGGCTAGAGGTGGGGATGCCTGGGGCCAGGGCTGGCGGCTAGGCCTAGAAGCTGCAGGGGACTGAGGGGCTGTGGAGGTGACACAGAGTCACCTGCCGAACAGAGAGCGAGGGGTGGGAGGGGGAGGGCTTTGGTGCAAGGAAGCTGTTCGGGATGTGTCCGGGCAGTGGAGGGACACGTGGGTGTGGGGTGTCAGGGCCTGGCTGGGTGGCATCTCGGATGGGGGTGGGCCGGCGTCAAAGCGGCTGCTCCCCCCGGATTTCTCGAAGCCTGGGCCCGAGAGGACTGTGCGTGTGGGTGGGCCTGGACCTGGCACCTCCCTGGCCCCGTCTGCAGTGTGGGGCTGGCGCCTGCCTGGAATTGACGGGGTTCTGAGACATGATGGCGGCAAAGACTTATCTGGCATCGGGCTTGGCGTATGACTGTGGGGCACAGGCAAAGGGCCCATCCTCACAGAGCACAGCCCCGAAAGGGAGTTCTGGAGGGCCTGGGCTGGTAGAGGAAACCCCTCGTCTGCAGGGGGCAGGCGGGGAGGTGGAGGAGGGGCTGGGCCGAATGCTGGAGGTGTGACCCGGGGCTGCGGGCTCTCGGGTCTCAGTCTTCGGGTCTGCCGAGTGGGCGTGTGGGGTGCCTCACTCCCTGCGGTCTCTTCCCGGTCCCCACAGAACATGGAGAAGGCGACTCTGCCGTCGGTGACGCTCATCGTGGGCTGTGGCGTGTCCTCTCTCACCCTGCTCATGCTGGTCATCATCTACGTGTCCGTGTGGAGGTGGGTGCCGCCCAGGTGCTGGGCATGGGTGGCTGTGGCTCCTGCATCCCACGCCTCTTCCCCGAAGGTCACGGGCGGGGTCATGGGTGCCCCTCCCTCCCTTTGTCCTCACCTTCCCAGTCACCTCCGCCTTTGCCAGGGACCCAGCCCTGCTGTGGCCCCTCCGAGGCCTCCACAGGTTCCTGAGGCCGCCCCACACACTCATACTGTGTCCATGCCGCACAAACACAGGGGGTGGGGCCTGGTTCCTCCCCTGAACGTGTTCCCTGGCAGTGCCAGCCTGAGTTCCCTCCCCAGTTGTGCGTGCCCCCTCTGCCTGCACTTCCTGACTTCCCTGTCTACCCTCAGGCCTGCAGGCCAGGCCACAGCCTTCCCCAGACCCCCAGTCAGGCCTTAGGGCCCAAAGCCCCTGCTCACTCTCCACCCCAAACCCCCTTTCCCCAAGGCCACAGGGCTCTCAGCCTGCTGTCCATTCTGATTGTGGCCAGTGGGTTTTTGGGGCCACCCAGGCAGGTGTGGAGAGATGTGGAGGAGAGCTGGTGTTTGAGCAGTAACATGCCTGTTGAGTGTGTGGACACGCCTCCAGGCACTCCCCGCTATCTGCTCCTGTCCCATTGAGTAGAAGTGTGGAGCAGGGAGCAAGGGCTCAAGGTCACTCACTGCCCATGGGGCCGAGTGGGGACTCCCAGCGTGTCCAGAGGAAACGTGGCTCCGGCTCTGCAGGCAGTGCGATGTCAGCCGATAATCGGAACTGACTGCCTGGCTGCTGCCCAAGGTCGGGCATCGGGAGGTCAATGTGGCTGGTGGGGGAGGGTGGCTGAGCTTTCCCGGAGACAGTGACTGGGTTGTGGGTAGTGGCAGGGGCTCTCCACTGTCCTGCCTGAGGGGACAGCATCCACTGGGCTCTAGGGGGACCATGGTGTTTCCTCTTCCCGGGACCTGCCTTCCCCTAGGGCCTGGATTCCACAAAACATCTGGGGAATGGGGTTCAGGGGCTCTGAACTCAGCTCTGATGTCCTGAGTTCTGAGGAAGTTTTCTGCCGACAGTTTTCAAAGCATCTCCCTTGGTGAGCTCTCCTGGCCATCCCTGTGCCCTATGAGCTGCCGGCAGGGACTGTTCTGTGGTCCCCATGAGGAAGTGGGGACCCAGAGAGAGAACGTGACCTGCCCAAGGTCATGCAGCACATCAGGGTCATGTCAGAGCCCCTGAGGCTCAGCCCTGTGCCCTCTGCTCTCCAGCTGGGTGGACTTCAGTCCTCAAGGGCTGCTGGTGATGATGGTGATGGTGGTCCTGGTGGTGGTGTTTGTGGTGATGATGGTGGTAATGGTGATGGTGGGGGTGGTGCTGCTGCTGGCGATTGTGGTGATGGTGGTGGTGGTGGTGATTGTGGTGGTGATGGTAGTGATGGTGGTGGTGATGGTGGTGCTGGTGCTGGTGCTGGTGATTATGGTGATGGTGATAGTGATGGTGATGGTGGTAGTGGTGGTTGTGATGGTGTTGGTGCTGGTGCTGGTGATTGTGATGGTAGTGATGATGGTAATGGTCGTGGTGATGGTAGTGATGGTGATGGTAGTGGTGGTTGTGTTGGTGTTGGTGGTGCTGGTGATTGTGGTGGTGGTGATGGTGATGGTAGTGATGCTGGTGGTGATGGTAGTGATGGTGATGGTAGTGGTGGTTGTGTTGGTGTTGGTGCTGGTGCTGGTGATTGTGGTGGTGGTGGTGATGGTGATGGTAGTGATGGTGGTGGTGATGGTAGTGATGGTGATGGTGGTAGTGGTAGATGGTGATGCTGGTGATGGCATGGTGGTGTTAGTGATTGTGATGGTGATGGTGGTGGTTGTGGTGGTGTTGGTGCTGGTGATTGTGGTGATGGTGGTAGTGATGATGGTAATGGTCATGGTGATGGTAGTGATGGTGGTGGTGGTGGTGGTTGTGTTGGTGGTGCTGGTGATTGTGGTGGTGGTGGTGATGATGATAGTAGTGATGCTGGTGGTGATGGTAGTGATGGTGATGGTGGTAGTGGTAGATGGTGATGGTGATGATGGCGTGGTGGTGTTAGTGATTGTGATGGTGGTGGTGGTTGTGATGGTGTTGGTGCTGGTGATTATGGTGGTGGTGATGGTGGTGACGGTGATGGTGGTAGTGATTGTGATGGTGGTGATAGTGGTGCTGATGGTGGTGATGGCTGTGTTGGTAATGGTGATGGTAATGATTGATGATGGTGGTGATGGTGGTGGTGGTGGTGATGGTAGTGATTGTGATGGTGGTGATGGTGGTGATGGTTGTGTTGGTAATGGTGATAGTGGTAATGATTGTATGATGATGGTGGTGATGGTGATGGCGTGATGGTGGTGGTGGTGGTAGTGGTAGTGGTTGTGATGGTGTTGGTGCTGGTGCTAGTGATTATGGTGATGGTAGTGGTGATGGTGGTGGTGGTGATGATGGTGATGGTGATGGTGGTAGTGATTGTGATGGTGGTGATAGTGGTGCTGATGGTGGTGATGGCTGTGTTGGTAATGGTGATAGTGGTAATGATTGTGTGATGATGGTGGTGATGGTGGTGGTGATGGCGTGATGGTGATGGTGGTAGTGATTGTGATGGTGGTGATAGTGGTGCTGATGGTGGTGATGGCTGTGTTGGTAATGGTGATAGTGGTAATAATTGTATGATGATGGTGGTGATGGTGGTGGTGGTGGTGGTGATGGTAGTGATTGTGATGGTGGTGATGGTGGTGATGGTTGTGTTGGTAATGGTGATAGTGGTAATGATTGTATGATGATGGTGGTGATGGTGATGGCGTGATGGTGGTGGTGGTAGTGGTAGTGGTTGTGATGGTGTTGGTGCTGGTGCTAGTGATTATGGTGATGGTGATGGTGGTGGTGGTGATGATGGTGATGGTGGTAGTGATTGTGATGGTGGTGATAGTGGTGCTGATGGTGATGGCTGTGTTGGTAATGGTGATAGTGGTAATGATTGTGTGATGATGGTGGTGATGGTGGTGATGACGTGATGGTGATGGTGGTAGTGATTGTGATGGTGGTGATAGTGGTGCTGATGGTGGTGATGGCTGTGTTGGTAATGGTGATAGTGGTAATGATTGTATGATGATGGTGATGGTGGTGGTGGTGATGGTAGTGATTGTGATGGTGGTGATGGTGGTGATGGTAATGGTGATGGTGGTAATGATTGTGTGATAATGGTGATGGTGATGATGGTGATGTAGTGGTGGTGGTGATGGTAGTGATTGTGTGACGATGGTGATGATGGTGATGGTGTGGTGGTGGTGATGGTGGTACTGATTGTGATGGTGGTGATGGTTGTGTTGGTGATGGTGGTGATGATTGTGTGATGATGATGGTGTAATGGTGGTGATGGTGGCGGTGATGATGGTGATGGTGGTGGTGCTGTTGGTGACAATGCCTGCAGGAAGTGGGGTGGGGCTCTGGTCTTGGTGCCACAGGACCACAGCCCCTGTGCAGATGGGGTTCTGTTGGGTGCTGACCTTGGGCCCCTGCACTCTCCACAGGTACATTCGCTCAGAGCGTTCTGTCATCCTCATCAACTTCTGCCTGTCCATCATCTCCTCCAATGCCCTCATCCTCATCGGGCAGACCCAGACCCGCAACAAGGTAGGCAGCCTTGCGTCCTGCCATGCACCTCCCAACATCCTTGGGTGGTGAGGATGGACCCCAGGAGGGGCCTGGACCGTGGGATCCCTGGGAAACTCAGGCAGGCAGGTGTGGGGGCAGGAGGAGGCTGCCCCAGCTACAGGGAGTTCCCCGCCCTCTGCTGTGGCTGCAGGAGCCTGTCAGGGGCTGGTCAGCCAGCCAAGAAGGGCAGCTTGTGTTCCAGTGTCTCTGCTGGACTTGCCCTTCAGGATGAGCCTGCTGCAGCCCTGCCCATCCCGCTGTGGGCAGTGGACTCGGCCTCAGCTCAAGCTGCCTCAGGGGTGGGGAGTGGCACTCAAGACAAGTGGCACTGTGGTGACAGAGGCTCCCACAGTCCACCCTCTCACCCCCACCCTCGCTAGCCTTGAAGCTGGCAGCTCATGGAGGGCCCCTGCCTGCCCACCCCAGACCCCCTATCCCTGGTTCCTACCCTGTGGTCTCCAGCCCCATCCCACTAAATGTGGCAGGCGCAGCCTTTGGCTGGGGGCCTCTGCTTCCTCAAGGGGCCACGCTGACAATGTAGGAGAGAAAATAAAGCAAGAGGGCCCGCAGTGAGACAGAGAAGGCCTGGCCCCAGGGCCTGCCGTGTGCTGTGGCAGAAGCTCAGGGCCGCTGTGTGGGTGAGGTTGCCTGCGACTTGCTGTGTGTCCATGGGGTGTGACATGCCCTCCCTGGGCCTTGGGCTTACTACCTCCTGAACGCATGGGCGGGTACCTGGACTTTTGAGAAGGCCCCTGGCTTAGCATTTGGTGTGGCTATGAATGGTGCTGAGAAAGATGGGGAGGGAGGATCTGTTTGTCCCAAGGGGGCTTAGATGGTCAACAATTCATCTCGGGGCAAGGACCAGGTGATCTCTGGATTGCCTTCTGCCTAGGGACCTGGTCGGGTCCCAGTGAGGGTGCTGGGTGCTGGGCTGCCAGCTGCAGACAGGCACTCAGTGGGGGCAGGTGCGGGGCCGGGGAGCACCTCCCCAGCCTGCCCCGCCCTCGGCCCTACACAGGTGGTGTGCACGCTGGTGGCCGCCTTCCTGCACTTCTTCTTCCTGTCCTCCTTCTGCTGGGTGCTCACCGAGGCCTGGCAGTCCTACATGGCCGTGACGGGCCACCTCCGGAACCGCCTCATCCGCAAGCGCTTCCTCTGCCTGGGCTGGGGTGAGCCACGGCCTTCCCGACCCTCCTGGACAGATATCCTTCCTCCCCTACTGCTTGTTCTGCCCTGGCAGCCCCTCCTCTCCCCATCCCCTGTGGACCCCTGGGGCCTCAGTTGCTGCTTGGGTGGGCTTCCCCCTCTGGGCCCTCGTTCTTCCATGGAGTCACCAGATAAAGCGCAGGACACCCAGTTCCCTTTCATGTCTAGATAATGAAAACGTTTCTAGCACAAGTATGTCCGGTGCACTATTTGGGACGTACATTTACAAAAAGATGATTCCTGATTTCTCTGCGAGTCAGATGTGCCGGGCACCCTATGTGTTCTCTGCTCATTGGACCACCCTGCGCCCAGCTCCGCAGGCCCTTGCCTTGTTCACCTCCTGCCCCATCTCTTGCTCAGCCCCATCCTCTGTTGGGGGCTTCAGAAGCGCCTGCCTGGCCCCCGCCCTTCAAGGCAGGGCTAGGAGGAGGTGGAGGCTGGCTGGGGACTTGGGTGGGGCCAACACCCTCTCTCTGCTCCTTCTCCAGGGCTCCCTGCACTGGTTGTGGCCATTTCCGTGGGATTCACCAAGGCCAAAGGGTACAGCACCATGAACTAGTGAGTCGGGGCATTGGGGGTGTGGTGGATGGCCACATGGCCCCCCAGAGACTTCCACCACCCTGGAGGGTGAGGGCTGGCCATGCCCTCCCCCCGTGTGACCCTGACCATCTCACAGAGGCTCAGGGAGGGTGGGGCCCCAGGGGCTGGAGGCTGAGCCCCTTGGGCATCCCCTCCCTGTTGGCCAGCCAGCTTCTCCCTGGCAGTGAGCAGTGGGCAGCAGTATTGAAAGAAACCGGGCCATCAGGGCCTCCCCCTCTGTCAGTTGGTCCATTAGTCACTCTGAGCCTCAGTTTCCCCATCTGTTCGGTGGGGAGCCCCCCTCTGTACGGTGCTGGTGAGAGGGAGGGCTGTTTGAGACACGAGCTCTGGGCACAGTGGGCACACCCCCACAGCAGGCCTGTGGCAGGGAGGGCAGGGGTCGGAGGCTTATTTCACAGATGATGTCACTGAGACCCTGAAGGGTCAGCTGGACCAGGTCCTTGGGGCCTTAAATGGCAAGCCAGGAAGCTTGGGGTCATCCTAGAGGCAGTCTGGTTCCCCAGGTAGGGAGAGAGGGTCTGGGGCTCAGGATGGGCAGAAGAACTGGGATGGGGAAGGGGAACCGAGGCTTGGAGGGAGGGCCTGGCTGCAGGGAGGGGAGCAGTGGGGAGGGCGAGGCAGGAGGAAGTGACTGATGCTGGCTGAGTGGGAGGGGCGGAGCAGGCCTGGCTCCCTGTGGAGCCCCTGGGGACAGGATGTGGCACCCCCTTGGAGCACTGCCCTGTCTGGGTGGCAGTAGGGAGTAGACATAGCTGAGGGCCCAGGGGGTGAGTGCTGAGAGGGAAATCCAAACACTGTCCCCAGAGATGAGAGAAGCAAATACCTGGCCTGCCGAAGTCAGGGGTGGATCAGGAGGGGATGGGGACATTGAAGTGGGGTTCTGAAGGATGAAGAGGAGTTTGTTTGACAGATGATATGAGGTAGGCTGCTCAGGGTAGAGGGAACGGTCCTTATTGGGTTTCAGGTTTCCATGGGCACCACAGGTGGTGTCCAGAGATCTGGAGAATGTGGGGCTGCTTACTGGGAGGGGGGTGGGGAGGGGGCAGGACAGATGTGTGAGCATAGGACCAGGTGCTGAGGCCACGGGGCCTGAGCCCCAGCATTCAAGCATCGCGTCAGGAAGGAGGGTGGGCCAGAGACCCCGAGAGAAAAGCCAGGAAGGGCCCAGGCCTGGGGAAGGAGGGACAGTCAGGTGGCCTTGGCCCTGCCAGCCTGGTGCCCCTGCTGTGTGGCTCTAAGCAGGTGGGTCCCCCGCTCTGGTACTGTCCCCATCTGTAAAATGAGGGTGACAGTGGCTGCCTGGGGTCTCCTGAGGATTCTAAGGCTAAAGAGTGGGTGTGACCTGCCCTGCACGCCGAAGGCGCTTAATAAGTGCCAGTTTTCTTCTGCCACTTCCCAGCTCACCCCTACTCCTGAGAGGCCGGCAGCACCTCTCTGCACGCCCCTCTGCACACGGGCGGTGCTGATGGCCTGTCTCCTCCCCAGCTGCTGGCTCTCCCTGGAGGGGGGACTGCTCTATGCCTTCGTGGGACCTGCCGCTGCCGTTGTGCTGGTACTGACCCGCCCGGGCCCCACTCCCCGCGACCCCACCTGGGCCCCCCACCTGCCTCCTGGGCCTCGGTGCTGTCTCCTGCCCCAGGCTGTGCACCTGCTGTCCCTTCAGGATGGCCTTCATGGCCCTCGTCACCAGGGGGTGGGGGTGCCCACAGCCCCACTCTGACCTGCCCTTGGCATGCAGTGCAGGGGCTGGGCCAGGGTAGTGACCCTTCACACCTGTGAGTCTCGGCTTGCCTGATTGTTGGGTGCCAGCTGTGTACCTGCCAGGAGATCCCCGCGGGTGTGGTGAGTGAGTGGCATGGGAGGAAGCTGGGGACGGACGGATGATGCGAGCAGCGGGGAGCTGCAGGCTGGACCTGGGTTGTGGGTGTCTGGCCCCAGAGCGCCAGATGTGAGGCTGGTGACCGGGGCTGCTTGCCCCTTCGAAGGGGGCCCCAGTGAGGACCTTCCCTGTGTGGGTCCTTGGGCTTTCCTTCCGGCTCTCCTCCCACCTTAGTGTGGAGGAAGGCAAGACTGTGGCAGGTGGCACGCAGGGTCACCGTCCTGGGGTCACAGATGAGCTGCGGCAGCCTGGGGTCACTGGCCTCTACTGGGTCCAGCTCTGAGCCCACTCAGCCAGCCCCCACCTCTCTACTCTGGCAGAGCACCAGGGTTCACACCCACCCTCACATCCCCTCCCCTCTCGCCCCAGGAGAGGCCATCCACGTCCAGTAATTCCTGCTGCCATGAGCGGTGTCTCTGCAGGGCCACACCCCATCCTAGTGGGGACTCAGGCACAGGCTGGGCCTAGCAGAGAAACGTGCATGAGGGGTGATGGGGAGCTAGCCCTGTAGGGGCAGTTGGGGAGCCTACTGGGGGTTGGAGGGGCAGTGGGGCGCCATCCTTGGGCAGCCCCAGACCCCTCCCCACAGCCCTGGCTGTGGAATCCTACCTTCTTTATTCCTTCCTCCAGGCGGGAGGCGGGAGAGGTGTGGGGTACCTGGCGGTGCCCCAGGCACCTGGGGATGGAGGTTGTGGGAAAGGGGACAGAGACAGGAGTCCCACCCTGTACACCCCTCCCCAGGATGTGTCAGGAAGGCAGGCTGACCCTGGCGGCTGTGGGACCCGAGCCCCAGCAGCCCCTCCTGTCCTTGGGGCCACGTGGGGCAGGCTGGGCAGAGCCTGCTGCAGGCAGTGGCCCGTCACTGGTGCCCATCCTCTCTTCTGTGCTCCGGCCACATCAGAAAACTAGGCTGCCCAGGAAAGAGGCCACCACCCATCAGGCTAGCCAAGGCTGTGACGTGGGTGTCTGGGAACTCTGCATCCATTGTGGAAAGCAGGCCGGCTGTGTGGTCATGAGCCCTGAGCTGGAGGGCTACACGGTCTACCACCCTGGTCTTCTGGAGGTGAAATGCCTGGTCAGGGGTCCATGGAGTCCTGGGGTCTCCCAGCCTCCAGCTTCTGGAACCTGGGCCTGAGGAAGTCAGGCCTTGCCCCTCGGGGTCCTAGCAGCATCTTTCTGCAGAGTGGGGATGCAGGAGGAGGGCCTCAGGGAGCCTCGGGCAGTTGGGGAGCAGAGAGTATGGCCTGAGACTCCTCCTTCCCCCCAGCAGAGGAGGCCAGGAGACAGGGGGAGACCCCAGGATGCTCAGGGCCAGTGGCTTCCCGGGGGTGCTCCGGGAACAGCTCTTGTCTTGACTGGTAGCCTGGACAGTGGCAGGCATGGGAGACTTACGTTAGAGCCCAAGAAGAGCCTCCCTGGGTGCAGGCGCCCAGCCAGGGCCCTTACGGGGTGGGCAGTTAATCTGATAGGAATAGGAGAGGGAGATCAGGAAGGAAGTCTAGAGAGAGGAGGTGGCCTTCGCCCAGAGCAGAGAGCCAGGAGGAGTGTGACCCCAGGGAGAGCCAGGATTGGTGTCCCTTAGACAGGTTTCAGCTGCAGGCTGGCAGGGGCCTCCGGGCCCTGTGGGTGGGGAGCTCCCTGGTGGAAGGGATGCAAGGAGTGCAGCAGAGGTGCCGACGGTGCGGGTGACACACAGAGAGGGCCCTGCACGGTTGGCAGCTGGGCTGGAGGTCACCTGACGTCCCATCAGGCACTGGGGTTCCTGTGATGGAGGCACGGGAGGTGACCCTGGGTGGGGTAGGGGGTCGTGGTTGGCGTAGCCAGCGTCGGTCTGGCCAGTGTCAGCCCCTGAGCCTACGGCGGCCCCCACCCCCACACCCCCATCACTCTCTGCCCGGCAGGTGAACATGGTCATTGGGATCCTGGTGTTCAACAAGCTCGTGTCCAAAGACGGCATCACGGACAAGAAGCTGAAGGAGCGGGCAGGGTAGGACCGGGGCTACACGGCTCCTTGCCCGCCCGGAGTGCAAGACCCAGAGCCCACCCAGCCCCGGGGGATGGAGAACGCTCCATGCCCAATCTGAGACTGCAGGTCCAGGGACCCCGGAGCGGGTGGGAAACGGAGGCACTGAGTACAGAGGCCCCTTAGGCTCAGCCAGCCCCTGCCTCTCACCGTGCCTCAGTTTCTCCATCTGACCTGGACAGGGTGGGCCCCATAAAGTCCTCAGAAGCTGTGAGACTGATTGTGCAGGGATACCCCGCCTCTGCCCAGCTTGCAGGGTGGCAGCAGGGTGCCCCCAAGGCTGGGTGCTGGGGGTCCCTGGCCCCCCACTCCCCTACCACAAGGCTTGCTCCATGGCCAGGGGGAGGATGTCGCCTGTCCGTGCAGGGACTCCCTGTCTTTGTGGGACCTTCATCATGGGGAGGATGGTGCAGAGGACAGGTGGAGCTGATGTTCCTCCCTCCGGGGAACCCAAGCCCAGGGAGTGCTCTCAGCACAGCAGCTGGACAGGGCGCGGGAGCAAGACAGAGGCGCTTGGGATGTGTGGCTGCACCCACCTTTGAGGGACAGGGCCCTGGGCACAGAGGGGAAGCTGCGGGGCGTGGGGAGCTGACTAGGGCGGACAAGCCCCTCTTTGTCCTCCTGCCCCTAACCTCTGCCTGCTGCTCTGTGTCATCCAGCCCTGGCTGGTGTCTGCGTGGGCCCCTCCCCTCCGTGCCAGTCTTGCTTGGATGCTTGGTGTCTCTCTGTCTCTCTCTCTGTTCCTGTCTCTCTCTTCCTGGCTCCTCCTGCTGTCCCCAGTGAACAGACGCTTTCAGGAAGCCTTCCCCTTGGGTGCCTGTGGGTTCTGGTCCTGGTTAGGAACCAGCCGAGCTGGTGTCTGATGCTGAGTGCGTGCCGTGGCCCTGGGGTCTGTCACTCTGGGTGGGAGTCGCGGTGCTTTGTCTCCTGGCCTGGGAAATGGAGGCTGGAACAGGCCTCTCTAAGGCCTTGCCCTACCTGTCCCCGGAACACCCTGTCCCACACTGCTCCCAAGACAGTGGTCACACTCAGAAGAGGTCCCCAGGGCTACACATCCGGGGTCTGAGCATGGCAGACTGCCTACCTGGTCGTAAAAGCAGCAGTGATCTCAGGGGCTCACCCAGGGTGGATGTTTTGTTTGCTGCTTAGAATAACCATTGTGGCAGATTCTATGGTTATAGTCCCATCTTACAGCTGAGAAATGGAGGTTTAGGGAGGTTGAGTGGCTGGTGGAGCTGAGCTTCCAGGCCAGGTGGGCACACACTAGAACTAAGCCCAGGCGGCCTGCACTCTGCCCACCTCGCCCTGTGTGTGCCACGGGGGCCAGCTGCGTTAGGTGCACACAGCCCAGGAGCGCACCCAGACTCGCCTGTGTGGCCGTGTAGGTCTCGCCGCCCACGTAGACGGGATGGAGGTTGGGGTGGAGGGGCACCCAGTACACCGGTCTATGTGTGCACGCACACCCACACGCATGGGCACACACACGTGGGCATACACATGCCACGAGGACCTGCATGAGGTCCCTGCCCAGGTCAGCTCCCTCGCAGACACACGGAAAGGGGACTGGAAGGCGCAGTGGCCTCCCTCTGGGAATTTTGCCGCTTTGTGCAGACGGAGGCAGGGTCCACCCTCAGCTGAGCACAGGGACCCCTCACTACCTTCCCCCCATGCCTGCCACGTGCAGCCCTCAGCCCTGCCCACCACAGCGCCCACGCCCCAGGCCTGAGTTCGTGAGGTGGCTGAGAGCCCCCAGGACCATCCCTGTTGGGGCCCAGGCTGGACTCCTGAGTGGCTGGTTTTGCACTTTGGCCCCGCCCCTCCTGCCTGGTTTCCGAGAGCAGAGCGCTTGCTTTCGTTTCAGCCTTTTAATTTCACTTGCAGTCAGCCGCCCCCGCACCCCCTCGGGCGCGCCCTCAAGTGTGCCGAGTGTGGAGTCCTCTCTGCCGCCGATGCCACCTCCGACGCCACCAGTAACGCCATGTTAGTGCCTCCGCTGCCACCTCCCTCCTAGGCCCACCCTTGGGGCTCTGCGCTCTGAGTCACCTTCTGTTTGTTTTATGTTTATCTTTCATTTCTTCCTTTTCTGCCGTCCACTCTGGGTTTCTAGGCCACTCCCGTCCCCCCGATCCACTGCCCTCAGCTCCTCCTTCCATCCTCCCCACAGGCCTGCTCTAGGCCTGGCAGCACAAGGCACTGCGGGTGCAGGGCGTGGGGCCTGGCCTGGGCACAGGCGGAGTGCAGCTGTGGGCTGCGCTGCGGTAGGGAAAGAGCGGTGGTCAGTCCTGTCCCTCTGGGGCCCGAGTGTGTGCCAGGCTGCAAGCTGTGGTTTCTTGCTTCTGGAGTTGAACCTCCACCCCCACCCCTGGTGCTGCTGGCACGGAGCCCAGGATGGCTGATGCCTGGGCAGGGGTCTGCACCCATGACACCCCCGCAGCTCTGTGGTGGGGCAAGGAGACTGGCCCTGGCCTGCCTGATGGGAAGCCTCCCTCCCTGTGAGTGCACGTGAGCACACGTGAGAGCATGGCTAGGTGTGTGCATGTGTGTGAGTGTGCATGCATGCCACTGGGGGTGTGTGGGTATGCATGTCACCAGGTGTGTGTGTATGAGTGTGCATATGTGAGTGTACATGAGTGTGCATTCGTGTGAGAGCATGACCAGGTGTGTGCAGATGTGTTTGTGTGTGTGCCCATGTGAGAGTACTTGCTTTTGTTTCAGGCTTTTAATTTCGCTTGTAGCCAACCACCCCCGTACCCCCTTGGGTGTGCTCTCAAGTGTACTGAGTGTGGAGTTCTCTGCCGCCAGTGCCACCTCTGATGCCACAAGTGTGCAAGTGTGTGTGTACATGTGTAAGAATGTGCCTTGATGTGTGCAAGCATGCATCTGTGTGTGAGTGCAACCCACTGTGCATATGTGTGAGCGTGCATGTATGTGAGTGCAACCCAGTGTGCATACGTGTGAGCATGTATCTGTATATGCGTGTGTGAGTGTGCATCTGTGTGTGTACCTGTGAGCGTGCATCTGTGTGTACCTGTGAGCATGCATCTATGTGTGTGAGTGCAACCCAGTGTGCATATGTGTGAGTGTGCATCTATGTGTGCAGACGTGTGAGGATGCATCTGTGTACCTGAGTGTGCATCTGTGTGAGTGCAACCTGGTGTGTATACATGTGAACGTGTATCTGTGTGTGGATGTGTGAGCATGCATCTGTGTGTGTACCTCTGAGCGTGCATCTGTGTGAGTGCAACCCAGTGTGCATACGTGCAAGCGTGCATCTGTGTGTGTGAGCACAACCTGCTGTGCGTATGTAAGCATGCATCTCTGTGAGTGCAACCTGGTGTATATACATGTGAGTGTGCATCTGTGTGTGAGTGCAACCTGATATTTTGTGTTAGTGTGTGTGTATAAGTGTGAGTGTGTATATAATTGGGCATGTGCCTGTGTGTGCGTGTGTATGAGCGTGTGAGCATTGTGTATGTGGGAATGTGTTTATAGGTGAGTGTGTGAATGCATGTGTGTGTGTGTGTACACATGTGTGCCTGAGAGCAGGAGGCAGCCAGGGCCAAGGGAACAGGGAAGGAAGGGTTCAGGGTCAGGGGCTGATCTGCTGACCTTGGGCAGCCTTAGCATCTGTGCATAGGGCAGGGCGGTATGGCCTCAGGTGGGTGGGGCCAGTTGGGCTTTCCAGCCTGAGGGGTCATTTTATCCGTGCCCTGCCTCCCTCAACCCAAGGTGAGGGTGGTACGCCCAGGTGCATACCCCTGTACCCTCCTGCTTTGCTCCCTGAGCCAGGCACTAGGGGTCCAGGGTTTTAGGAGCCGTGGGAGAAGGGCTCTCGGCCCTGGCACTGTGCAGATGCGAGTGGGGCGAGGCTAGCCAGGGTGGGAGGAGCAAGCCCGGAGCTGGGGCAGCGTCCACACTGGCCTGCCAGGCCCCGGGAAGTTCAGGTTCTTTGGGGCTAGTGTTGCCCTTTCTTTGTCTCAACACCAGGGATGTGGCAGGGGCTGTGGGATCCACCCCATCTCATTCCATCAGAGAGAAGTGGGGGCCAGAAGGATGTTCCCTTTGAAGTCACTCAGAACCTCTCCCCGCACCCCGGGCACCTGCCTCTCCAGACCGGAGCAGGTGCGGTGCAGCTGGGCACTCCTGGCCTCCCCTTCAGCAGCTCCTGGACCTTTCTGCTTCCTTCCCACCGCTCTCTGCAGAAATGTTTCCCAGCCGCAGAGGCTGAGCTGCTGTGTGGGAGTAATTTACAGGTCCCCAGGCCCCAGGCCACCTGCCAGCCGCAGCAGATCGGGCTGTAAATGTCAGGCCTGGAGACCCAGCTGCACCACTGTATCCCCTGACGGGCAGCAGCAGGGGTGACTGACAGCAGGCAAAGAAGTCTCCATGGGGAGGGAAGCCCTGCACCTCCTCCCTTAGGACTTGGGTGAGGAGAGGAGTCCAGGGTCCCGGCTCAAAGAATACCAGCTTTGGAAGGGAGAAGAGAGATTCTCCAGCTTATCGCCATGGGAAAACCGAGGCCCCAGCCGAGGGGTCCTGCTCTGTGTCAGTGAGTGTTTCCTTGGCTCTGCGAATATTGATGGAGGGCCTCCTCATCACAGGCCCTGTGCCAAGTGCAGGGACACAGCAGTGAGTGACAGCCAGGGCCCTGTCCGCTGCTGCAGCCTGGAGGGAGCAGCACGGTCATGGGCAAGGGAGGCCTCTCCGGACACCTGAGTTCCCAGGCGTGGGGTGCACAGGGAGCAGGGGCAGGCTCTCCAGGGCCAGGGGAAGGGCCAAGGAGGTTGGTGGCCTCTGGTACACTCCAAAGTTGTACAGGGAAGAAGGAGTCCCATGAGGCTGTTAGAGCCCATCCTATGTCCAAGAGCAGGAGGGGCGGGTGCGTGGCCAGGGCCACCGTACCCTGAGACCCGGGAGGCACTGGCCATGCAGGACCAGGCCCTCTGTCCTGGTGCTGCTCTGGGCTCTGGGCCTGCACGTGTCCTAGCCATGGGTATGTGGTCATGCCTGAGGCTGGGGCCAGACAGATCACTGCCGGACAGCATCACTGAAGAAAAGCAGACCAAGGCCTGGGGTAGAGGGCCGGGTGGAGGAGAGGAGGAAGAGAGTCCAGGAGGCAGGCATGGCTGGCTGTGCCTGCTGAGAGGTCCTGAGAGATGACGACACAGATATCCCTTGGGGGCTGGGCCCTGCACAGGTGTCCTGCACTAGGGGTGGGAGCAGCATTGGTGACCAAGCCACACTATAGAGGGCTGAGGAGCAGAGCGTGTGGTTTTGGAGGCCCTTGTCCTGGCAGACTCCAGGTCATTCCAGCGTCTCTCCTGCCAGCCCTGGTGTGCCAGCTCCTGCCTGGCATTCTGACCGCACACCTGTGCCCCCTACTCCCTATTCAGTCCTCCTGCCCCAGCTCCCCCTGTGTAGGAGGAGGGGAGGAGGGAAGCTGGCGCCAGCACCCATTCCGGGTGGTGATGACAGTCCTGCGGGCTGTGGGGCCCCCTGCGGGCAGGCACAGGGCCACCTCCCGAGCACTCACCACAGCCGGGGTCCTGCTGGCCTCTGTCTGTGTTCCACAGCCCCGGGAAGCAGGTTGGTGTCCCCACTGTGAGCAGGAGAGCACAGGCTCAGAGGCCACGCGCGGAACCCAGTGGGTGGATGTGGGGAGGGGCCCAGGCCTTCACTGCTCCCAACGAGGCTGGGCTGCAGGGGCGAGGGCTGCTGTGAGGCCTCCTGGGAGGGGGTGGCACTGAGCGGCAGAGGCAGCAGGAAGGGTCTACAGGCAGGTGGCCGCTGGGGCTCAGGAGGCATGGGCGGAGCTGGCCCACGAAGAGGAGGAGGCGACTGTCAGTCTGTGTGTTGCCGTCTGTCTCTGTCTCTCCTCTGCTCCTCCCCTGCTGGCCTTGGCCGTCTGTCTGTCCTCATCTCATTCCCTCTAAGCTTCTCTCTCTCCAGGTCTCTGAATTCTGGGCTCCACCCTCCCCTCCCGACCATGGCCATCTTGCTCTGCCCTTCAGGGCCTGGACCCCTCGCCTGGGGCCTGTGGGCTCTCTGAGGGTCCTGGACCAGGGGATCCTCCTTGGCCCACCCCACACCAGACAGCCCATCCCTCTCCAGCCTGTCTCCCTTCCCCTGTCACCTCCTAGACTGTCAGGAACCTGGATCTTCCCAAAGAGCCCTTCCCCCTTGCCCAGCTTCTCAGGACCTCCCTCCTGAGTCCTTGGGTCCACTCAGAGACCTTGGGCTTGGGGAGGGGGTGCTGGGACCTCAGTGTTGACAGTGGGCTCCTCCCCAGCCTGGGGCAAGGGCTTGAGAGGGGAGGGGCAGAGTGTGGGACAGGATTGGGGGAGTCCTGGGGAGGAGAGAGGGTGCAGACGCAGCCTGGGCAGTGGTGGACCCCTAGGGAGACTCACCCCAGAGAGGAAGGGCTGCTTGGCCCAGGCCCCCAGAGACAGAGACGGGGACTTAGGGCTGGGTCCCCACCGAGGCCTGGAGATGCAGGGTTCAGGGCAGTGTGTCCCTGGGGGCAGGGGCAGGGGCGGCAGCGCTGACGCCCTCCATCCCCAGGGCCTCCCTGTGGAGCTCCTGCGTGGTGCTGCCGCTGCTGGCGCTGACCTGGATGTCGGCTGTGCTCGCCGTCACCGACCGCCGCTCCGCCCTCTTCCAGATCCTCTTCGCTGTCTTCGACTCGCTGGAGGGCTTCGTCATCGTCATGGTGCACTGTATCCTCCGTAGAGAGGTGGGTGAGGCAGCCTCTGTCGGGCCGGGCTCCTGCGGGGTCCTGGGGCTGCCGAGTGGCCTCCTCCTTCCCCGAGGACCTCGGCAGGGAGATTGTGGGTAGGCGCAGCATCCATGACCCTGACACATCTGCAGGCCTCGGTGGTCCACAGAGCGGGGCCTGCAGGTGAGTGTGTCCACCCCACTCTCCCTGGGAGCGGCCCAGGCAGTGCAGCACCTTCCCAAGGATGCCCTGCGCCCGCACTGGCTTGGGGGCATGGGGGACGAAGGCACATGGGGCCCCCATCCTCAAGGGGCCTACAGGAGTGAGGAAGCTGGCAGCAGAAGTAGACAGCTTCCAGGGCAATAGAGACTCCGGCTTCCGGCGTTTTCTGGATCTTTCCAGAAGGTGTCACTAGAAGGTTTTCACCAAACTACATCCCAACTACCGCCTGGCTGGTGGCCACGATTGGGATGCTCTTGCGGAGGCTGGAATGTGGGAAAGCATGCATGTCGACCTGGGTGGCGTAGGACACCTGCTTCCAGATCAGCGCCAGGAGGGCGGAAGGCCCAGGAGCGGGGCGGCCACCTCCCCCTTCCTGGGTCCCCCTGGAGAGACGGCAGAGGGGCTGTTGAAAAGCACACAGGTTCCCGAGGGTGAAGAATACAGGAGAAGCCGACAGCAGGGGAGCCGGTAGGCGGGGAAGCAGGATGAGAGGTGCGGTCCCAGCTAACTGGAGACAGCCCAGGCTTCGGCCAGCTGCAAGGAGCCAGACGGTGTCAGGAGTGGGGCCCGCCCCCTCCCCAGGATCTCTGGCTGCCACAGGAAGGTCAGGCGTGGGAGGCCTGGTTTTCCGGCCTTAGGTGGCGATTTCCATCCCAGCCTGGAAGGGCAGGGCTGCCCTCTTGGCCTCCACGGCCTGGGCTTCACTCTCTGGGCAGAGTGAACAGAGGGGCTCTGGCCTGGGGCAGCCGGCACAGCTGAAGATGGGGATGCCGCCTGGAAACAAGTCAGGGAAGTGGATGTGCTGAGCCTGGGTCACGTGTCAGCGCAGGCCTCCCAGACCCAGACCTCTGCGGGGAGGTGTGAACGCCCCTCTCAAGGCAATCTGACTTCGAGGAAAGACAGGAGGAGGAAGAGCCGGAGTTCTGATGTCCAGCAGCGAAACGGCTCTTGTACCAGTCAACCACCAGCCGGGCAGTGCTCCACACTTACATCCCAGCAGCTCCTGATGAGGACAGCAGAGCTCCTGTTGGAGTTGCAACCCAACCAGACAAGCAGGAAAACAGCGTGGGGACAGAGGCAGCCCAGGAAGGAGAAACCTCAGTGGCCCCTTCTTATCCTCACCTGGGAGAAGCCGCTCACCCTGGTGCGCGCCACATGGGCCAGGCCCTGGTCCCAGCAATGAACTCGTGTTAGTGAATCTCATGACAGCTTCTAAAGCAGGTGCCACCTGCTCCGTTCCACAGACAGGACAGCTCCAGGGAGCTCGTCACAGGAGCTCATCACCATGGCTGGGATTTCAGGCCAGGCGGTTCTTCTCTGAGGCCACACTCCTGGCCCCCAGTGCCTGGCTTCTGTGAAACAAGAACAGTAGCCTATGAAAAAGGAACAAAAAGAGCCTTGTGGAAATTAAAAACAGAGAGCAGCTCAAAGCTCAGTAGAAGGAAAATGGAGGCAAAATATCTCACAAAATAGAAAAGACGGAAATTGGAGAGATTTCTCAAACAATTAGGCAAATCCCCAAGGACCAACTGACCGGTGACGGGAGCTGCAAAGGAGACAGCGGAGAGGAGGGGCTCCAGGGAGGCAGAGCCCAGGGCCAGCTGGAGCAGAGGACTGGCACTGGGGGTCTCAGATGTGCAAGAAGCCTCATGGTTGGCAAATGGGGTCAGGGAAGGAGGGGACCCAGCATGCTCCTATGGTGGGCGGGGACAGAGGACACCAGGGCCAGACTTCCCCGAAGCCCCCAGTGAGCTCCCAGCCCCTGCATGTGGGCTCCATGCTGCAGGGCCTTCAAGGTCCTGCCCAGAGATGGCTTCCGCCTGGGCCTGGTAGCAAGGGGCCTTGCCTACCCAGGTCCTCAGCCTCGGGGGTGGTGGCCAGGGCTGCAGAGCATGCTGAGGAGGCTGGGCCAGGTGGAGGCCATGCCGGGCAGCCCAGCCAGCCCTGTGGCCTGGGACACTCCTGCAGGTGGGCAAGTCAGTCCCTCGTCTGCCCATGAGGCTGGGGCCTCCTGGGCTGAGGCTGGCTCGGGTGTTCCCGGAGAGGGTACCAGAGGGACTTGGGGAGCCCCAGCTCCTCTGCTCGCCCACAGAGAGCACTTCCCTACCTGCCTGTGGGACCGGGCACACGGTAGGTGCCCAGTAGGCATTTGCGGGGCAGGTCCATGAGGGAGAGGATGGCAGGAAGGCACACCTGCTGTGGCGGCCTGGAGTCCTTAGCTGGTGTCCGGGGGTCAGAGGCCACTGAGACCCTGGTTTCCAGGCCTGGCCCTGCCTCTGACCAGCTGTGTGGCCACAGACAATTCTCTCGCCCGCTTTGGGCCTCGGTCCCCATCTGCCTGATGAGAGGGGTGGGCTGGGTGTGCTCAGCCCCCCAGCAGCATGAAGCAGAGCACTAGGTGAGGGAACGGGGCCACAGGTCTGTGGTTGAGTGGGTGGGTAGGTAGGAGGGTGCTTGGAAGCCAGGAGCCCCAGCTTGCCCTCTTTCTGCCTCTGCCAACTTCTGTTTGGATGCCTCCTCCAGGAAGCCCTCTGTGCTTTCATGCCCCCCACCACCCCCAAGGATTCCCTTTATACACTGTTACCACCAGAGTGTCAGCGTGCTGCCCAGAGCAGCCCGCAGGAGGTGGCTGCCGGCCCCACGGGAGGGACAGTTGGCATTCGTAGATGATGTCTCCTGGATATCCAGTCTTTACCTCCTTGGGAGTTCCCTGTCCATAAGCTCTGCTGGCCGCTGGTCTTCCCCTGTAGCCCCTCCTACAGAGTCTGCTGCCGTCCTCACCACTGTCCCCCCTGAAGAGTGGGTGGCTGTGAAGGGTGAAATCCCCCTTGACAGAGTGCTGTTCCCAGTGGGGTGGCTCTGGGGAGGGGCCGGGCTCAGGCACCCTGGCATAGCACCCCACACTCCCAGGGCAGTGAGGGCCAGGCTTTCCACTGGCTCAGAGGAGGCAATGACGTTGAAGCTGCTGGAGATGCAGGCCAGGTCCAGGGACATCTTCGGCCCGCTGCAGGTCAGGGCAGGTTCTCGCAGGCAGACTCTGGCCCGAGGGCCTGCAGCAGCTCTCGGTGGCTGGGAGCTTGGTAGAGAGAATCTTAGACAGGAGAGGGGTAGGCTGTTCCCCTCCTGGGGTCTCTTTTCCCCTTCTCCACCCAGTGGGTCATGACTCAGCAGACCAGAGGTGGCCCTGTGGGGAGGCCTCCTGCTGACCAGCCCTGCCCTTCCCCGAGACGCCCGCCCCACCACAGGTGCTGCTCATCTGATCTGGCGCTAGCGCAGGGTGGGGACGTGGCTGCCACTGAGGTACTCGGCTCTCCCTCCCCAGGTCCAGGACGCTGTGAAATGCCGTGTGGTTGACCGGCAGGAGGAGGGCAACGGGGACTCAGGGGGCTCCTTCCAGAACGGCCACGCCCAGCTCATGGTAGGACTCAGGGCCCGGGGACTCAGGCTGCCCCACCTGCCTCGTACCCCTGCCGAGTGCCTCCAGGCCCTCACCGTGCCCCAAGCTCCCCTAGGCCCCAGCAGCCCTGCTGAGAGGAGCTCTGAACCCAGTGTGCAGTTGGGGAAACTGAGGCTCGCCAAGTGGAACCCCTGGTCCGGGGTTTCCAGCTGGGAAGGCCTGAGCTGATGAGTTTGGAGGTCTCAGCGGAGGCTGGCATCCACCCCACACTCACCCCCGCTGGCAGCAGTGCCCATCTGGCTGGACACCACCCTCTGAGCATCCCAGCCCTCAACTCAAGGTCCTCATCCTTACACCTCCCAGGCCCACCCTCAGTGCCCTCCATCCCCACCCAGGAAAGTCCTGCTCAGCTGCCACCTAGGGGTCCAGCCTAGCCTGCCCATCCCCTGCCCCTACCCCGCATATTCCCACCTGCTGCCTCCCTGGCGCTCCCTGGGTGCTGCCCAGTCCTCAGCCCCTGCAGGGTGACCCTCCCGTGTGGCCCTTGGCCATCCTGCCTTCACCCTCTCTGGGCTCTCTGCCCTCCCCCTGCCCATCTTGGTGTCCTCAGCCGTGTGTTCTGCACCCCCCGCCCCTGCCTGTGCCTGCGCCTGTCCTCTTTACAGCACAGCGTTCCCACGACACGCACAGGCCCTGGGAGGGCGGCCTGAGTGGCGGTTCCTATGTAACGGCCCCCAACAGCCCCCTGTGGAGCCTCAACTCTTCACACCTTTGACCTCAGCATCTTCCTCCTGCAGCCCTGTGCCCCTGGGGCTCAGCCAGGACCCACCACGGTCACCAAGTCTGCTCCCACCCACACCCGTCACTAGACCTCCTGCTTCTGCACCCAGGGGCTGGCACACAGGGTGGAGCCAGGCCCCCTTCTCCACCCTCTAGGCCTCAGGACAGCATCCACGCCCTGGCCTGGTCCTGTGCAGAACCCGCAGCTGTGCTGGTCTTGCTCCTGCCCCTGTGTCCTTCACACAAGCTTCCACCCCAGTTGTTGCCCACCCTGCGCACTCCCGTGGGTCCCCTCCTCCAGGGAGCCCTCCTTGACTCTTGCCCCATGGTGCCACCTTTCTGGGCTCAGGCCACGCCCCTGGTGAACTCTGCACGGCTGGCGCGCGGGAGGTGCTCCCTGGGTCCCGGGGTGCCCAGCCACCTCACGGTGGTTGTGAAGCTCACAGGCAGGGCCTCAGCAGATGGCATGTCCAGCCCCGGGTGAGGGTGAGGTCCTTCAGTGAGAGACGGCCACTTCGGTTCTTGGGTGACGTCCAGGCAGGCCCCTCACGGCTCCATGCCTCAGTGTCTCCATCAGCCAGGGAGCAGGTGTCCACCAGTGGCTAGCTTGTCATTTTGGGACACAGCTTCCCCCTCCTCCAGCGTTTCTCCTGGCCTGACCTCTGATCCCAGGGGGAAGATTTTGTTGTCTCCAGCCAACCCAACCCCTGCATTTGCAGGGAAGAAACCTCCAGGTTTTCAGTGAAGGGTGGGCCTGTCCCCTGGAGCCCCAGGGTCCCTGGAGAAGGACAGCCCCAGGCTTGGGCAGGTCCTGAGCTCCCTGAGGGCGGGTCTGGGCCGCCCACTCCTGCCTCCCCAGCTGACTGTCAGCTTGGTGTGGCTGCCTGAGGGTGGTGGGTGCCGGCCTTGGCCCAACATCCCCCCCCCACCACCTCTCCCTCCCCAGACCCTGGATGGAGCCCCCTTGGAGGGATGTGGGGGACCAAGGGGGAGAGTTCTGGTGCCGCAGGCCCAGAGCCATTCCTGAGGCCTCGGGGGAGAGATGAGACCAGAGGAAGCAGGAGGTCATCAGCTCCCAGATGCCTTGGAGAGAGCACACATGTGTGCCTCACAGTCTCACACGCACCTCAGAAACACACACACAGCCACATACAGAAATACACACGCATGTACGTGTACAAAACACTCAGATGCATTCTCTCACGTTTACAAACACCTGAATCCACACGCAAACACAGGGACACAAATTCACCCACTTATACACAGACATATCCACAAACACGCACGCATACTCACACTCACACACGCATCCACCCAGAGACACAAATGCCCACCACACAGGCAGGTGCATGGGGAGGCATGGTCGCCCACGTGGGGCACTGGGCTGTGGACATGGACAGGGGTTCCTCGGGGCAGCAGGAGCACCGTGGCCCTCCCGAGCGGTCTGTGCACGCGTGCACACACCCCTGCTCCCAGAGGCGCTCACCCTGCCCTGTTGTCTCTGTCCTACAGACCGACTTCGAGAAGGACGTGGATCTGGCCTGTAGATCAGGTGAGCGCCCGACAGGTGAGAGGACAGTGCCAGCCCGGCCCCCTGCACGGCCCCACTCCACGCCTCCGCCTGTGCCTCCCCCACATCACCCATCCCTGTCCATTCCTGCTGCCCCCACCCACACCCAGCCACACCGTCAGGCCCACCCGGACCCAGGGGACCTGCCCTGGGGGCCCAGCCTTCCACCCCCGCCCACTTCCTGAGGCCGAAGGAGGGTCCATGGGGCATGATCAGAAGCTTCCAGAACACTGCCCTGGCACTCCTGCTGGGCAGGTGCCTGTGGAGCCCCTGGCTGCGTCCCCTGCCCACCTGACATCTCTTCCTCTGTCGTGGCCCCAGCGAGGAGCACAGCCCCACCCTAGTGCCGCTCCCCCCACCTGCCTCCTGCCCACCGCCCTCTAGCACCTGTGTTCTGTGCCACCTTCATTTCCTCATTGCCAGTCCCAGCAGGGGCAGAAGTGAGTGGGGCTTTCAGGCTAGGGGGACAACGGGGAGCAAGAGGAAGGCGGGGAGAAGGACCCACCATGGAGCCCCCGGCCAGTGCTGAGCTTCCTGGAACCAAGTGCAAAAAACGAACGACTGCCCAATAAAGGAAGCTCCGCCGCCCATCCCCAAGCATCAGACTGCGAGGGTCTGTTTCTGTCCCCACCACTGTTCTGTGAACCAGGTCCTGAGGCAGTGACAGGCAGTGGCTTTCTGAGCTGTGGAGAGGCCAATGGACCATGCTCCCTCTGGTCATTTAGATATTTGAAGAGCACCTTCTCTAGAGACAGCCCTGGCAGAGGAGCTGGGACAGCCCCAGGTGGGGAGTGTGTGCTGGTGCCAGTTGGGCCCCAGGAGGGCTTCCTGGAGGAAGTGACTTCAGGGCTGGGCTGAATGGGAGCTGGACAAAAAGCACCTTCTGCCCCCTTGGGGTCTCCTGTGAACCAGTACCACAGCCTCTCAGAGGGGTGACCCTAGGACTTGGGGCCTCAGGTGGCTTGGGTGTATGTGGGCCTCTCTGAGCCCCTGATTCCCTTTCATTCATGCGCTGGCTACAGCGCCTGGTGGATCCACATGCAGCTGGTGGATGCGCCATGAGCAGCTGGTGCTGAGCGCCTGGGAGCTTCCTCAGAGCAGGAGGGTGGGCGGGGTGCCAGCGAGGGGCCTGGGCCTGGGGGGAGCTTGGCTTTTATTGTGCCCCAAGGTGGGTACATGCGAGGGAGGCACATAGACCCCTCACGTGCCAGGCGCTCGTTCTGCCTTGTGGGGAGCAAAGTGTGAGGTGTGTGGGAGGTCGGGAGCCCCAGGGTCTGTGCGGGGTGGGGCGGCCTTGGGGACGTGCGTCCCGAGAGTGCTGTGGCTGTCTGGGTGGGGCATGTGGGTCTGACGGGGAGGATGACGGGTCACTCTTGGGTAGGGACGAGGGGAGGGGCGGGGCTGAAAATGGGCACAGGGTGTTGCTGTCCAGAGGGTGGAGGAGAGGACCAGGCCGGGAGCATGGCCTGCTGAGCTCTGAGGGGGACGGGGAAGCCTGTGTTCGGGAGAGAGTGACCCCTGGCTAGGCAGCTCGGGGGGCATTGGTGACCCTGGGGCCCGTGTGCCTGGCAAGGTGGCTGAAGGGAGCAGCTGGTGAACACAGGCACCCAGGGCTGGCTTGGCGTGGTGGGTAACCATCCGCCAGCCTGCACGGGGCAGGACACAGGGGGCAGGCCAGGCTTCCCAGGAAGGGCCCTGGGGTCTGGATCTTTGGAGACTGGGTCTTGGAGAAAGGAGGGGTGTGGAGGGTGGGCACCCCTCTGTCAGGGGCAGGCGGCTGGGTCAGAGTCAGCTTGGGGCTCTCCGCCAGCCAGTAGGGGCTAGATTCATTGGCAGGAAGTCGGGGGCAAACTGGAGCCCCACTCAGAGGTCAAGGCGGCTGGGCCCCTTGCAACTGACCAGAGACAGAGTCAGAGGTGTCTGGGTATGGGGACCTCTCTCCAGGGACCAGGCGGCCCTCAGGGCAGAGCGGGGAGGCTTGCAGGCCCCAGGGGCAGCGATGCAGGAAGGGCTGTGACAGAGGGCCAGGGCCTCGTGGCTGCACTCAGCACCACTGGGCTCCCGCACACTGCCCCCCACCCACACAAGGGCCAGGGCCGTGGGCGTCAGGAGCATTGGAGGGCTGGCTGGGCTCTGCCACCAGAACAGACCGTTCTGCCTGTGTCCCTGTGCTTCCGGGAGTCAAGGCCGCCCTCGCCTGCTCTTCTCAGTGCTGGGGAGGGCAGTGTGTGGGTGACAGCCATTTGTCTTCTTGGGGCCAGTGGAGAGGGCAACCCTGTGTGGCAGCCTCATCTGAGGACACAGGAACCCTAGGGGCCGTAGTGCCAGGCTTGGGTAGGGTGGTACCTGCAGTCGGCCCTCCGATCAGTATCCAGCAGGACCTGGCCGGGGTCTCCCAGGAGGTGGCGGCCTCGCAGGGCAGACTGGGCCCCTCTCCTGCTGGGGACCGTCCTACACCATCCTCACCCCCACACCTGTCCCCGCTGTCTCCCCCGCGGCCCCTGCAGTGCTGAACAAGGACATCGCGGCCTGCCGCACTGCCACCATCACGGGCACACTGAAGCGGCCGTCTCTGCCCGAGGAGGAGAAGCTGAAGCTGGCCCATGCCAAGGGGCCGCCCACCAATTTCAACAGCCTGCCGGCCAACGTGTCCAAGCTGCACCTGCACGGCTCACCCCGCTACCCTGGCGGGCCCCTGCCCGACTTCCCCAACCACTCACTGACCCTCAAGAGGGACAAGGCACCCAAGTCCTCCTTCGTCGGTGACGGGGACATCTTCAAGAAGCTGGACTCGGAGCTGAGCCGGGCCCAGGAGAAGGCTCTGGACACGAGCTACGTGATTCTGCCCACGGCCACGGCCACGCTGCGGCCCAAGCCCAAGGAGGAGCCCAAGTACAGCATCCACATTGACCAGATGCCGCAGACCCGCCTCATCCACCTCAGCACGGCCCCCGAGGCCAGCCTCCCCGCCCGCAGCCCGCCCTCCCGCCAGCCCCCCAGCGGCGGGCCCCCCGAGGCACCCCCTGCCCAGCCCCCACCGCCTCCGCCCCCACCGCCACCACCTCCCCAGCAGCCCCTGCCCCCACCGCCCAATCTGGAGCCAGCACCCCCCAGCCTGGGGGATCCCGGGGAGCCTGCCGCCCATCCGGGACCCAGCACGGGGCCCAGCACCAAGAACGAGAATGTCGCCACCTTGTCTGTGAGCTCCCTGGAGGTGAGGGGGGCAGGGGTGGGCCACACCCCAGCCAGCGAGGGCAGGGCTGCAGCAGCTGGGTCACCCCTGCAGCAGCTGGGTCACCCCTGCTGGGTGGGACCCCCACGCCGTCAGCGGGGCGGGCTGGCTCTGCCTCCTAGCTACACCCCCCACCCCTGGCCCTGCTGGGTGTGCTGAGTATGTCTGACGTGTGGTCCCCACCCTAGGCTTGGCAGGGTGGTCTCACCCCATTTCAAAGGGGCTCAGGGACCCACAGTCTGGACCCACAGAGCAGGACCTGCACCTCGCACAGTCGCTAGTCCAGCCCTTGGGGCAGCCTGGCAGCACATACCTGCCTAGGTCAGCCTGGATCCTGCAGCTGACCCGGCCTCAGTCAGCCTGTAGGATGTGGTCTTTGGGGGAGCCCGTCCCCACAGGATATGCTCCCACCACCTGGCTCCTGGCCTCTGGTGATGCTGCCCTGTGTCCCTGAGTTCTCTGTCGGGGGACCCAGCCATGTGGCCCCAAGTTCAGGTCTCCTTGATCCTGGGGAGTGTGTCCCGGGCAGGCGAGCCGGACACCCCAGCCCAGCCTTGGTGCTGCTCGCTGGCACCCAGCGCATAGCTGGAGGAGCTGCCTCAGTGTGCCCCCAGGCATGTCCCCTGGGTCTGGCCTGGTCCCTGAAGGCAGGCATGGGGCGAGTGAGTCCCTGATGCCCTCAGTCTGAGGCAGGGAGAGGCGTGGACTTGTCAGGGACCCTTGGCGAATGTTCGCAAACCCCTTCTCCCTGCAGCGGCGGAAGTCGCGGTATGCAGAACTGGACTTTGAGGTGAGTTCTGGTGTCCCCCACCACCAGACACTTAGGGCCAGATGTGCTCTGGGCTCCCACACGGCCAGGCAGCTCCCCGGCAGCCAGGGGACGGGCGGGGCAGGCAGGATGGGCCATGCCCTCCTCCTGGCCCAGGACTCACTGCCCAGACCCCGCCTGCAGAAGATCATGCACACCCGGAAGCGGCACCAAGACATGTTCCAGGACCTGAACCGGAAGCTGCAGCACGCAGCGGAGAAGGACAAGGAGGTGCTGGGGCCGGACAGCAAGGTCTGGAGGGCAGGGAGGGGCGGGGTGGGGAGAGCCCTTAGGTCAGGCCGCTGTCTCCCTTCTTCCCTGGATTTGCGCACTTCATTCATTCATTCATTCATTCATTCATTCGCCCATCCCTGAGGGCTGGCCTGACCCTGCCATGCCAGACTCTGGAGGCCATGGCCATACTGGGAGCTGAGCGGTCACGAGCCTGCTCCTGGGGCCAGGGGTCTGGATTGGGGTGGAGCCGATCCAGGGCAGGGTCCCCACAGCCTGACCCGACCGTGGGGTTCGCAACCTCTGCCAAGGCTGGGGAGAGGATCTGTGCCTGCCGCTGCCCAGCTCTGTTCTGGGCTCTTGTCCTGAAAGCCTCATCCTGTCCCCTGTCCCCTGTCCCCCACCTCCCGTCCCTTCCTCACTGATTCGTGTCTGCCTCCTCCCCGCTACTCCTCCGGCTCATGGCTCTCCCTCCGGGCCCCACCCCTCCTGCACCACGGGCCACCCAGCAGCCGGAAAAGCAGCAGACGCCCAACAAGAGGCCCTGGGAGAGCCTCCGGAAAGCCCACGGGACGCCCACGTGGGTGAAGAAGGAGCTGGAGCCGCTGCAGCCGTCGCCGCTGGAGCTTCGCAGCGTGGAGTGGGAGAGGTCGGGCGCCACGATCCCGCTGGTGGGCCAGGACATCATCGACCTCCAGACCGAGGTCTGAGCGGGTGGGCGGCGGCCACGCACTGGGCCATGGAGGAGGGATGCTGCTCCGCCCGCTCCTGCCGCAGACGGGCACAGACACGCTCGCGGGCGGCGGGCCAGGCCCGCACCCCGGCCTCAGGGCGCTCAGACGGCGGCCAGGCACAGGGCCCGCAGTGCTGGGACCAGAGCCAGATGCAGGACAGGAGGCGGCCCGGCCAGCGGGCACAGGGCACCAGAGGCTGAAGGTGCCTCAGACTCTGCCCTCCTTGGGCCGAGGCCCAGCGGGCAGATGGGCGGACGGCTGTGGACCGTGGACAGGCCCAGCGTGGCCAGCGTCCCAGGGTACCCGCCTGAGCTCCTGCTGCGGAGGAGCTGCCTGCTTGGCCCGGCCGGCCTGGCACCGTTTTTTAAACACCCCCATCCCTCGGGAAGCAGCCAGCTCCCCACACCTTCCAGGGCCCTAGGCCCCTCCTAGACCCAGGTGGAGAGCACAGCCCTCCGACCCTCGTGGCCCCCAGGGGCAGGACTGAGTCCCCTCCAGGAAGAAGCAGGGGGGAATCTATTTTTTCTCTCCTTTTCTTTTCTTCAATAAAAAGAATTAAAAACCCATCTCTCTGTGTGGCCTCCCTCTGTGCGGCCCGGGGCCCTGACCCAGCCCTGGCTGCTGGGGTGAAGTCCTCTGCCTGGCCTTGGTGTCCCCGCATCCCTGGGCCAGGAGGACTGTGGAGGCCAGGTGGGCCCTGCAGCTCCTGCTTTGCCCTGGGCCTGGACGTCTGGGCCTTGGACTCCCAGGCCAGCGGTCACGTGGCTCCCAAGGCGTCCCCTCTCCCTGGGGCTCTGGGAACATTCAGGGAACCCCAAGTGCTGGTGCCCTTGGCTCCCCCCGACCCTTCTCAGTACATGAGCTTCACACAGCTCTTAGGCCCCTTGGTGGGGACACATTTCACTCCCCTTGTTCCTTGAGTCATTTTCAGGAGGGACAGCATGAACACACCAATTCTTTAAAACAGTCTGACACAGTGGAAATGCATGTGGGGGCAGGGACTCCAGGGGAGGGAGGAAGCCTCCCTCTCAGTGCTCCCACCTCCTTCCCGCCCACCTGGGGCTCTGCCCTCCTCTGCTCCTGCCTCTGCCCTGGGGCAGGCACAGTTCTGGGTCCCCTCTTCATTGCTGGGGCACTTCCTGTCTCCAGGCCTCGGCCCCATCTGTCCGGGGAGGCATGGGGAGCATATGTGAACACCCCTAGGCTGTCCCCCACCGGCCCAGAAGGAGGACCCTCCTTCCCCACACCCTCCTCCCACCCCAGGAGCTTTGAGATGCACGTCCTGCCTCCCTCTGTGTCTCCAGCAGGGGGCAGCCTGACCCCCCGAAGGGAGCCTAGTTGGGGGAAGCCACAAGGCTGGCAGGGACAATAGCGGGGAAGGAGGGGCCCCCCTCCGACTGTGCGCTGCACCCTGCAGGGCCCCAGGACCGGGAGAAAATGCTGCACAGAGCCTGGGCCTGGAGAGCAATGCGCGCCAAGGTGCAGAGGCGGCTACAGCCTAGCACCCCCTCGCCCCTACAGCCTCAACTGTGCCCTGTCACTCCTGACCCCAGAGTCCTCACCAGCAGACAGGGTGGGACGGGGAAGGTGCTTGGAGGGTGCAGTGACCACAGTGACCATGGGTGATCACAGATGGTCACGTGTGGCCATGACTGACTGCATTGAGTGGGTGGACGTTAAGCAGATGACCGGGAACGGGGTGGTGTGTCTGCAGTAGCCCAGAGGAGATGGTGCAAAGTCACCAGGTTCCAGCAGTTGAGAAGCACAGTCCCTGAGCTGTGGATCTGAGCACCCCAGAAAACCAGAATGTTTTGACGAGATTGGACAACAAAACCTGATGGAAACCGAGTCACACTACATATCTAAAGCTCCTTTGAACTGCTGCACGCACACACACATATGTTCTGCAGCAGGGATGCTGATGCACTTTACTATGCCCCTCCCAGGATACTAAGTGAAATATCACACACATCACACCTTCTTTCTTAACCCGGACAGATCCCACTTGGCACCAGGGTTTCAGATGAGAGGCTGTGGACTGTGGTCCCTTCCTCATCCTAAGTTACGGAAAGAACCTGGGAGGCCCCTGGGAAGCAGGTGGAGAAAGCGCTGAGCACCCAGCTCCTCCCCTGCAGAAGGCAGCACAGAGCCTGGGGCAGGTTCTGGAGGTGGGGCTTCCACTCAGGTCACCCCGTCCTTGTGGAGTGGCCAGAACAAGTTCTTGGCCAGCTCCCTGACCTCCTGGCCCCATGTTCACACCCAGTAACAGGAGAAGCTGCAACAAAACAAAACAACAAATAACAAGAAAGGACCCAAGCCACACAACCCTGCATGCGAAGGAAGCAACTCAGGTCAGCATGAGCCGCTGGGGTCAGACACACAGAGTGACCAGGGGCAGGAGCAACTCAGGACAGTGTGAGCCGCTGGGGTCAGACACACAGAGTGACCAGGGGCAGGGCTCAGTGTGTGGCCAGGGTCAGGGCTCACAGTGTGACCAGGTCAGGGATTAGCCTGTGACCAGAATAAGGGTTCAGCCTGTGGCCGGAATCAGGGCTCAGAGTGGCCAAGGTCAGGGCTCAACGTGTGATCAGGGGCAGGGCTCAGTGTCCCCATGGTGAAGACTAAGTCTCAGCCAGAGTCCCGTTTCTCCTTCACTGTGGTCCACCCCTTCCCAGAAGGCCATGTCTGTGCCAGGAGAGGCTATATCCCATGTCCTGCCCGACCCCAATGTTCACAGCTGTTCAATATTCTGTGACCTCTCACGATGACGCATCACAGAAATTGCTCTCTTCCCCCTGTCTCTCAGAGCAGGAAGCTGGCCAGGGATCATCCCAGGAGATTCATCAACCCTTGAGCCCTGCTTGCGTCTGCCCCAGGCACCTTCTTATGGTGAGCCCCGTGCTGGGCAGTGCTTTGGGCCAGAGGCCACGGAGATGGTCCAAGCTGGAACAGGCGCCTCTTCCCAAACTTCTGCTGCTTTCCCTCTGCTTCATCCAGCTGCTCGGAGTGATGGGCTCTTGACACTGAGCAAGGCAGGGACCATGATTCTGTCTGTAGGGGAGTACACGCAGACTCCGGGTGGCTGGTGTCCCACAGGCTTCGAGAGCGAGGCTGTACCCGCAACCCAGCTCCCCCACCTT
The DNA here is from genome assembly GCF_029289425.2 of Pan paniscus. Classification (NCBI taxonomy): domain Eukaryota; kingdom Metazoa; phylum Chordata; class Mammalia; order Primates; family Hominidae; genus Pan; species Pan paniscus. Next base: position 159,980,435 of record NC_073256.2, read on the forward strand.
GAATTCCCTGACCCTCCCCACAATGGGTTGCTTTCCTGTGGACACCAGTGTCATGTCCATCTGCCACTGCCTCCACCCGAAGCTACTTCTTTCCTGTGGAGTCCAGGGCTGAACAGTTTGCCAGAAAGATCTTCAGGGGCCTTGTGTTTACTCTATTGTCTTGGCTTCCTTGTATAAGTGCCACTCTCCTCAGCAACTTGTCACTGGTGAAGCTGAGACCACCTCCTCTGACACCCTCCATCTGTCACCATCAGCGGCACCTGCCCTAGGGAGAACTGCAGGGCTGAGAATGGTGGAGGCACTGTGATTGGCAGGAGCACTGTGGGGGCCAAAGGTGGTGGTGACAGTTTTGTGGACAGATCTGGGGCTGCAGATATTGGTGGTTGTGATGATGATGATGATAATGATGGTGACAGTAGTGCTGATGGTGATAATGGTGGTGATGGTTGCGACGGTGATAGTGGTAATGATGGTGATGATGGTGATGGTGATGATGGTGATAGTGGTAATGATGGTGATGATGGTGATGATGGTGGTGATAATGATGATGATGGTGGTGATGGTGATGGTGCTGGAGAGTGATTTTGGGTGCTGGTGATGCCCAAGACAGCAGCCACCACAGTATCTGTTGTAATGATGGTGCTTATAGGCTTGGAAATTATTATCTTGCCAGCTTACTCTGTTCCTCACTCATAAACTGGGAGCGTCTGGAGGATGGATGGGTGGATAGATGGAAGGATGGATGGGTGGAAGGGTGGATGGGTGGATAGATGGATAGATGGATGGATGAATGGATGGATGAATGGGGGATGGATGGATAGTGATGAATGGATGGATAGATGGACATGTGGATGGATGAATGGGTGGATGAGTGGATGGGTGGATGAGTGGGTGGATGGATGGGGGATGGATGGATGGTAGATGGATGGATGGTGGATGGATGAATGGTGGACGGATGGATGGTGGATGGATGGGGGATGGATGGGTAGATGGAAGAAAGGATACATAAGGACAATGACTAGAGTCTCTGAGTCACCTGGAGGTGGAGCAGACAGGAGTGGCAGCCACCCAGGCGCTGTGCGTCTCGTCAGCACCCACACTCCTGAGATGTGGAGGAAGCTCCTTCGCACCTAACTCCTATCTGCTCATTCCCCTTCCTGTCGCCGACACAAACAATGCCAGAAGGGGAAGGAAGCCTAAGAAGGTTTCCCCACCCCCTGCACCAAGTGGCTTTGTCTCTAGGCAGGCCAGAGGCTCTTTCTGGCAAGGCCCTTCACAACCACCTCTCTCACCCCACTTCCCTGGCCCCAATCCAGCAGTAATAGAGCTTGCTGTCAGGAAGTCTTTCCGTGAGTCAAACCTGCATGCCTTAGGCTGCAACGTGAGGGCCCCTGTTCCCCTCAGCAGACTCTGCTCTTCGGTTCTCCCTCTTCCCCTTCTCCATCCTGACTGACCACCCCCCCACCGACCACCACCACTGTCTGGGCTGCATCACGACCATTTAGTGGGGCCATCCCCTAACCTCTCTTGGTCTCATTCAGCATGAAGGCCTGACCCTCCCGCTGGGCCCACCCACCTCCCCAGGCCCTGCTTCCCAGAGGGCTCAACTCCAGAGGAGCAATTGCATAGTGTGTGTCCTACTCCAGAATTTGTTCCAAAACCTTCCATTAGCCAGGAGTTCCCTTTTCAGCCCTGCTGCCCTGACCCCCAGCTCCCTATGATCTGTCCTGAGACTGGGAGTAGGGGAGGCATCTGCGTGGGGGTCCATGGCCTGGAGAGGCCTCAGCCTGGAGCGGGAGTGCAGGACCTGGAGAGGCCTCGGCCTGGAGGGGGAGTGCAGGGCCTGGAGAGGCCTCAGCCTGGAGGGGGAGTGCAGGGCCTGGAGGGGGAGGGCAGGGCCTGGAGGGGGAGTGCAGGGCCTGGAGAGGGAGGGCAGGGCCTGGAGTGGGAGTGCAGGGCCTGGAGGGGGAGTGCAGGGCCTGGAGAGGCCTCGGCCTGGAGGGGGAGTGCAGGGCCTGGAGGGGGAGTGCAGGGCCTGGAGGGGGAGGGCAGGGCCTGGAGGGGGAGGGCAGGGCCTGGAGGGGGAGGGCAGGGCCTGGAGAGGCCTGGGCCTGTGTCTGGAGTGCAGAGCCTGGACGGCCCCTGGCAGGGGGTTCTGAAGTGCCCTGAGGTGACAGAGCAGCTGGTGTCTCACCCAGGCACTGCCTGCACCCCTCCAGCTGCTCACCGCCCTGGGAGGTGAGCAGGATCAGGAGGGACCAGGCAGCCTCTTCTGACCAGCGCCGTCTCCCCAGCAGTGACCGGCGCCATCTCCCCAGCCCTGCTAGAGCCCCACAAGCTTCTTGGCTCTGAGGCATTGTCCTGGGAAGGGCCGAGCACCTCCCTGGAGGCCCAGACCTGGGAGTGCATGAGTGGGAGGGGCCAGTGGGCTTCCACCACAGCCCTGCTCTGCAGCCTGCTCCCTGTGGCCCCGGGGGCTCTCAGACCCCTGCAGTGATGGTGCAGTCCCCTCTGAAGACCCCGAGCAGCACACCTCTGCCCGCCCGGTATCCTGTGTCTCTGGCCGGCTCAGCTCAGAGCAGCCCCCGAAGGGACCGGCAGACAGGTGACACTCCTCCCAGGGTGCCCAGCCACCCAGGCCCGCTCCTGGCCCTGCCTCAGACCCTCCCCGTCTGGGCCTCAGTTTCCCCACAGGTGCCAGCTGAGAGCCCTTCCAGGGCCAGCAGTCTGTGACTTGGTGCTTCTCAAGGTGTCGGAAGCAGCGGGCTCTGGAGTATCTTGTCAGGTCCTAAAAATAATCGGGAGGGAGGAACATCTCCGAATAGCTGGTGAACGTGCGAGCCGCCCACCCCACACACAGCGGAAACTCCTCCAAATAAGGCCTTGGCAGAACCGGAAGCCTGAACCATCACCACGCACGTCAGCTGTGTTCCAGAACCTTCCCTCCCAGGGCCACAGGGTCTCCCCAAGAGGGCCGGCGGCCGGATCAGAGGCCTGGGCAGCCTGGCTCATTCTAGACACCCGGAGCCCACTGAGAGATGGCAGCCCTTCCCATTAGAGTCCTGAAATTTATAATTACGGAATCAAAGCATCTCCTAGCCTAGAAACTTGTATTTAAACGTACAGAATCTTAGAATAATCAAATTCAGACCCTTCCCCCAAGTCGCAGAGGACATTGGCTCCAAAGGGCAGTGCCCCTGCCCGGCTCCCGGGAGAAGCAGGACCCCACCTGGGGCTGGGGGGCAGCATGGTAGCCTCCAGGCCAGCCTCTGGGGAAATGGGGGATGGCTCCCAGCTGTCCTAGGAAGGCAGAGGAGGTGTCGCTGGGCTCAGTATGGCTCTCTGGGAACACCATATGGACCTGCCCAGGAAGGGGAGGCGGAGGGAGGAAGGAGGCAACACCCCCATCAGCAACCTCCTCAGCCCCTCCCAGGAGTTCCGGGTTGGGCGTGGCCCCTCCTGCCTTGCAGTGTGCACAGGGGTGGGGTGCTCCTTCTCTTCCCACCCCCCACCTCTCCTCCGTGTCCTTCCTGATCTTTCCCTGCCCCTGCTGAGCTGAGGGACCCCCCGCCCCTAGAAGGGAAGCTTCTCATGGACTCTGCCCAGTTCCTCCACCGGGCCACGCTTAACCTCCCAGAAGGACAAGGGTGTGCCTTGGGAACCAGGGCAGGGAAGAGGAGGGAGAGGACAGGTCTGGAGGGGCTGCTTTATTGGAGGAGAGGGATGGGCACAGTCTGGTGACAGGACCTTGAGGGTAGGCAGGGAGGGTGCAGGGCAAGGACTGGATCTCCCACTCTTGATGGCTTCCCAGAAGAGGGGACCTGGCTGAGCCTGGAGGTGGTGGAGGCGGGTGGTAGTCGGCACCCATGTAGGGCCAGCCTTGAAGGATGCTGATGTCACCAGTGGCCGCTGAGCCAAGGCTGGTGGCGTGGGCGGCATGGGCCAGGGCTTGTACCCCTTGGAGGTTTAGGAAGTTCAGGCTCTCAGCCAGAGCCCGCCCCCTGCTGGCTTGGAGAGAAGGGCTCAGCGCTCAGGCCCCACCCCGGGGCTGCTGTGGGGAATTTCTTTCTGGGCCAACCCCAGGTCACTAACAGGTCACTAAGATGTGATGTGGCCAGGGTCACACAGCTGGGGCCTGGACCACTGCTTGGCCAACCCTAGAAGAGTCCCAGTCCGCGCCCCCACCCAACTGTTGCCATCCTCCAGGCAGTCTGTGCCTGTAGCTGCCAGAAGCACTCCTGGCCCCAAACCTCAGTGGTGCCTCCCTCTTCACTGTCCTGGCCTCGCCTTACCCCTGCCTCTGAGTCTCTCCAAAGCCACGTGCCTTATAGCAGGCTTTGGCGGGGGGCAGGCAGTTTCCTGCAGTACAGGGGTTCCCCCGAACCTGGCATGCACACCAGGTGTGCTCAGAGGAGGCTCTTGTCAGCATCTGACAGCTGAGAAGTCTGAGAGGGGCCCTGGGTAAAGAGGCCACAGAGTGTTCTGGGAAGGGGCCACCTGCCCCTGCCTCCAGGTGCGTACCTGCAATGCACCAGGAACAGGCAGCCATTGGAGGAGAGGTGGGCAGATTAAGCCGAGCAGGCCTGGCAAGGAGAGGTAAGGTGGAGGCCAGGCCATGGGTCCAGGCTGAGGAACAGCAGCCATGTGCAGAGGGCAGTGGCTGTTCACATCTCACGGGTCCTGTTGGTCTCCGTGGCCCACGGGTCTCTATGCAACACCTCCCAGGTATGTGCCAGGCTTGCAGAGATGATGCTGATGGCTCAAGGACTCCTAGTAGAAGCTCCCAGAGAAGGGACCTCAGTGTAGACCTCAGTGCAGACCAGAGAAAGCACAGAATGACGTGTGCCCTTACCCATGGCACTGATGATGGGGATGAGGGGACAGTGATGCAGGCCTTTGTAACCACCACCCAGCACAGAAGAGGAAACTGAGGCACAGAGAGAGTAGGTGACTTGCCCAGTCACAGAGCTAAACCAGTGGTGGGATTCGAACCCAGGCATCCAGGCTGTCGTGGTGGTGTACTTAGGCGTCATCATCATTCGAGGTTTACTTCACCAGGTTTAAGGATTATGACCCATGACACAGCCTCAGGAGGGCCTGAGGACCTGCGCCCAAAGTCGCTGGGGTACAGCTTGATTTTATACATTTTAGGGAGACTTAAGACATCAATCAATACACATGACGTATATATTCGTTCTAGAAAGGTGGGACATCCTGAAACAGAAGCTTCCAGGTCATAGGTGGATTTAAAGATTTTCTGATTCACAATTGGTTGGAAGAGTTATTATCTAAAGACCTGGAATCAATAGAAAGGGTGTTTAAGTTAAGATAAGAGTTTGTGGAGACCAAAGTTAGCATGTAGTTGAAGTCTCATAGGTGGCCACCCTTAGAGGCAGTAGATGGCAAATGTTTCCTATTCAACCTTTAAAAGATGTTAGGCTAGACTCTCAGCTAATCTCTTCAAGGTCAGAAAAAGACCTGGAAAGGGAAGAGGATTCTCTACAGAATGTAAATTTCTGCCACAAGAGACAGCCTTGCAGGGCCATTTCAAAATATGTCAAAGAAATATACTTTGGGGTAAAATCCTTTGATTTCTTTCAGAGCCTACTGTTATGCTATGCTATGCTGGAGTCAGGTTCGAATTTGCTGTTATTTCTACAAAGAGTCTGTTCAGTCTGTCCTAAGATTTCTGTTTAATGTTAATGCTGATCAGTTTTGTGCCTGAATTCCCAAGAGAGGAGAGTGTAATGAGGCATGTCTGATCCCTCCTTCTCATCACAACCTGAACTTGTTATTTTTAGGTTTCTTTGGAATCCCCTTGGCCAAGAGGGGAGTCCATTCGGTCGGTTGGAGGACTTAGGATTTTATTTTTGGTCTATACTGGGCACCTGTGGATGACGTATTTGTAATGATGGAGTATTATCAGGGAAAAAATAGAGCAATTTCCATTTCCAAAAACAAAACAAGAAGTAAGACCCCATGTTGATGTACTAATTATCTGTGCCTGGACTATTCTAAGTGCTGGTCAAATAAATTTTAAGGGTAGGCCAGGCCCTGACACAGATCTCAGGTGGGAGGCACCTACAGCATCTTCAAAGCTGCACTGGCTCTATATGCCCCACCTCTCTCATTCTCCCAGAGCTCACAGTGGAGAAGTTGTGCTCTCTGCTTCTGCTGGGTCTGGCACCTCCAGCCCCAGCCTGCCTCCCTCCCAATCAGCGCCTCATAAGGTCTTTTACACCAGGCCTTTCCCTCCCTCCACACTCTCCAGCCTTTCTCCTTAAGAGTCCTTCTTGTCAGCAACTAACTATGGAGCTATTCAGGCTTTTTATTTCTTCTTGACTCACTTCTAGTGCATTGTGCTTTTCTGAAATCAAACTATTTCAACTAAGTTTTCAAATGTATTGGAATCACATTGCTCCTAACATTCTTTTATTTCTGATGTGTCTGCAGTCAGGTCCCCTTTGTCACCCCTAACACTGAATTGTGGCTTCTCTCTTTATGTTATTCAACTTGCTTATTTAATCATTCACTTCAAAGAACAAACTTTTGCCTTTGTGGTTCCCCTGTGTTATGCCCCCCGCTTCACTCATTCCTGCTCCTATCTTTATAACCTCCTTCCTTCTTCTTTGTGTTTATGAGGAATGAAAAAACTTTTTATGCTGAAAGTTGAACACATTCATTTTTAGCCTTTGTTATTGTCTAATATAAGCATTTTAGGCTACAAATTTCCCTCAAAGTGTTACTTTAGCTCCACCCTGAAAGTTTCTGTGTGTATTATTTTCATTACCATTCAGTTGTATTGGTTTTTAAATTTCCATTATGATTGCTTTGTGGATATATGTTGTTTTATATGTGTTTTTAAAGTTCCAAACCATGAGATTTAAGAAATCTTTTTGTGATTTCTAATTATGTTGTCATAAAATGTAATCTATATGTGAATTGCTTTGTTGCATAGTATGTGACTAATTTTTATAAATATTTCACACCTCTTTTACAATTGCTGAGTGTGTAGTTATTTATATGTTAGTTAAACCAAGCTGGTCAATTCTATTGCTCAAATCCTCTGTACCCTTGCTGATGCAGGGCAGGTGAGCCCCTAAAAGCGGGGCTTAGCCTGGGAGGGTTCTTGGCTTTGTTCAACAAAAAATTTGAAGGCGAGCCAGTGGTGTTCGAAGCACCTTTGATTGAAGTGGTGTGGGCAGCCGCAGCAGAGGGACTGCTCCTTGCAGCGCAGGGCTACCCCATAGGCAGTGAGCCCAGGGAAGCAGCTCAGAGACACTTCCGCAGTCATAGTTATACCCACTTTTAATCGTATGCAAATTAAGGGGCAGATTATGCAGCAATTTCAAGAAAAAGAGTGGTAAATTCCAGGTCGGTGGGTCACTGCCATGGAAAGGGGTACTAACTTCTGGTGTTGCCATGGCAATGGTAAACCAACAGGCACACTGGTGGGCATGTATTCTGGAAAGGTCTTTCTACCCTGCCCCTATTTTAGCTAGTCCTCAATTCAGTCCTGTGTCTGAGCCCCACCTCCAGAGATGAGTCCTGCTTCCTACCTCATTGTGATATTGTGAAATATATATTTAATCTTCACCCCCATTTCCTGACATACAGCTCCTGAAACTCTTGGAATCTTCAGAGCGACAAGTGCTTCTTTTGTATGTTAATGAGATGACTGGTGTCCCCGAAACAGCTTCAAGATGGGGCTGGTCACTGGAAAGACCAAGGCAGCATCAGAGGGTTGGGACTTTCAGCCCCACCCCCCACCTCTGGGCAGGGGAGAGAGGCTGAAGGTTGATCACCAATGGCTAATGATGTAATCAATCATGCATTCCTAATAAAGCTTCCATAAAACCCCAAAAGGACACGGTTCGGGGAGCCCCCAGATAGCTGAACACACGCAGGTGCATGGAGGTGGTGCTGGGAGGGCCTGGGAGCTCTGCGCCTCTCCCCGTGCCTGCCCACACATCTCCCCCACCTGCTGTGCATCCGCACCTTCGTCACAGCCTGTGTCATAAATGGGTAGACGCGGCTCAGTGTGTCCCTGAGTTCTGTGAGCCGCTCCAGCAATCCATCAGACCCAAGGAGAGGGTCGTGGGAACCCTGATTCCCACGGTGCTAGTCAGAAGCACTAGCATTGGAAGTGGGGTCGTTGTGTGGGACTGAGCCCTCAACTTGCGGGATCTGACGCGACCTCGAGATGGATGGCATTGGGATTGAATTGAGGATACCCAGCAGTGTCCAGGGCAGTCGCTCAGTGTGTGGGGAAGCGACCCCGTGGCTGGTCACACAAGTGTCTTGTGCTGTATTTGAGTATGTGAGAGGGAGGAAGAGAAGCACTTCAGTTTGGATTTCTTGTCTCCTTTAACTTTCAATTATTTTGAATCTGCTGGACCTGTCAAGAACTGAAAAGAAGTATTGAAATTTCCCACTATGATAGTAGATTGTTTCTTTTTTCTTTGTAATTCTACCAAATTTTGCTTAGTATGTTTTGAGGAATATGAGTTTAGAATTATTATGTGTTCCTGAAGATTTGAATTTTTGTCATTTTGAAGTAACCATCTCTCTATATAATAATGTTTTTTTCTTTTGGCTTAAAGTCTATCTCACTTGATATTAATATAAATACCCTCATCGTCCTTTGTTAAATAACATTTTTGTGGGTTTATTCTCAAATTTTAGGTATGTCTCATGTAAGGGCATAGAACTGGACTTTTAAAATCCAATCAGAGAATCTGGCTTTTAATTTTTTATTCCTATTTTTGGGTGATGGCTGCTGTATTTGGATCTGGTACTCTGTCTTAGTGCCGCATTAATGTCTTGTTTTTACTCTACTTAAAAAAAAAATCTCATTTCTCAGCTGGGCATGGTGGCTCAGACCTGTAATCTCAGCACTTTGGGAGCCTGAGGTGGGAGGGTTGCTTGAGGCCAGGAGTGTGAGACCAGATGGGGCAACATAGTGAGATCCTGTCTCTCAAAAAAAAAAAACAAAAACAAAACAAAAGAACCACAAAACTCCTTTTCTGATTTTTCGAAGGGACTGCATTTTTAAAGTATTTCTTTCTTCATTTTAGAGGCAGGATGTCACTCTGTCACCCAGGCTGAGCAGAGTGGCACAATCATAACTCACTGCAGCCTCAAACTCCTGGGCTCAAGTGATCCTCCTGCCCCTGCCTCCTGAGTAGCTGGGACTACAGGCGGGCACCACCACACCTGGATAATTTATTTGTTTGTTTATTTGTTAGCAGAGATGGGGTCTCACTATGTTGCCCAGGCTGGTCTTGAGCTCCTGGGTTCAAGTGATCCTCCTGCCTTGGCCTCCCAACGTGCTGGGATTACAGGCGTGAGCCACCATGCCTGACCTATTTATTTTTAATGCAGTTTTACCTCTTATTCATATGGAAATCTTACAGATTCTTTCTATTCCTTTTCAGCTTACCTTTGAAATTATAACCATTATTTAACTGGTTCTAAAATGCATCAATCTATGAACTCTCTTTCAAACGGTACAAGGACCTCAGAAGACTTTACTCATTCTTTGGGCTTCCATGGTAGCTTTGTCTATCATTTGAGCTCTGTATGTACAACCCTATGAATGAGACAGGATTATCCTCATCAGTAGACAGCCCTGGTTATATGGACTTATATGTTTAGCCATTCCTTTGTCACCATTCCTTCTAAGATGTCATGCTCTCCTTCTTCCCGGAGCACAGGCTTTCCAAGTCCTGCTAGCAAACACCTGTTGACTGTAACTCTGTTGTCCGTGTGGAGAAGGCCAAATTAATCCCACTCATTGCCTGGCATCATGCTGGCCCATGGGAAGCCCCGTTCTTGCTTATTTATTCTCTTGAATCTCCATAATCCGCCCCCCAGCCGATAAGCAGCTACTCTAATTTAGTTAATGTGTCTTTTTTTTTTCAAGTGTTCTTTTTATTTGATAATAATTTTAGGCAACAGAAAGTTGCAAAGATTGTATAGAAAGCATTGCTCTACCCCCTACAAGTTTCCCCCGTCATTAACATGTTATATAACCATGGCATAATTATCAAAGTGTCTATTTATTTAAACTATATTGTTATAGATCTCAATCTGTTTTTAACTTTTTTCCATAAGCACTTTTTAAAAAAGATCCATCTGGGTTGCTATGTGTGCATCTTGTCTGTTCTTTTTCATTTTTTTCTTGACGTGGTTTATTTTAATATAAAATACAGCCAAACATATACCACAGATGAGACGGAGCCATATGTAATGACATTCTCTGTGCATGGCGAGTAATATCGGTGTGCGCACTTGAATTTTGCATTTTTGGTTTAACTTGGAGGTACAACTTAAATATACTAAGATTCATCCATTTTAAGTGTTGGATGGGTTAGGCCGTATGTATACACTCAGCCACTGCCACCATCAGACGGTGCATAACTCTGTCAGACCCATGCAACTGTCACCATGAGTGGGACAGTGCCACCAGCCCCCAACATCTCCTCAGGAGGTCCCTTTCTAGTAAAATCCTTTCCCCATCCTCCCCCCGGGGCAGCCACTGCTCTATGCTTCGTTCCTGTACAATCGTATGTCGCTTCACGACGAGGATGCATTCTGAGAAATGTGTCCTTACGTGATGTCCTCCTCACGTGAACATCACAGAGTCTACTCGCACAGGTCTAGAAGGCAGAGCCGATGCGCCGAGCCTGTATGGTACAGCCTGTTGCCCCTGGGCTACAAACCTGGTCAGCCTGTGACTGTACTGAATACTGTGGGCAACTGTAACACAATGGCAGGAAACTGTGTGTCCAAACGGGGTGCAGTGGTTGCACCTATAGTCTCAGCTACTTGGGAGGATCACTGGAGCTTAGGAGTTCAAGACCAGCTTGGGCAACATAGTGAGACCCAATCTCAAAAAAAAAAAAAAGCCCACAGAATTTGTGTAGCTAAACATAGAAAAGGTACAGTAAAAATACAGTATAAAAGATTAGAAATGGCCCATCTGTATAGGGCACTTAGCGTGCATGGAGCTGGCAGGACGGGCAGTTACTCTGGGTGAGCCAGTGCCTGAGTGGCGAGTGAATGGGACGCCCTCTGATGTCCCTGTGCACTACTGGAGACTTTATAAACACTGTACGTGTAGGCTTCACCAAATCTGTTTAAAAATATTTTCATTCTTTGATATCTTACTGTAATGTTTTTACTTTATAAACCTTTTAATTTTCATAACTTTTTGACTCTCTTGTAATAACATTTACCTTAAAACACAAACAAGTACAGCTGTACAAAAATATTTTCCTTTATTATATCCCTATCCTATAAGCTTTATTCTACTTTAAAATTTATTTTTATTTTTTTCCTTTTTAAACTTTTTTCTTAAAAGCTAACATACACACACACACACACACACACACAGTAGCCTAGGCCTGCACAGGGTCACAATCACCCACCTCACTGTCTTCTGCCTTCACGTCTTGTCCCATTAGAAGGTCCTCAGGGGCAGTGGCATGTATGGAGCTGTCCCCTCCTAGGGCAGCAATACCTTCTTCTGGACCCCTCCTGAAAGCCCTGCCTGGGGCTGTTTTGCAGTTCACCTTTTTCTATATAAGTAGAAGGGGTATACTCTAAAATAACAAAAGTATTGTACAGTAAACACCTAAGCCAGTAACAGAGTCATTTATTATTAAGTATTATGTAATGTGCATAACTATATGAGCTTGATTTTATAGACTGGCAGCGCAGTAGGGTTGCTTACGCCAGTGTCACCACACATGGGAGAAATGGCCGCTAGGATGTCACTAGGTGACAGACACTTTCATCTCCATTACAATCTTACAAGGCCACCATCGTACATGGGGTCCATCACTGGCTAACAGGTGGGGAGGCAGCACATGGTCCATCACTGGCTAACAGGTGGGGAGGCAGCACATGGTCCATCACTGGCTAAGAGGCGGGGAGGCAGCACATGGTCCATCACTGGCTAACAGGCGGGGAGGCAGCACATGTCCATCACCAGCTAACAGGCGGGAATGCAGCACATGGTCCATCACTGGCTAACAGGCGGGGATGCAGCACATGGTCCATCACTGGCTAATAGGTGGGGATGCAGCAAATGACTGCACCGCACTTTTCCTGTTTCCAGAGTGCCATGTCCATGGAATCATGCAGGGTGCAGCCCCTTGGGATGGCCCCCGCCCCTCAGCATTCGTGCTGCTCAGATCCATCCCGGTGCTGTGCACCAATCCTTCCTTTTTCTGAGCCGGGGTCTCACTCTGTTGCCCAGGCTGGAGTGCAGTGGGGCAACCACAGACCACTGCAGCCTCACTCTCCCAGGCTCAAGTGATCCTCCCACTGCAGCCTCTCTAGTATCTGGGACTGTAGACACACACCACCCTGCCCAACTAATTTTTTAAGGTTTTTGTAGAGACAAGGTCTCATAATATTGCCCAAGCTCATCTCAAACTCCTGGGCCCAGGCAATCCTCCCACCTCAGCCTCCTAAAGTGTGGGATCATAGGGATGAGCCACTGTGCCTGGCCTGTTTTGTTTTGTTTTGAGATGGGGTCTTGTTATGTTGCCTAGGCTGGTCTCAAATCCCTGGGCTCAAGCGGTCCTCCTGCCTTGGCCTCCCAAAGTGCTGGGATTCCGGGCATGAGCCACCATGGCCAGCCCATCTCTTTCCAATTCTTGAGTAGAATTCCATTGTATGGGTGTACTATAGTTTATCTATTCACTCACAGAAGGACATTTGAGTTATATCCAGTTTTTGACAACTATGAAAAAAGCTGATATAAACATTCATGCTTGAGTTTGTGTAGAAACATCTTCATGTCTCTAGGGCAAATGCCTAGGAGTGGAACTGCTGGGGCATAAGGTGAGTGTATCTTTAACTTTGTAAGAAAATGACAAACAATTTTCCAGAGCAGCTGCTCTGTTTTGCATTCTCACCAACAATGATTTGAGAATTCCTTGCTGGCTATTGTCATGGCTGTTCTTCTAATTCTTTCAAGAATATCTTTTGCAGAACAAAGTTGTCTTCCCATTGATTGAGCTTTTGGTGTCATATGTAAGACCTCTTGCCAGGTCACAGGGATTTTTCTCTGATATTAAAAGTGTGATAGGTTTGCATTTTATGTTTAGATACAGTCTGAGCTAGCTTTTATATAAGGTGTAAGAATTACATCCAAATCCTCCTTCATCTGAGGATGCCTTTATTCCAGCTCAATTCCCAAAGAATGTTTTCACTAGATATAGAATTCATATTGACCATTCCTTTTTCTTCAGCATTTAAAAAATTTTGCTCCATTGCTCCCCAACTTCCATGGTTTCTGGTGAGAAATCCGTTGTCTTTCAAATCCTTGCTCTTCCATATGTCTACAGCATTTTTGTTCTGGCTGGCCTCAGATGTTTTTGCCTTTCAGCAGCTTGATTAGGATGCTTCTTCATCAACATGGATTTCTCTTTGTTTATCCTGTTTTGTGTTCATATCTGAATCTGTAAGTTTCTGTCTTTGCCAACATTCAAGCAATTTGAGCTGTTATTTATTGAGTCTTCCTATACCATCCACTGTCTCCTCTTCTTCCGGAAGTCTGATAATCTGACTGTTGGTGTCACGGGCCCTAAGGTTCCCTTCATTTTTGGTTCATCACTTTTCTCTCTGTTGTTCAGATTGGATAATTTCTATTGATCTTCAAGGTCACTCTTCTCCTCTTATCTCCATTGTACGCTATTGAGACGATCCAGGGAATTTTTCTTATTTCAGTTATTGTACTTTTCAGTTCTAAAATTTCCATGTGGTCCTTCTTACATTTTTACTTTTCATTTTTAAAATTTTATTATTATCATGTTTCATACACACACCTTCACCCTGCCCCCAGAGTCTCCTCTATTATTAACATCTTGCATTAGTCCCCAGTATCACCCAAGGACCCCTGCACTAGGACCTGGGCTACTGCCCCCAAGTTCTTCAGTGAAGAGGCAGACACTGACTACCCCAAGGGAATGTGTGTGTGGCAGGGGTAGGGGCAGCATGAACAGAACTTAGGAAGCTGGCCTCAAGCTGCCTTCTCATTGCCATCTCTAGCAGTCTGCCCACTTCCCAGGCTTTTGGCCCAGGAGACAGGATCAGCCACAGTTGTGAAACCTCGTTCCACCCTCTTCTGGCTTCCATGGTTGCTATTCTTGATTCCGCTGCTGGTTTGTTATTTCTAGGGGGTTTGTGTCTGTCTCAGCCTGTGGAAAAAGATGTTTTCTTCAGGGTGATAACCATGGTCAAGCCCCACAGGAGGGTTTAGGGTTTCAGTTTCCACCGCCAGCATTCAGTGGGGATCCCAGAGCTGGGGAGTTAATGCAGAAACTCATTCCGTATCAGCGGCAAACACAAAGACCCTGGCACACATAGCCTTGAGCCCAATGCCAGGGCTTCACAAAGAAGCCCACGATATGCAAGAGAAGCCCATGATATGCAGGAGAAGCCCACGACACGCAGGAGAAGCCGATGTCACACAGGAGAAGCCCACGATATGCAGGAGAAGCCCACGACATGCAGAAGCCCACCACACACAGGAGAAGCCCACGACACGCAGGAGAAGCCCACCACACACAGGAGAAGCCCACGACACGCAGGAGAAGCTGACAACATGCAGGAGAAGCCCATGATATGCAGGAGAAGCCAATGACATGCAGGAGAAGCCCACGATATGCAGGAGAAGCCGACAACATGCAGGAGAAGCCAATGACATGCAGGAGAAGCCCACAATATGCAGGAGAGGCCCACGATACACAGGAGAAGCCCATGATACACAGGAGAGGCCCACGATATGCAGGAGAAGCTGATGACATGCAGGAGAAGCCCACAATATGCAGGAGAGGCCCACGATACGCAGGAGAAGCCCATGATATGCAGGAGAGGCCCACGATATGCAGAAGCCCACCACACACAGGAGAAGCCCACGACACGCAGGAGAAGCCCACGACACGCAGGAGAAGCCCACGACACGCAGGAGAAGCCCACCACACACAGGAGAAGCCCACGACATGCAGGAGAAGCTGACAACATGCAGGAGAAGCCCATGATATGCAGGAGAAGCCAATGACATGCAGGAGAAGCCCACGATATGCAGGAGAAGCCGACGACATGCAGGAGAAGCCAATGACATGCAGGAGAAGCCCACAATATGCAGGAGAGGCCCACGATACACAGGAGAAGCCCATGATACACAGGAGAGGCCCACGATATGCAGGAGAAGCTGATGACATGCAGGAGAAGCCGATGACATGCAGGAGAAGCCCACAATATGCAGGAGAGGCCCACGATATGCAGGAGAAGCCCATGATATGCAGGAGAGGCCCACGATATGCAGAAGCCCACGATACGCAGGAGAAGCCCACGACACGCAGGAGAAGCCCACGACACGCAGGAGAAGCCCACGACACGCAGGAGAAGCCCGCAGGAGAGGCCCACGACACGCAGAAGAAGCCGACGACACGCAGGAGAAGCCCACGACACGCAGGAGAAGCTCACAACACCCAGGAGAAGCCCACAACATGCAGGAGAAGCCCACAACATGCAGGAGAAGCCCACGATACGCAGGAGAAGCCCACGATACACAGGAGAAGCCCACAATACGCAGGAGAAGCTCACAACATGCAGGAGAAGCCCACGACATGCAGGAGAAGCCCATGACATGCAGGAGAGGCCCACGACACGCAGAAGAAGCCGAAGACATGCAGGAGAAGCCCACAACACGCAGGAGAAGCTCACAACACCCAGGAGAAGCCCACAACATGCAGGAGAAGCTCACAACACCCAGGAGAAGCCCACAACACGCAGGAGAAGCTCACAACATGCAGGAGAAGCCCACGATATGCAGGAGAAGCCCATGATACACAGGAGAAGCCCACGATACGCAGCAGCAACGTGAGCAGGTGAGAAGCCACCATGAGCAAGAGACAGAAAGCACAGCCAACGGCAAGGCCAGACCCTGAGAATGTCCCAGAGGTGAGCCATGCAGAGGAGATGACAAGGTGTTTGTTAAATGATTACACTTGTGGGAAACAGGAACTCCTAAGAAGAAGGCAAGACACTGCAGAGAAGGAACAGGCACACCTGGAACAGAGAGCAGGAGACAAAGCTAAGACCATCGCTGTTGTGACAAAGTCGGCGGATGTTTTAACAGCCAATCAGGGATAGAGCAAGAATGAACTGGGAGATAAATCAATGCACCATCGAGACATAAAAGAGACGGAAAATGTGAAACCGGGGTTAAGACACATGGACTGGAATGGGGTGAGAAGATCACTCACAGCAAAGGTGTGAGATCTTTGTGCCCCTCACGTGCTTTTTGTTTTTTGGCTTTTTTTTACCTCTCCAAGTTCAGCTGTTTTTCCTGGTGTGTGAAAATGGATGTGAGCCCCCTGAATACCTTCCTCTGCTGGTGGGTCCTGGGGTGTGGTCAGAAGACAGCAGTGAGACGCACCGAAGGAGGGAGCCCCTCTGCTCTGTGGGCTGTAGGATCTCCAGGGCCAGGCTCCTTCAGGGAGGCCACTGCCCCAGCGCTCAGCTCCTGTGGAGCATGGGGCCAGCCACGGGAAGGGGCAGCTGTGCCCGAACCCCCTGGGGCAGTTTGGTAAGGGAGTATCACCCGTGCGACACCTCCCTGTGAGCAACTTCTCCTGCATCTCAGAGGGCTCGTGTCCAGCAGTCTCTGCACCCACTGGCTTCTCTGCTGCAGGAGCGAGCTGCCCAGGAGAGGAGGTCTGCTGTGGGCACTTGCCTCAGCCCAGGGAGGGGCTCTTCCGCCTTACATGACAGGACACCCGCTAGTGTTCTATAGACGTGTCATTCCTGCCGCTGCTGCATTCTTCAGAGCTCTCTGTACTTCTTACTAGCCAGCCCCTTCTAACTCCCATTCCCCGTGGCACTGAATCATTCTTCATATTACACTTCCCTGCTCAAACTGCTGTGTGGTGCCCATCTCAGGAACAGGCACCGAGGGATACAGAATACTCAAGTCCTGATTGTGCTCTAGCGGTCAAGTGCAGCAGCCCTTGGGCTCCCAAGGTCAACGTTTCCGCTGTCACTGTCACCAGCCAGGGGTGACAGCCTGAGGACAGACGGCACCACGGCATGCAGTGGGCGACCAGCATCCCATTCCCATGTCGGGAGCTCGGCGCCACACTCACATCCTAAGGCACAGCCCTTCCCAGCCCCGAGCCTATCACTGCTGATCTATCTCCTGGACCCCTCCCAGTACCAATACAATTCCACAGAGCAAGGAGGAAGTTCTCAGTAAGATCCCAGCCGGGTGCAGTGGCTCACGCTTCTAATCCCAGCACTTTGGGAGGCCAAGGCAGGAGGGTCACCTGAGCTCAGGAGTTCGAGACCAGCCTGGCCAACATCGCAAAACTCTGTCTCCACAAAAAGTACAAAAATTATCTGGGTGTGGTGGCAGGCCCCTGGGGTCCCAGCTACTCGGGAGGCTGAGGCGAGAGGATTGCTTGAGCCCAGGAGTTCAAGGGTGCAGTGAGCTAGGATTGTGCCTGTGGATGGCCACTGCACTCCAGCCTGGGCAGACAGAGAGAGACCCTGTCTCAAAAAGAAAAAAAGGCCCCGAAGCACGAAGCACAGAAAAGGAATACATTTGGCTCCATTAAAACCAAAAACTTCCGTCCAACCAGAAACACCATAAACAAGGTCAAAGGACAGGTCACTGTGCAAAAACATTTGCAATGCCAATAGTTGCCTAAGGTTGCAGGCACAGCGTAGAAAGAATTCTCACACTTTTCCAAGTGAAACACAGACAACCTCATATAGGACACGGGGAGGATCTGTGCAGGTGGCTTGCAGCCGAGGGGCCCTGCCCGGCCAGCTCTGGCTCTCTGGCTTTCAGGGTTCCCTGTAGAAGCCAGATGTATCTCTTCCTGGGAATCTTTGCTCCATCAGATTCCCGCCCTCCCCTACCTTTGAGAATTACATCGCCACCCTCTCAGGAAATGTTTGTTCCTTTCCCCACATCCAGCCCCAGCCTCTGCTTCTTCCAGGAAGTTCTCCCTGATTGCTCCTGTCCAGAGAAACATGGCCTTCTTTGACCTCTAACTGCTCACCTCTGCCACTGCGGCTGGGGGACAGCCTCAGGAGCTTCCCCCTGGGATTTCCCCTCCCTCTGCATTCAAGCTGGTAATGGCTGTTCCCTTCATCCCCTGGCAGGAAGGAGGTGGCAGGGTCAAGGATGCAGACAACAGGAAACCTTTCAGCTTTCGGGCTCCTCCTCAGCCCTTTGGGAGCCTGGTGGGGTTTTCAGGCAGAGGAATTCTGCCAGCAGCTGGAGTGAGGCAGGGCCCGCAGCCAGCGCTGGGCACCCAGTGCCCAAATGCAGGGACCCCGTGTGGGCTGAGATCAGTACGGGTGGAGATCAGGCCTGCTGGGCCCACTGGCGACCTTGGCCCTGCTGAAGAGCCTGGCGCTGCTGCCCTGGCAGCCTGGCCAAGGCCGGGGGTCTGTTTTCCCCACTTGTAGGACAGAATGAGAGATGCAGTCAGAGATGAAATTGGCAGCTGGAAAACAGGGGAGTGGTGTTTCTCGCTCACCCCCGCCCCCTTCATCTGCCTCTTGCAGGGGTGTGCTCCTGGCCAGAGAGCAGGGTGGGCTTCTAGGAGCTGAGGGCCCTCCTCAGGTTGGCCCTGGGACTTGAGGCCCGCAAGGCTCCCCTCACTGTGTCCACTGCCGCCCGGACCCTCCAGCAGCTGCTCCATCCTCACATGGACACCCCTCAGGGTGCTGGGCAACCGCACACAGCCCTCCCCTCCTCCCTGGCCCTGCTTGTCCTCCTCCGAGAGGGCGCCCACATCTTACCATGAAGATAAAAATGTGGTTCTCGGCGCCCAGCCTGTGGCCCCACGCCAACTTGCTAAACAGCTCCTTCCGGAACTTCCGCTTCAGCAAGATGGCTCAGCGTAGGAAGGTGAGCGTGGTCTTCTGTGGGTGCACAGCAGAAAGATAGGTCACCCCAGGAGGTCCGGGCTCCCCTCCCCATCACCATGCCCCTCCCTCGAAGAGCCCAGGGGCCTCCGCAGCCCTGCTGTCCCTGGCCACACAGTCTGCTGGTGCCCCGGAGGGGCTGGCCTGCCAGAGGGAGAGGAGGTCTCACAGCACTGTGTCCACCTCAGTCCCCATGGGTGTCCTGCGGTAACTCACACCAAGCTCCCAGGGAGGCCAGTGGTCACCCTGGCTGCCCAGGCCTCCTTCTTGACCCGAGGGCCTCTCTCGAGGACCAGAGGGATGAGGGACAGGGGTGCAAGGGAGGGCCAGAGGCCACCAGCACCCATAGCCACCAGCCCAGGCTCAGGCCTCCCTTAGAAAAACCCCTGCTGTGGGCTGAACTCTGGCCACCAGATTCACATGCTGAAGCTCTGAACCCTGGACCTGAGCTATCGGGGGCCACTGTGATTGGAGACAGGGTCTTTAAAGAGGTGATTAAGGGCCAGGTGCAGTGACTCTTGCCTGTAATCCCAGCACTTTGGGAGGCTGAGGTGGGCGGATCACTCAAGGTCAGGAGTTTGAGACCAGCCTGGCCAACATGGCGAAACACTAAAAACACAAAAAAATTAGCTGGCCTTGGTGTGCAAGTAGTCCCATCTACTCGGGAGGCTGAGGCAGGAGAATCACTTGAACCTAGGAGGTGGGGGTTGCAGTGAGCTGAGATTGCGCCACTGCACTCCAGCCTGGGCAACAGAGGGACATCCTGTCTCAAAAACAAAAACAAACAAACAAACAAACAAAACAAAAAGAAGTGACTAAGGTAAAATGAGATCATTAAGGTGGGCCGCAGTCCAGGATTCCTGGTGTCCTTCTAAGAGGAAGAGAGTAAGGTACAGGCACACAGAGGGACGGCCTTGTGAGGGCTCGGGGAGAAGGCACCCGTCCGCAAGCCAAGGAGAGAGGCCCCAGGAGGAGGTAGCCCTGTTGACGCCTCATCGCGAACTCATGAACTTCAGAACTCAGAGACAATGCATTTCTGCTGTTTTGCCACCCAGCCCACAGGTGGCCCTGGCAATCCACGCAGTCCCCATCCCAGGCCTGGCTTCCCTGCCCCTTGCTGAGCTGGGAGGACTTGGTCCATCTGGTTTTCATTCTCCAAAGCCCTTAGCCTCCTCCTGAGTCCACTCTGCCGGGGCCCCTGCCTGGTACTCTGGGGCTCACACATCTGTCCCCATAGCACTGTGCTCCTCATGGGGAGGGGCCGCCTCCTTTCCACACCCACAATGAGGGTCCCACTCACAGCAGGTGCTTGACAAATCCATGGATATCAACAGAACAAGGGGGACTTTCTGCTCCCCCGCTAGGCCTCAGCCTCACCTTCCTGCCCTTGCCCATCTGCTCAGAGAATGCAGTGGACCTCGGCCTCCAGGTAACTTTTTAACTGCAGCTTCTGAGGTCTGGAGAGGGGTCAGCCTCCCCCAACAGGTATCCTGGTGACCTCAGCCTTCTCTTCCTTCTGAACATATGGCTGCATCCCTCACTTTCCCATTTGGTTACATCCTCCTCAGTCTGTATCCGACAGCCCCCAGACACCTCTGCGAAAGGCAGCAGCTCCCTGCCCCACATGGGATCCAGCTCCGGAAGGCAGCAACTATCTCCCACCTGGGACCCCACCTGGGGCCGCTCCCGGCTCTCCACCTCCCCAGGGTCCAGTCAGTCCCTGGCGGCTGTGGGCTCACGACACCCTCATGCGGTTGCCCTGCCGTGGGTCAGCCCTCCACCCTGCACTCCTCACCTTCCCTAAGTGATTCAAAGTCCCCATCCATTCTCACCTGGTCGACCCAAGGGTCTTTCTAAACCCCAGCCCACTCGCCCTCCCAGCTGGAGGGCCCATCCCTTGGCCCCCAGCCTTCCTCTACAGTGGGAGTGCACGAGCCCCGCGGGCAGAAACCCCCTTCCCTCCCATGGTCCTCGCCCGGCAGCTCCACCAGCCCGCGGGCAGCTCTGGCTTCTTCCAGGGGTGGGCTTGGGTGAGGCCATTTAAGCACCCTGCTGGCAGGGGTCCCCCTCAGCCGGGACAGCCAGGGGTCAGAGGGCCTGAGGTCCCCTGGGGCCCACCCACCACCCCTGCCCATGGCAAGCCTGCTCAGGTCCTCGACCAAGGGCAGCAGGTGCTGGGCCATCATGACGCTGGTGGCACCGAGGCCCTGGGTGCCCAGGCGGTGCAGAATGTCACCCAGGATCTCCATCAGGCCTGTGAGGTCCTCGGGCTCAGTCTTCAGGAAGCTGTCCAGCAGCCCCATCAGCTGGACCTGGAGCAAGACCACCTGCGGGGAGACCTGGCCCTACACGTGGGACCCCTGCCCAGCTGCTCTGTGCAGGAAACTTCCCCAAGCTTCCCCTAGTGGGGCGGCTCCCTGGCTGCTGGCCACAGGGCTCTTCTGATTCCCAGGGGGCTCTGAGCTTCCTGAGTGGGGAATGTATCTGCTCTGCCCCAAGCCCAGCCCATAGCGACTGCCTCTGAAGTGGCTGAGTGGGCAGAGGGCGGACGATTGAGCCCCTGGCAGAGGTTGGCTGCAGGCCACTCCCTGCCTCCTTTCACACCACTTAACAGAGGGAAGAAAAGCCTGGGGACCTCAGCCCCAGCTGAACCACAGCCCCAGTGGGAGGCTGCTGATGCGGGGTTCCTTCCCACCCGCAAAGGAGGCCGGAGGCACTGACCTCAGCTCAGAGATTCTGGGCTTCCCAGCCCTGTGCAGTGCCACAGGGGCTCCCAAACACTGCTGCCCTCCCCACCCATTCCTTCCAATGCGATGCCTGCAGCAGAGACTTCCTGGCACCAGCTCCTCCCCGTTTCCTAGGATAGAAGTGGGTGCCCTCCTGGAGCACTCCTGTCTCCTCTCACCTTCTTGGGGCGCATTAAGGCACTGCCGAGGCCCCTCAGGCTCCTGACCCTCACCAGCTGGCTGGGATGATTCAGGCCCATGCTCAGGAAGTTGTTCACGGTTTTCCGAGACGCCCACTGGGAGACCTCCGGGCTGTTGAGAAACTGAGATCAGCACAGTTAGCCCACCAGTCAATGACAGCAGCCAGGGAGAGTCAGCCTGTACACCACGGGAGACAGAGGGCGAGACACAGGAGGCCCTCGAGACAGCCATCAAGTGTTGCATGTGGAAGGCAGGAGTTAGTGTGCCTTTATAAAAAAATGTGTTTTGAGACAGGGTCTTACTCTCCCCAGGCTGGAGTGCAGTGGTGCAATCACAGCTCGCTGCAGCCTCGACCTCCTGGGCTCAAGACATCCTTCTACCTCAGCCTCCCAAATACCTGGGACTATAGGCGTGCACCACCACGCCCAGTTATGCATGTACCTATGTGTATGTATATGCATGTGTGCATGCATGTACTGTGTATGTATGCGTGTGTACATGTATGTACACATGCATGTGTGTGTGTGTGTACGTAGAGAAGAGGTCTCCCTTTGTTGCCCAGGCTGGTCTCGCACTCCTGGGCTCAAGCAATCCTCCTGCCTCGGCCTCCCAAGGTGCTAGGATGCCAGGAATGAGCCACTGCACCCGGTGGGTGCCTTTATGTTGGAGGACGGGAATGGATGGCTGGTTCTCTGACATGCTTCTGAAGGGGCAGAGGACAGTGAGAAGCAGAGGTGAACCGGGCTGGGGAGGTGGACCTCTGTGATGATGAGGATGGCCACGACGCTGTCCCGCTCTTCGGCGCTCTGAAGAGCAATGGCTGCCTGCCCCAAGACCGCCTTGACCTCACAGTCATAGCGGGCCATGGCCCTGTCAGATGGAAGGGCAGGTGCAGGGCTCCTGCAGGCCCCATTCTCGGGCCATGCCTGGGGCAGAGGGATGGACTCCTGACACCCCACACTCCTGGCTGACTTCGGTACTTAGGGAGTGGGCCCAGGAGACTGAGTCTGGGTGCAGGGTCCCAGTGTGAGGTGGGGTGCAGGCAGGAGCCCATCAGGGTGCTATCTGGGCCCCAGGCATGGGGCTAACCTGGCCAAGAGGGCCACCCACCCTGCATAGGTTTCCAGCACTCGAAGAGCTCCCAGCCCTTCCGCAGCTTGAGGTAGGCAAACACCTCCCAGCAGCCCTTGATCCAGAAGACGCCCTTCAGGGCTTCCAGGCACGTCCTGGGGGACAAGGTCAGGGAGGGGGTCACTCTCCACCTGGTGCCAGGGGTGCTGTCAACCCTGGGCTCCCCTCGCTTGGGGTCCTCTCCTGGCCAAGATTGAGACTCAGTCCCCTGCTCCCCCACAGGCCCACAGGTGGGACCGGAGTGCATTCTTTCCTGGGTTCCCAGCCCTTATCCCAGGGTCTCCCGAATGTGTGGGAGGAGCCAGGAGCAGGGGCAAGGCCTGGGGCTGGGCGCAGGTCCCACCTGCAGGGTGTCCAGGGCTCCATGTCCAGGATGTCTTCCTGGTATTCCGCCATGCCCTCCACCATGCCCAGCTCAAACAGGTAATGCAGCTGTGTCAGCAGCCCCAGCAGGACCCCTGCAAAGGCCCAGTGGACTGTGGGCTTGTCCTCCCGGGTGTAGAGCAGCTCATAAATGGTGTCCAGGGCCTACAGCGGGCGACAGAGCAAAGCCTAAATGAGGCCCCGCGAGAGTAAGAGCTGGGAGCAGAGCCGCACGGCCTCTCTGCCCCCGGCCCCTGCAGCCCACGGTTGGTCCCATCCTGGGGTCAGCATCAAGAGCCCTTGGTGATTTCTGGCTGAACCTGGGCTGGCTCCTGCTTCCCCTTCCTGCAGTAGCCCTGTGGCAGGGCCAGGAGAGGCAGGCACGGCGAGAGGCAGGACCAGGAGTGCCCGTGCAGGGCCCTCATCTCATGGCTTTGCCTCAAGCTCCAAGCCCCTCCTGGCCCCACACACCACCTGCCTCCCTCTCCCTGGCTCAGCTCCACCAGCTGGTGACATTTGGCCTGGCCCTCACCCCAGCTCTCCAGGTGTCCTTCCCCGCGGCTGGGGGGTTCTGCCCAGACCACCTGCTCTTGCTGGAGACCACCCCAGGCTTGCTGGCCTGTCCTGGACCCTGGTTTCTGGTGTCCACCACCAGCTCACAAGGCTGACCCCCAACACCCTTTCTGCAGGGTTGGGCTGAGAACAGCTGCTGAGCCCTGCCCCTGGCACTTCCTCTGAATGATTCTCTCATCAGTTCTGTGGCCAGTGAGCCCCCTGCCTGCTGTGTCCCTGGATGCAGTGCAGCCTTCTCTGGCCCCTCCCCTCACCCCAGAGTCCTCTATATTTTTCTTTATTTTTCTTTTTTTTGAGACATAGTCTCGCTCTGTCACCCAGGCTGGAGTACAGTGGTGTGATCTCAGCTCACTGCAACCTCTACCTCCCTGGTTCAAGCAACTCTCCTGCCTCAGCCTCCCGAGTAGCTGGGATTACAGGCGTGTACCACCACGCTCTACTGATTTTTGTATTTTTAGTAGAGACGGGGTTTCACTATGTTGGCCAGGCTGGTCTCAAAACCCTGACCTCAAGTGATCCACCTGTCTTGGCCTCACAAAGTGATGGGATTACAGGCGTGAGCCACTGCGCCTGGCCAGAGTCCTCTTTTTCAAGGGCAGAGCTAAGGGAGTCCCTCTTCAGTGGAGCCTCCTGTGGCCTCTTGCATGGGGCTCAGGTGCTGGCCATGGCCCGGGCTCTGTGCAGTCAGGCCCAGCTTGCCCCTCGTGCCAGCCTGGCCATGGATGCCCTTGCCCTGTGTCCACCCTCACTGCCGCTCCCCAGGCCTCCCTTTGGCCTCCCACCAAGCCCAGCCCTGGGGCCTCGTTGTTCTGATGGCCACGGGGCCACACAGTGCGTGATTGCCAGTGACTGAGTCCCCGAGGGCAGCCTGGGCCGCTGCTGTCCCCAGTGTGCTCTGGAGGCTGCTTGTTATGACAGTGGGGGCTTGACCTTCCCTCTGGCGGGATGCAGAGAGACAGCTGCTGACGGTGGCCAAGGTTGACCCCTCAGTGAACACACCAGGCGCCTGGCACATCCCTGGTGTGTGCAAGGGCAGGAGTCATGGTGAGCAGTGACATGGTGCCCACCTCCACAGGTGACAACAGCCCCCCACAGGTGACAACAGGCCCCTGCAGGTGCAGCCCCAGGCCATGAGGAGGGCCCAGGGCTATGGGCACTTGGTGGCACTGGTGAGGGTCACCCTGGCATCTCGTAGGCCCCTGAATGACAATGCCATTGCAGAGGGGGACTGGGGTAGGGACGCAGGGTGAGTGTGTCTCGGGGACACGGGTGCCACTCACCAGCAGGGAGATGAGCTGGGCCTGGGGGTTGGGGCTGATGAGCTCCTGGGGGGGCTGCAGTTTCAGCTTCATGTAGAGCAGGGTGATCACCTTGTGGGCCAGCTGGAGGTTGGCAGCCAGGGCCTTCCACAGGGGAAGGGTCCATCTGGGGAGACAGGGGTGGGTGGCCCCAGTGCCTCACGGGTCATGAGAGGGACTTGCGGGGGCAAGGCCTTCAGTGCACTCTGAGTGGTGGCTCCCAAACAGGCCTCGGGGTGGCCATATGTGAGAGCAGAGACGGCTGGGTCTCTGCATGCAACATAGGACACACATGCACAACACACATCCCCCTCCTACACAGGAGCCTTACCACCCACGCCTCACGCTGTGCACCCCGCACCCCTCCCCAGGCGCCCAGGCAGCTGCAGCGGCCGTGCTCTTGGTGTTTCCCATGCAGTGTTTGGATGTGGGAGCACTTGACTTGTTGCCTTTTAAAGCAAAGGGCACGCCCACCTCCTTAGGCCCAGGGCTGTGCGGAGAGGGGGCCCCACCACCCTCTGCCTTCTGCCCTGGCCTTGTTAGGCCTCACCCCAGCCCCCACAGCCAAGGTGGCCGGACCCAGAGCGGCAGGTGATGCTGGGGTGACCTGGGGCTCGGGGAGCAGCACCTGGGGTGGGCTCCGCCCGGTCTCATCCCCCACCTGAGCCCTGCATCCCCTTGTAAGCGCTGCCTCGGGAGTCAGTGCTGGATTGGGTGAGGTGACGGCAAGGGGCCTGTCACCTAAGCTGCTCCCTGAGTGTGCGGCCCCCGGCCTCCGTTGCCTTTCTCTGCCTTTCGGTCCCTGCTGTGCGGGGGACTCCCGTGGGGGCTGGATGAGAAGTAGTACACCATCCTGGAGGCAACGTTGTCCACCCAGGGCAGGATCTTCTCCTTGGCATGCAGGGCCATCTGTCCATAGCACAGCAGGGTGGTGCTGCTGACCCATCTCCTGTGCAGGTCGAGGCCTGGCTGTTGGGGGACGGGCAGTGGGAGCTGGGCCTTCGGGGGACTCTCTGCTCTCAACTCGCCCCTGACACCAACACAGCTCCCACCCCTCCCACGGTGGAGAAAGCTTCAAGCCCTGTGCACAGGGTCAGGACAAACGCCAGCCGTGTCCACACCCTGCGTGGGACCATGTTCCCGGGACTCGTGCCAGTCCCCTCCTCCAGGAAGCCCCTCTATTTGTGGGCCCTCGGGGAACCCCGTGCATGCCCGGGCAACACCTCCTCCTTCCAGTGTCTCTTGTTCTCTCCCAGCGAGGCCCCAGGGTAGGGACGGCCAGGACAATGAAGTTGCTCCACATGTCCTCCCGGCTCAGGTGCACAGGTGAGGACACTGAGGCCCAGCCACACACACCACCTGGGGTCAGGGCAGGCCCCATGGCCCTGGTCCTCAGCCCAAGTGCAGCTCCAGACCAAACTTTGGGGTCCCAAGACTCACCTCTGTGGCCAAGGCAAGTACAGAGATGCTTTCGCCATGATCCAGCCTGGGTCCCCCACACCAGCCCCTCAGGGAGGACAGCGGGGCCAGAAACCCCTTGTGTCATCAATGAGCAGACCGAGGCTCAGAGACACAGGTGACGTTCCCCAGGCCCAGGGGCCAAGGCCTGGGCCCTCCCTGCCACGTCGCCCTGTTTGGCATCAGCCCCATGCTCAGGGCCTCTCTACCTGGCTGTCTGAGGACGTGAGGGCCAACCTCCAGCAGGGCCCACACCTCCTCCAGATGCGAGGTGGACGTCCATCCCACAGCAATCGCAATGCCCTGCGGACTGGGGACCCGGGGATGCTTTGGGCTGTCCTCAAGAGACAGTGAAGACACTCCCAGCCCTCCCTGGGGGCCGCAGCTGGCACTGGGCAGGGGGTCCCATTCCCCCCAGCAGAGACCCCTCTGCCAAGGTGGGCCCAGGACACACGCAGCCTGGCAGGCCTCAGTGGTTCCTGCCCATCAGCGCCTGACAAGACACTCCAGTGCCTCGAGGATCACACAGGATCGTGAAGTGAGGGACAGGGGCCTGGGATCAGCAGGGGCCCGAGATCAGCAGGGGCCCATCTGAGGCAGGGCCAGAGCTGTGCTGACCAGAGGGTCCCCAGGGTGCTAACCCACCTCCCTTTGGTTGGAGGACTGGTGGGGCATCTCCAGGAGGCAGCCCACGTGCTTCCGCACCAGCTCCACGCCAGCGCAGTCTCGAAGGACCAGCCCGTACAAGTGGAAGAGGAAGGTCTGGGCGGGACGCCAAGGGAAAGGGGATGCTGCTGCCGGGTCCAGCCTGCCTCTCTGAGCGGCACTCACAGGTCCATCTGCAGAGCCACCGAGGCTGGAGGGAAGCATGTGCTGGGCCCCTACCCCTGCCCCATGGCTGCCTGCTGCTCCGTGGGGGCTGCTCCAGGACTTCAAGCCTGGTGACTCCTGCAGGAGGTGTCTACACTGGCGCCTGAGTCTGGGGCCGGGGGAGCTGCCTTAGAACACAGAGCCCAGGACTGGGTGGGCCTTGCTCCTTGTGAGTCCCAAGCACATACCCCAGCCCGCTGAGTGCTGCCGTACACCCTGCCTGCCACGCGGGCCATGCTGTGCACAGGGCCCTGGCCATGCTGGACTCCCAGCCTGGGGACCTCAGACGCCCTGGGCAGAACTCTCACTGCAGGGACGCTGCCTGCTCCCCTCCCCTCTGCACCCCCAGAGCCTGCCCGTGGGTGCAGGAGCCACACAGCAGCAGGTCTCGTGTCCATCCACCACCTTCCAGATCCAGAGGGCTTGGAGTCCCTGCAGTCATTTTGGGAGGGGAGGGAACTGACAGCCCCTCCACACCTGGGCACCAACCTTCTCTGAAGCCTGCTGGGAGTCTAGGCTTAAGAGCTGCAGAAGCTCCTGGATGCCACTGTCCTCGGTGTCTGACGCCTGCTCCTTCCCGGCCAGCTATGGCAGAACAAGGTGCCCAGGGCATGGACACCCTGCCCCCAGCCCTCCTGCCAGGGACAGGAGGACAGGGCCCAGAGTGGACAGAACAGAGATGGTCCCACCAGGACCCATGGGCAGGTGGAGAACACAGTCTACTCTCAAAGGGTGGAAGGAAAGGGTCGGGTTGAGGCCCCACCCACAGCTGGGGGCTCAGGCTCAAGTGTGATTCTGGCCACACGCTCCTCTGCTTAAGACCCCACCACCCCAAAGACCTTATCCTTAGGACAGAGGCCAAACCCTTAACAGGGCAGCCTGCAAGCCTGGATGCCCTGGCCCTGCCCCCATGCCTGGGAGTGCCCCCGCCCTTCTGTGATGCCTCATGCTGGCCCCAGGGCCTTTGCACAGCCTGTCCCCGCCACCTGGGCAACTTTCTCTCCCACCTCTTGTACCTTCATTGGCAGTCAGCCCCAATGCCCTACTGTGTGTCCCCCTTTGTAAGCACTCAGGCCCTGCTGGGGTGTCTCCACCTGCCTATCTACCAGGCCCTGGCCCCCAAATAACCCGTCCCTCAGAGTGAAGGAGGCTGACAGCAGCCCTGAGAGGTGAGGGGCATGCGGAGGCTGCACGTGAATCAGGCTGCAGCGGGAATGCAGAGGCAACAGGCCAGGACGGCCCCTGAACCCCGGGACCCTCAACAAGCTCTGGCAGTGGCCCAGGCCCTTAGCAAGTCTAGAGGATGGCCCCCCAAAGAGGGCTGGGGCACACAGAACAAGGGGGTCCTGCTGCCCCCACTCCCAGGCCTGGTGTGAGAACAAGCCTAGGAGGCTGAGCTGGTGCCCTGGGGATGCCTCAGGCCCTCCCCGTCCTGCAGGTCAAGAGCAGACAGACCAGGGCTGGGCTCAGAGTGGCTGCAGCCTGGGCCGCCCCCTGCCCTTTTCCTCGCAGGGAGCAGCAGTGTCGGTCCTGACTTCCTCACCACTTCTGCACCTTCCAGCGGGAAAGTCAGGGGCTTTAGGGATGGCCAGGGCTTGTGGGAGCCGAGGTGACAAGGGAGTGATGGCAGCTGAGCTTGGGAGGCGTGGGCTCCGGGCTTGACAAGGCCACCAGCTGCCCAGTGAGTCCTGCAGAGGCCCCCCAGAGCCCCATGGCTCTGTACATGTCAGGGCCACAGAGGGTGCAGAGCGTGGCTGGGGATCCTACCTGGCTGTGTTCCACCAGCTGGTTTAGGATGGTCTCCAGCACCTGGCTCTGCTCCATGACCTCCATGGCCCTGATCCTGCTGGTGAGCTCTTCCTCCCTGGGGAGGCACTCACCCAAGGACACTCCCACGAGCCCTGGGTCTGGGCGGTCTGCGGGGACCAGGAGGCAGAGAGGCACCGCTTGCCCTGCCTGCCAGCCTGTGGCCTCCTGCCCCCTGCAAGCCTGGGACCCCTGTGGGTGCTGGGAGCTCACAGGAAAGTCTGTGCTGCCCTAGAGGCTCCAGACAGCCCATAACTGCTGTCTTTAAAATGCACATGGAGGAAAAGGGTGTGAAAGTAGCTGAGAAGCTGGAAGCACCAAATGCAGAGGCCCAATCACCTCCGCAGGGCCGGGACACACCGCAGAGGCCCAGTGGTGGCTCAGGGCCTGGACCAGGTGCAGGCCCACACCCAGAGCCTGAAACCAACACCTGATGTGCGGGACGACAGACGGGGCCAAAGTAACCGCTGAGCATCTGGAACCAAATTTTACCTGCATCCTGCCCTATTCCCACCAAACTACATTCCAAACGAAAACTGAACACAGAGGAGATGTGGGTTTCATCACCCCAGTCTCAGGGTAGACAGGGGTTTCTAAACATGAAACGGAGGCAGCCCTAAGGGACGCACCTTCACAGTTAGCAACGTAGACCACAGTTCACCCAAAAAGCCCACCTCACAGACAGCTGAGGAAACCATCACCACGCCCGGAACAAGGGGTGAGGGCCGGAGGGGACAGGCCTCGCACCCCAACCCGCACCAGGCTATGGCCATGGTCAGAGGCTTCCAGAAGAGGAAGCCCGACTGGCCAAGAATTAAATTAAAAGATGGTCCACCCCACCAGTAATGAAAGAAATGCAGGTTAAGGCAACAAGGAAGTGTGATTTCTCCACTGTCAGCAAGACAAAGACGAGGAGTGAGAGGAAGCCACCCTCACGCCCCAGGGCTGGCCACTCCTCCTCTTTGCAAAATCAGTGAGTGACAAACAGGTCTCCATGTGGAAATTGAAGAGTCTATTCGACGCTGCACAGATGATATGATTCCTGTTTCATGAACAGAACGAGGCCGGAAGCTTGGCTGTGAAGGCAAGTGTGAATTGTCAATTTGACAAACGCTTTTGCAAAGATGACCAATGCTTCTGTAATCAGAAAAGAAATGGTAAAGCTGCCTGCCAGGGTCCTGCTGGAAATAGGGATGACGTCAGAGAGAGCCTCAAACCGTCAGCGTTGGCCACCGCCTTGCACTGCGCCCATGCTTGGAGCCCCGAGCCCCAGGCCAGGCCCTGCCCGCCCGCTCAGCCCTGCTCGCCATGCTACTGCCCTTGCTGCTGGGGCAGCCGGCAGGGAGCCCACCTGAGGCGCAGAGGGAGGCCATTGCCGGGCGCTGCCACCATGAGGAGTCCCGAGTCCTGGGGAGACAGGTCCTGCGCAGGGAACAGAGGGACGTGTCACTCACGCCTGCCGGGGCCGGAGCTCGACTCCGAGGGACCCCGAGTCACCCCAGTTCTTACCCGGTCTCCTCGCCACGGTAGGTCGCCCCCACCTGTACCAGGGCCCTAAACACCGCTGGTCACTGCAGCATGGGAGGGCTCTCTGTGGGACCTGGGAAGGAGGGAGGAGGAGGCTGCCACACTGGGCCTAGCCTTTGAGCCCCACTTGCTGGGACTCCTCAGAGGCCCCTGGGGATCCCCTGGGTCCCATGCCTGTCCACCCAGCCTCCCACCCAGCTCAGGGTCTCAGTCCGCACAGCAGGGGCAGTGCTGCATTGGTACGTAGTCCTGCCTCCTTCCCAGTACTGGGAGCTCAGCTGCAGCTCAGGCAGCCTTGGGACAGCAGAGCCAGGCCAGAGCCTCCCGGGCTGGGCGGACGGCCGCACGTCTGAGAAGCCAGCCGGGCTGCACCTGCCTCTGAGGGCCTCTCTACCACCCCCACAATCTGCCCTCTCCCTTGGGGGTCTGCAGGGCCTGGCACCTTCCTCTCCTCGACCCTGAGCCCCTCCCTGGACTGCCACCCTTAGACCCAGCTTGGAGACATTAGGGGGTCATCTGGGGATCTTGTTAAAATGCACCCTGGGGTTCAGCATGTCTGATCTGGGCCAGAACCTGCGTTTCATGCAAGCTTCCAGGTGGCCCCTGAGCCCAGATGGAGGAGGCCTGGTGCCCACCCTGGCCCCCTAGCCCCAGGCTGATGAGCCAAGGGGCTCCACCCCAGAGGGCCCCCACCCCAGAGGGCCCTCTACCCGAGACCCTCCAAGACCCCCGTTCCTTGCTGCCCAGCCACACAGTGGCCCAGAGACTCAGCCCCAGCACCTACCCTGCCCCACTGCTGTCGAGGGAAAGGTCCCCCAGACCCTACAGCCCCGTCCACTGCCGACTCCCCTTGCCCTGTGGCCAGCCCAGCCCACTCCCACCACTGCCAGGCCATAAGGCCATCTTTTCAGTTCTTTAAAAGAAGGCACCTAGGACACCCGCCCCCACCACCCCCACGCCATGGAACCTCGGCACAAACTTCCCGTCCTCTTGCCTGGGATCATGCAGCCCTCCCCCCTCATGGTTAAACATGCTCGCTTCTGCCCTGCCCTCCTGACACACAGGCTAACCGAAGAAGCACCTGCGAAGAAAGGTCTGTTAGCTACATGTAAGGTTTAAAGGTTAGGAAGCATTGCAGCCAGCTCCCAGGCACAAGCGCAGGACACGTCACACCTGCCCAGGGCGGACTCCCAAGGGTGGCCAGGCACCCTCAGGCCCTCTGACCATGGCACGTAGGGTTTGGCTGTGAATCCCACCTCCAGGGAGTGAATCTATAGGAAAAACTAGAAATGCCTAAAAAATTCACTACTTAAGGCTTCTTTCCAGGTTTAAAATAGCCACACATGTTCAAAAATAGAGCAAGAATGGGCACGTTTCTGAAGACTATTTAATGACTGGGACGGCTCAGGATCCAAGTGGAACGAAAAAGTCTCATGATTCTCATTGAAAATTGAATTATCTCTGGGTGCCGGGATTCCGGGTGATTTGTTTTTTTTCTGAATCCTTTTCAAAATTGTCCAACGAGTCTGCAATGAGCATGGATTTACCCTTCTCAGAGAAGAAAATACTTATTTAAAGCCAAAACTGATGTTTTTTTTTTTAAGGCAAGAAAAGGACAAACCAGCAAATACTCCCTTTGGGTTAGGGAGGGCCAGCCGGAGAAGAAGCCGAGGGACAGCCAGCACAGGTTCTGCCCCGCCCTGGGGTCCGAGGTCTGAGATCCTGGTGGCCCCTGGAGCCTAAGGAGAAGATGGGAGGGGTCAGGTCTTCCAGGAGAGGGTGGGAGAGGGTGGGGATGCTGCCCAGCCAAGGAGGGGCCTCATGAGTGCGGGGAGAGGCGGCTGCTGGGAGCAGGACACCAGGCCCTCTCCTCTCTCAGCCTGGGGCAAACTTGCTGAGTTTTCTGGGAGGAAGCTCCAGAGCGTGGCTGTCCCGACCGAGGGGAATTTAAACTAGGCTGGGCCCAGCCACGGGATGGAGCTGGAGGTGCCAAGAGGCTGTCCCCTGAGCTCACAATCAGCCTGGGTCTCCCCGCTTGTCCCAGAAGCTTTGCTAGGGAGACCGATCAGCCCCGGCCGTGAGTGACCACCCCGTCTGCCCGTCCATGAGTGACCGCCCCGTCTGCCCGTCCGTGAGTGACCGCCCCGTCTGCCCATCCACCCGCAAACAGTAGAAGCTTTGCTAGGGAGACTGATCAGCCCCAGCCGTGGATGACCACCCCGTCTGCCCGTCCGTGAGTGACCGCCCCGTCTGCCCGTCCGTGAGTGACCGCCCCGTCTGCCCGTCCGTGTGTGACCGCCCCGTCTGCCCGTCCGTGAGTGACCGCCCCGTCTGCCCGTCCGTGTGTGACCGCCCCATCTGCCCGTCCGTGGGTGACCGCCCCGTCTGCCCATCCGTGAGTGACCGCCCCGTCTGCCCACCCACCCCAAAACAGAAATTGCTTGCTAGGCTCCTAGACGTCATCCAACCAAGGAGAAGGGACCAGGCGGCAGGCAGGGGAGCGCCTCGACCGCATTACTCTCCCTTGATGGCAGCGGAAAGGGAGGCATTCTCAGGGCGCGTGTGTACCACTGAGCCCCCAGAGGCCTCTTCTGCACAGCGGCTGCTGCGGAGGCATTGGGAAGGGATTCCCGAGGTGAGGTTGGTTCTCAGCTGCAGAGGACAGACTTCCAGGTGCCCTGAGGGGTCTTAGAACTGGACCAGGCTGCCCAGCAGCCCCCACAGGTGAGCCCAGCAACTGCCACCGTGCAGGGTTGGGGTGATACCTTCCCGCAGGTATCCACCCCAGACCCAGCGAGCCACTGTCTGCAGAGTCAGCAAGATTGCTTCCCGAGAAAGCCTGTCCAGCAGCCAAGGGCTTACGAGGGACCAGTTCTCAACAGTCTGGAGGTCGAGGGGAACTTCACCCCAAGGATTCTGGCCTCAACTGACTCTGCAGGCAGCTGAGGGAATTCCTGAGCACACATGGCCCTGAGGCTGAGAAGGAGGAAGCTCTGGAAACTGAGGAAGCCGCTATACCTTGACCCAGGCAGGGGCCCTGAGAGAGTGGAGCCCACAGTTGGCCTGAGGAAGGGTCCCCTAGGAGGGGCCGCTGACCAGGGCTCTGGGGAGGGGCTTCCCTTCCTAGAAACCCTCACCCGCCCCTAACCATCCCCAGGAAGAGGCTGGAGGGCTCCAAGAACACCACGGATGGGGTGGTTGCCTTAGCTCATGCTATGGGTTTGGGCTCACTGTCATTTGGGATCATGCGTGTCCTCCCTCGAGTCCGTGAGTCAGCCCCACTGCCTGAGATTGCGGTCCAGGATTGACCTGAAGAATGGAACCAGTCCAGGGGCAGGGGATGCGGCTGCCCTCGGGCTCATGACTGACGGCCCAGGCATCTTCAGAGGGGCTTTCCTGGGATTACAAGCCCCCAGCAGAGACAGCTAGGGCATGGCTAAACCCACTGCCATGTCAGGAAACTTAGCAGTAAAGCCTTCTCCCACTCCCCACAATGGGACACGATGGTGACAGCAGCCTCGGTCCTGAGCAGGCTGGAGAAGGACGTGGCCCCTCAGTCCTGCTGGCGGCCTCGGGAATGACCCCGGCCTAGGACACAGCCAGCTCCACTATGGGGTCACCCTGAGTCTTCTTTAGGAGACTCTTAAGAGATAACATCCCTGAGGAAACTCTGTCCAGTAATAGAGTTTTGTTTTGTTTTGTTTTGTTTTTAATTTTTTAAAGAGCTGTCCTCTGAGAGATGCTTGTCATCACCGCCAGCCCTGGGGAGCTGGGAGAGTTCCTAAGAGAATATCCCAGCTTCACAACTGCTGCAGTGGGGAGCTCCCTGAGCCACAGCCAGAGCCTTTCTCAGGGGCGTGTGTGAGGCTGGGGGACAGAAGGGAGTGGAGACGCGGCTCCAGGCTCCAGGTGGCTGTGGAGGGGTGTGTAGAGGGTGTGGTCCCCAGGGTTTCTCCCCCCATGCCAACAGCTGCCCCTGGAGAGATAGGCTCAGGGCTCTGAAGAGAACTGGGGGCCTGGGACCTGGGCCACTGGGCTGAGGCCTTGGTCTGGGACCCCGTCTCCAGCCATGGAAAGTGGTTTTGGCACAGAGCTGGAGGGGTGGCGGCCCGGCCTAGAGACAAGGCTCCTGTGTGTGGCTCGCTGGGCAGCCAGGGGAGATGACCACAGGTGGCCTCCTTCAGCAACTTGGGCCCCAAGCACCCTCCCTGCTGGACAGCCTGGCTTTGGCGACTGTAGGGAGACCCCGGAGCAGGCCTGCTGCCCTCTGCTCCCTGACAGGACCCCTGGGCTTACTCCTTCCCCAGACCTCCGGAGGGAATTTGGGGTGAGGGTGGGATGAGGCAGAAGTGGGGGAGGGACAGAGACCCTGACCCAGGCCCCCGGGCTCCCTAGGGACACAGGAGTTTCCAAGTCCCCACAAACCCTGCAGACAGCAGGGGACCCTCTAGAAAAGAGGCCGGAATTGGCCCAGGGGGACCCAGGGACAGAGGTGACAGGGCCAGGCTTGGGCGGGCAGCCATTGGTCTAACCAGGGTTTACAGGGCCATTCTTAGAGAAGCAGAGCTCAGCGGCACACAGCTTCTCAGGGACCTGGGTGCAGCCGGCCAGGCACAGGGACCTAGGGGTCTGCCAGAGGTGGGGCACAGCATGGGTGAGAGTCAGGTTCTCTCGGGGAAATACTTCGAGAGGGGCAGGGAGGAGTAGCTGGGGGTGCCATGGGCATGGAGTGGGGTGGCGTCATTGACAGGAGCCACGGCCAAGGCCTAGGGGAGGTTTTGTGGAGAAACGGGAGCTGGGAGCAGCAAAGTCAGGACCCTGGAGCGGTGGGCGGGAAGAGCTGCTGCCCTGGGGACCCCAAGGCCTTATGGGGTGAGCACCTCAGGAAAAGCAGGCTGGGGGTCGGGGGCAAGCTCCGCTTTGGCCGGGCTGAGGTCAAGGCACCTGTGAGTGAGCTGGAGTGAGGGGAGGAGCGGCAGGGCCCTGGAGTAGAGTCCAGGGGAGGTCCCGAGCCCAGGGATAAGCTCTGTCATGGGGTGAGAGACAGGGTAGAGACAGACTGGAGGCTGGGAGGCCAGGAGAAGGGCTGGAGTCAGGGACAGGGGTCTATATCCACCCTCCCCCCGCCACCCCACTGGTGTCTGAGAAAGGACTCCCACAGGGTCCCCAGAACTTGGTCTGAGTTCCTCAGTGTGCACCGGTCACCACTAGCATGGACTGGAAAGCCGGGCGTGGAGTACGTGGAGATCCAGACTCCACAAGACGAGGCTGAGCACAGCCACGCCTCCCCCGGGGCGCCCCTCGGCGAGGGACAGGTAACTGACTGGTGACAGCTTACTTCACAAAGGGGACACCGAGCCTGGAGAGTGGCTGCTCTGCAGAGCCCGCGCAGGACCTGCGGTGGTGGCTGGTCTGTGCCTTTCACCCATGGACGCTGCCCCCCACCATGCCACCTGAAGTCCACAGAGGGGATGGGGGACCATGGACCTGGGGCACGGGGTGGCAGAGGCAGCGTGGTGCTCGTGGGTGGGGAGGGGCCCCATCTGGGTGGGACACAGGGTGGGCACGCACAGTCTCCTCCCCCATCTCGGCTGAGCCCTGCTGCAGCCCACGGCTCCCAGAGCGGGCCTGTCACCCGCCGACTCATGCATCCTGCATAGAATAATTGAGTGCCCAGAATGTTCTGTCCTATATTGGCTTGGGAAAGGGAGAAAAAGATGTAACCAAGGTCGTCTTCACCCCTGAGGGCTCAAAGCCCAGGAGAGGAGACAGGCTTGTAAAGGGAGAGCCATCCAAAAAGGTCAGTGGAGAAAATCAGGGCAGGCCTCCCAGAGGAAGGGGCTCTGGGTTGGAGCTGAAGGCACAGACAGCAGTTTGCTAAGTGGTGAGGAAGGAAAAGTCTTGCAGCAGAGAGAATGGCATTCGAAGGCCCGGAGTGGGACGAGTGCAGCCATTCCGGGGGCAGGAGCGCTGGGCGCGGTGGCCCGGCCTGGGAGACCCACGTGGCTTCTGCAGTGGAGCAGCGAGTCGGTGCCGGTTTGCAGAGCCCTTTAGACACGCAGGGCTCAGGAGCTAAGGTTTTGTCTTAGGACTGAAGGGAGGCTTCACAGCAGTGCAGTCAGGAGAGGAGGCTGACAGGGCCGAGGGGCTGTGCAGGTGGGAGCCTCCCCTCCTTCCGCTGGACTCCACAGGACGCCCTTCCCCTCAGCATTCACGGTGGCCTCTGCGTGGCCCCCGCTGGGAGACAGCATGAGGGGTCGCGGTGGCGCCATCAAACTCCAGGTCCTTCCCTTGCATTTCTCAGGTTTCTGCAAGGGGCACGTGGGGGCACGTCCTAAAAACCCACTGCGCCTCCCGTCCCTGCCCACCCAGGCTGCAGCTGCTCCTGTGTCTGTCTCTGACTCCCTGGAAGTTCTCCTCCAACCCCACCCCACACACCACCTGCTGTCTCCCTCCCACCTCCTTTCTTCCTGGTTCTGGGTCCCCAAATGCCCCGGAGCTGCGTGGGGTAGGAGCCTCGCTGGGAGGAGGCGGGGGCTGGGTGGTGCGGATCGGGGAAGCTGAGCTCTCAGGACTGGGGGCCCCTCCTGCACCCGTCTCCACAGCAGCACCTTCCCAAGCCCGAGGTGGCCAAGCCTCGGGTGTGACTGTGAACCAGCGCCTGCCGCAGGCTCCGCCCTCAACCCCGTCCTCCATCGCGTGCTGTGGGGCCTGGGGAGATGACTGAATGGCCAGGTGCCTCAGTTTCCCCACCTGTGAACCAGTGCCTGCCGCAGGCCCCGCCCTGAACCTCGCCCTCCATCGCGTGCTGTGGGGCCTGGGGAGATGACTGAATGGCCAGGTGCCTCAGTTTCCCCACCTGTAAACCAGTGCCTGCTGCACGTGGTTGTGATGAAGACTGAGTGTCGATATGGAAAGCACTTGGACAAAGCCGGTCACAGGAAAACTGCACTATAAATGCGGTGCTGCGGGAGGGGCCACACTTGGAGGAGCTGGAGTGCTGGGGTGAGGCAGGGAGGGAACGGGCTGGAGGTGGTCATGGGGCCCTGCCCTTAGATGAGTTAACTGGGGAAATGGCCTCTGAGAGGGGGACGTCCGTGTGGAAATGGGAAGAAGCTGGCCGGGTGCAGGTTGCGGAGCAGGCATGAGGGGAGGCAATTCAGGCAGCAAAAGCAGCAGGGTCAAAGGTCAGAGGGCGTGGGCCCGTAGCCTCGGAGGAACCGGAGGAGCCGAGCAGAGGCCAGAGGGCCAGAGTGGGTGGCAGGGAGGCTGGCAAGGGAGGTTGTGGCCATTGTCCCAGGACCAGGGGAGTCATCGTGAGCTCTGAACAGGGGAGTGGCCCAGCCCGATCTGTCCTTTACTCAATTGTCTCCATTGCCCACATCCCTCCTGCCTTCCTTTGACAAATAGAAAATAACCCCCACCACAGCCAGGCGTGGGGTTGGGTGCCCAGAGGACAGTGGGAGTGGGGGTCGGGGCCCAGCAGCCTCAAGGGCTCGCAACCTGGCTGCCCGGATGGGCCTGTTCCCCAGCCCCGAGCTCCTAGGCTGTGACAGCTTACCAAGGTTCCGGCCACTTGTCAGGTAGCAGAGTCAGCCACGGGGCTCGAGGCTGACATGTACGTCCCTCTGGCTGCTCGTAGGATGCCCACCCTGAGAATGGACCGCAGTACCAGCCTGCTGTCACCCAACCAACTGGAACCTCACAGAAAAAGCGCATGTCCTGGCCAAGGGTGAGGAGGAGCAAAGGGCTGGGGACCAGGTAGGGAGGAGGAGTCCCCAGGAGTGCCGGCCCAGCTACTGGGTGCAAGAGGTCCTGGCAGGCCAGCCAGGACCTACCAACCAAAAGCCCCACCAGGAAGGACCCCACTGGGGCTCAGGAGCTGGATGCCAGGTCACCCGGCAGGCCCCAAGCTCACCAGCCCTCTGAACTCAGGCGTCTTGGTCAGGTGGGGACTGTAACAGTGGAGATGACTGAGTGAGGTGTCCTGTGGGGCACCTGTGTGGCTGCACACAGCAGGTGCTGGGCAGGCCTTAGCAGCTCCCACTAGGGCAGGACTACTCCTGGGGTCAGCCAAGGAGGAGCAGCGTGTAGAAGGCCTCCAGGACCCCTTGCAGCTCTGGACAGCCTCCCTAAGGGGCAGAAAGGAGCCACAGAAAGGGAAGGAAGGGGATGGAATGCCCCCGGGGGAGGAAAGCCTGGCGGGAAGAGCTGTAAGTTCAGGAGTCTCGGAAGAGAGGCAGAAGGTTCCACCCAGCCCTGCCCTTGGGGCTGCTGAGCCTGGACAACCCTGCCACGTGAGTGGCCTCCTCACCTGCAGAGCAGGATGGGGTTGGGGGTCTGCAGAGCAGGAGGGAGTAGGGGGCTGCAGAGTGGGAGGGAGTGGGGGGCTGTAGAGCAGGAGGGAGTGGGGGGCTGCAGAGCGGAAGGGAGTGGGGGGCTGCAGAGCGGGATGGAGTGGGGGGGCTGCAGAGCGGGATGGAGTGGGGGGCTGCAGAGTGGGAGGGAGTGGGGGGCTGCAGAGCGGGATGGAGTGGGGGGCTGTAGAGCAGGAGGGAGTGGGGGGCTGCAGAGCGGAAGGGAGTGGGGGGCTGCAGAGCGGGATGGAGTGGGGGGCTGCAGAGCGGGATGGAGTGGGGGGCTGCAGAGCGGAAGGGAGTGGGGGGCTGCAGAGCGGGATGGAGTGGGGGGGCTGCAGAGCGGGATGGAGTGGGGGGCTGCAGAGTGGGAGGGAGTGGGGGGCTGCAGAGCGGGAGGGAATGGGGGGCTGCAGAGCGGGAGGGAGTGGGGGGCTGCAGAGCGGGAGGGAGTGGGGGGCTGCAGAGTGGGAGGGAGTGGGGGGCTGCAGAGCGGGAGGGAATGGGGGGCTGCAGAGCGGGAGGGAGTGGGGGGCTGCAGAGCGGGAGGGAGTGGGGGGCTGCAGAGCGGGATGGAGTGGGGGGCTGCAGAGTGGGAGGGAGTGGGGGGCTGCAGAGTGGGATGGAGTTGGGGGCTGCAGAACGGGAGGGAGTTGGGGGCTATAGAGCGGGAGGGAGTCGGGAGGCTGTGGAGTGGGAGGGAGTGGGGGCTGCAGAGTGGGAGGGAGTGGGGGGCTGTGGAGTGGGAGGGAGTGGGGACTGCAGGGTGGGAGGGAGTGGGGGTCTGCAGAGCAGGAAGGAGTTGGGGGCTACTCAGGCCCTCCTCTCTGAACCTGTCTCCACCCCTGCTATCTTCTTCAGGGCGCCTCAGACCCCTTCTGCTGAGCCAGCACCCCCCACCCTCGCCCACAGGCAGGAAAAGATGGGACTCCTGTGTTCCCGCTGCAGCAGAGCTGACTGGGGTCTTGGTGCTGGCCCAGTCAATGTCTGTCCAATGATGGTTGCTGTGTGTGGGGTGCACCCGACAGGCTGGGCCGTGGGGTTTCCAGAACAAGGGATGACACAGGACCGAAAGGAGGAAACTGGGCTCAAGAGCTCCACCTCTTTGACGTCTTCCCCAGCTCAGGGCAGCAGTTCCCTGGGGTTGCTTCTTTGCCCAGAGCCCGGGCTCACACCCCGCTATCAGTATCTCACCCGGGAGGTGTCTAGAACCTTGGAATAAAATGCTCCTCATCTTACTCTTCAGCACATTGTCACGCTCGCCGTTGATCACTGAGTGAGTGAGTGGATGGGCGATGAGCCAAAGGAGGCCTGAAAGCCGGAGTGTGCATCAGGGCTGTGGGCCAGGCCGGATCCCCTGATGAGGAGGGTTTGGAGTATGTTTGCCTCAGGGCGGAGGCAGGAGGCGCCCAGGCCCTGCTCAGGTCAGGTCAGAGCCCTGTGCCAACAGCCAGAGAGGCCTGGCCTCCTGGAGGTAAGACCTGCATCCCTGGACGGCCCCGGCTGCCTTCGTTGTCTCCTGGCCACAGGGATGACCGGCACTCAGGGATCAGGAAGGGGCCGAAGAAGCACCTTCCTGCCAGGCCCTGCCACGTGTCCTCACCAGCCCTTGCCTCCCGCCCCACTCAGGGAGTTGGACCCTCTGCATCAGGCCTTCTAGGGCGAAATGGCTTGACGTGTGTCCCCTCCAAATCTCATGTTGAGATGTGATTCCCAGGGTTGAAGCTGGGGCCTGCTGGGAGGTATTGGGTCATGGGGGCTGATCCCTTGTGAAGGGCTTAGCCACCCTCTTGGTGACGCGTGAGTTTTCGCTCCGTTAGTTCACTAGCGATCTGGTTGTTTGAAAAGCCTGAGACCTCCCCGCCCCTTCCTTGTTCCATGTGACACGTGGTTCCCTTTCGCCTTCCCCATGGTTAGAAGCTTCCTGAGGCCTCCCCAGAAATCAGGCAGATGCCAGCACCATGGTTCCCATAAAACCTGAAGAACCATGAGCCAAAATAAACCTTTTTTAAAAAAATAAATTACCCAGCATCAGGTATTTCTTTATAGCAACACAAGAGCAGACTAATGCATGGGGCTTCCAGGGCTGGCAGGAGGTGCCGTGTGACCACACAGGCCCCTGCCCTCTCTGTGCACGGCACAATGGGCCCAGTGTGCAAAGGAGACCCCTACTCGGGTGATGACCACAGCGGGCAGGGGTCTGAGGCAGGTCCACACAAAAATGCCATAAGCGCGTGGAAGTGTTCCTCCAGGGAACTGAGGTGCAGGCGGGGACCTCCCTCATACCCCCAAGGCAGGCCAGGAGCAGCTACATCTGCGTGTCACATCCCGGCAAAGGGGCCACCAGACCACTCCTCACTGCCTCGATGGAGAGACCCCCCGGGCAGTGCTGGCCAGGTGCCGCTGGACAGGAGGGCAGACACCCTGCTCCCAGGAGGGAAAGGGGAGGGTGGCCCAGCTCGGCTCCCAGATGCATCTGTAGAGTGGGGTGTGTGTGTGTGTGTGTGTTTGTGTGTGTGTCAGGGTCTCTGGAGTGTGTGTGTGTGTCAGGGCCTCTGGAGTGTGTGTGTGTCAGGGTCTCTGTGTGTGTGTGTGTCAGGGTCTCTGGAGTGTGTGTGTGTGTGTGTGGTGAGTCCGTGCCGTGTGTGGCATGTGGCTTGCGTGGTTTGTGTACATGCTCCAGGTCGCTTCTATCCTGAGGTCACAGCTCCTTCTGGTGATGCCCCTTGCCTGGTGCCCTCTTCAAGGGGATGTCCTGGCCATAGGCCTGTGTCCCCAGGAGGGGAGCAGGACACAGGCCCGCTGAGCCCCTCTGCGGTGGGCAAGTCCTCCGAGGCTGAGCCCCTCCAGGGTGAGTCTGTCCTGTCTCCCAAGTCTGAGCCCCTCGGCGGTGGGCCCGTCCTCTGAGTCTGAGCCCCTCTGTGGTGGGCCCGTCCTCTGAGTCTGAGCCCCTCTGTAGTGGGCCTGTCCTGAGTCTGAGCCCCTCCGTGGTGGGTCTATCCTGTCCTCCTAGTCTTCTTGTTTCCAGACTGGGGCGTTCTCCTGGGCTCAGAGGTGCACGGCACACAGCTTGGCCGCGTCGGAAGGGACCACGGGTGGACTTGCCATGGGAGCTGCTCTGCCAGCAGCCTGACGGCCCTCCTAGGGCAGACCAACCAAGACTGCTCCTCTCCTCCCTCAGGGAGAGTCGCTGCCAGCCCCACAGAGCCGAGACATGTCCGGTGGCTCTGGCAGTCTTGCCAATCTGGCCCGTCTCCCTCCCCATGCCCATTGCCCCAGTTACGCCATGTCGCCCATGGTTCCCGGTTCTGGGCAGCGGTTGGGGGCTAGGCCTGGCTTTCCATCGCCACCCTTCCAGGACGTCTGTTTCGCCAGAAGGCGTGGAATCCTTCAGCTGGTTCCCAATCAGGTAAGGACAAAGAGCCAGACAGGGTCCCTTGTTGAACTGGTCACTTCTGGGGGCAGCTGGGGCCCTCAGAGGGATGCGTTGCCTTGGAGACAAGGATGCTGATCTATTTACCTACTCACTTCTGCCCCCCATGAGCTGAGGGACCTCCAGGGACACTCATTCCTCTGCACTGCACACCTGCACCTGCTGGTCCGGCCCTATTCTTTGGAGGTGGCCCTGAAGCAAGGAAGAGAGAAGAGGGAGCTTGGGTGGAAAGCCGTGAGCAGACACAGGAGCTGGCGGCCACGGCTGCAGGAGTCAGAGGGGAGCCCAGACGGTGTAGCAAGGGGCACCAATGGTGTCTGCTCCCATTAGAATTCCAATCAGCCAAAGTTGACCTCAAGCTGACTGTCCTGGCTTAAGTAAGTGGGTATTTTCTCATGTAACAAGAAAGAATGGGCATTTTAGGGGCTCCATGCCCCACCAAAGACCCTGGACCTTTCGGTCTTAACAAGATTTTTTTCTTCTTGTTCTTCTTGCCTCCAAGATGGCTGCTTCACCTCCAACCATCACATCTCCACTCCAGGAAGCAGAGAAGGTGAAGGGTCTTTGTCAGCTGAAACCAACTGCTTTCCTGTAAGTTCTGCCCGTGGCTTCCCATTTCTCACCAGCAAGAAAAGGGCCACATGGCAAGAGGCTGTGAGGTGCTCTGGGAGAGGTGCGCAGTCACCTCAGACAAAACCTGTTCTCTGCGATGAGGAAGAAGGGGCGTGGGAGTTGGGAAGGCGGCTGGCAGGCTCTTTCAGAGGCAGACGCTATTAATTTAATGATTTTCCTTTTTCTTTGACACACGGAGCCAAGGCCGTCTTGGCACAAGCTGCAAGGTGCCAGCCGCAGGAAGGAGCATGATGGGAGCTGTGGTGGGGAGAAAGGAGGTATTTCCTCTAACAGTGGCCTCTGCATGCCCTCGGCCTCCCTAGACAATTCCTTCATCTCTTCCCTTAGCTGCCTCTCTGTGGCTGGGATTGTACCCGCCTATCAGCCAGGCACCTGTGAAAGGACCAGCTCACTTAGAGAGAAGCTGCCTGGTCTTACCCAAACCTCTGGCCAATCCCCTATTCCCAGGATAAGAGTGTCTTCCACAGCATCTGTGGCCCAGGGCCATCTGGCCTCTTGGTTACCACCAAGGCTGGGGAGCTCACTACCTCTATAGCATGTGTGTAGGCAGGGGAAGGAGGCAAGAGATGTGGGTAACATAAAAACCCCAGATTCCTCCTCGATGGTAGTGATCATGAAAAACATCTCCCCAAAGCCACAGAGGTTTTCAGGAAACTCCTTTCCAAGCCCTTCCTTGAGTGGAGATGGGATAGGCATGGGCAGCCCCCCAGAGTCCCCAGGGCTAAAGTGACCCTTTTGCACAGAGGAGACAGTAGAAAGGAGACAGGAGACAGTGTGTTTCAGAGAGGAGCAACCATTGCCCAAGTTCACCAGTGGAGGAATTGGAATGCGGGTCTGAGCACATCCAAAGGAAGAAAGGCAGGAAGAACAAACCACAGTCCCGCCCGAGTCAGCAACTGCCAGGACCAGGGCCCATCGAGG
The DNA here is from genome assembly GCF_029289425.2 of Pan paniscus. Classification (NCBI taxonomy): domain Eukaryota; kingdom Metazoa; phylum Chordata; class Mammalia; order Primates; family Hominidae; genus Pan; species Pan paniscus. The sequence continues at coordinate 160,024,692 of NC_073256.2, forward strand.
CTGTGCTGGCAAAGCTCCCTGGCTCCTGGCCCACCCTGTTCTCCCAGAGAATCCAGCCAGGTGTGGGGACGCCCAGGAGGGGCTGCCCGCACAGTGCGGTGTAGTGGGATTCAAGGGGGCCCCAGGGGAGAGGAGGGAGAGGTTTGGTCTGTAGTTGTGTTTGCCACTCCCCATTTTGCCCCCTTCCTGGGCAGGCAGGACTGGACTGGGCTGTGCAGTATGAGTCATTTCTGGGTTTTCTATACTATTCCACTTCTGTGTCCTTCCTTCCACCAGTACCATACAGTCATCATGGCTGCAGCTATTTAATAAGTCTTGAAATTGGGTAGACGTGTTCCTTCCACTTTATTCCGCTTTTCCAAAATTGTTTTAGCTACTCTAGTTCTTTTGCCTTTCCATACAAATTTTAGAATCACCTTGTCTGTACCTACAAAAAAAAAGAAAGAAAGAAAGAAAGAAAATCTTGCTGGGATTCTGAGAGGAATTTCTTCAAACCTGAATATCACTTTGGGGAGGATTGGCCTCTATGGTGTGTTAAGTCCTCCAATCCATGAATCTGGTATTTGTCTGCATTCACCTCATCTTCTGGGATTTCCTCCACAAGGCTTTCGTCGTGGCCATGCTTTACTAGCTTTGCAGCCAAGCATTTCATTTTTATTTCAGCAATCGTAACTTGTATTGTATTTTCGTTTCTGTTTTTCCCTTCTAGCATTTAGCAGTACAATTTATTTGTAGATGTTGATTTTTGTATCCGGCAACCTTGCTGAAACTGCCTGTTAGCTCTAGGAGTTTTATGTAGATTCTTTATTATTTTCTGCACAGATAATTGTGTCATCTGCAGACACAGACAGTTTTTTGGGTTGTTTGTGTGTTTGTTTGTTTGTTTGTTTTTGAGATGAAGTCTCACTCTGTTGACCAAGCTGGAGTGCAGTGGTGCGATCTCAGCTCACTGCAACCTCCACCTCCCAGGTTCAAGCGATTCTCCTGCTTCAGCCTCCCAAGTAGCTGGGATTACAGGCACGTGCCACCATGCCTAATTAATTTTTTTTTTTTTGTATTTTTAGTAGAGACGGGGTTTCACCATGTTGGCCAGGCTGGTCTTGAACCCCTGACCTCAGGTGGTCCACCTGTCTCAGCCTCCAAAGGTGCTGGGATTACAGGCGTAAGCCACTGCGCCCAGCTGACACAGACAGTTTTACATCTTCCTTCTCAATCTGTATGCCTATGATTTATTATTCTTGCCTCATTTTAGTGGCTAGAACTTCCATTACTATGATAAATAAGAGTTTCTGATCTCAGAAGGAAAATACCCAGTCTTTCACCAATGGCATGATGTTTGATGTAAGTTTTTTTTGTTTGTTTTTGTTTTTGTTTTTTTGTTTGTAGATGCCCTTTGTCAACTTGAGAATTTCTCCTCTATTCCTATTTTTTTCTAAGAATTTTTATCAAAAAATGTTGGGGCATCAATTGCTTTAACGTTATTATATAGCTTGTTGATATGGTGGATTTCATTGCCTGAATTTCAAATCAAGCCAGCCTTGCATCCTGAGTGAGCCCCGCTTGGTCACAGCATTTGATTACTTTTACCTGCCATTGCATTCTATTTGCTAGCATTGTGTTAGGGATTTTTGCTTCTATACTCATGAGGGTTATCAGTCTGCAGCTTTCTTTCATTTTCTTTCTTTTCTTTTGTACCGTCTTTGGTTTTGACATTGGGGTGATATTAGCATCATAAAATGAAATGGGGTGCGTTTCCTTCCTTTTCTTTTTTCTGGAACAGATTGTGTAGAATTGGCATTCACTCTTTAAACATTGGGTAGAATTATCCAGTGAAACCATATGGGCCTACAGATTTTTTTTTTTTTTTTTGGTGAGTTTTAAAATTATGAGCTGGTTTTAATTCCCTACTGGCTACTTCATGAATTAATGGGTTAAAAACCCTCCTTGACAGGTGTCCGCTTCATATTTGGATGGATCAGGATTTTTACTTTTTAGAAAAGTCCTTGACAAGTGTCCGCTTCATATTTGGATGGATCAGGATTTTTACTTTTTAGAAAAGTCCTTGACAAGTGTCCGCTTCATATTTGGATGGATCAGGATTTTTACTTTTTAGAAAAGTCCTTGACAAGTGTCTGCTTCATATTTGGATGGATCAGGATTTTTACTTTTTAGAAAAGTCCTTGACAAGTGTCCGCTTCATATTTGGATGGATCAGGATTTTCACTTTTTAGAAAAGTCCTTGACAAGTGTCCGCTTCATATTTGGATGGATCAGGATTTTTACTTTTTAGAAAAGTCCTTGACAAGTGTCCGCTTCATATTTGGATGGATCAGGATTTTTACTTTTTAGAAAAGATTTTCCCCTCACATCTCTTCCCTGGGCAATGGGGCAAGAGGCAAGCTGACTTCTCACCACCTGAAGGGTGGGCAGGAGGGCAGGGGTGCCTGGCCTGGCTCTGAGGAGGTAAGTGGGCTGGGAGGGGCTAGAGCAGGGCTTCCCACTAGGCTTTGGGCCGGCAAGTGGCTTCAACCAGAGGCTGCTGCCCCTTCCCCTGGCTGGGGGACTCCTCAGCCAGGACCATCCACCAGCTTTCTTCTGCTCTTGGCTACCCCTGCACCTTTGCGCAGGTAAATTCACCCTTCCTCTCAGTCACAGACATCACCAAGGCAGGCCCAGGCCACAGCCTCACCACACCATCCTATCTCGGCAGACGGGAAGCAGAGGCCTAAAAAAGGTTGGTTGTCCACCCGGGGTCACCGATGGTGTGTGGAGGGCAACAGTGGAAGCCTGGGTCTTTCCCCCAAGTGGCTCCTGGGGCCTTGTAGGTGTGTGGAGGGGGCTGCGGTTGTGTAACGGGCCACCACCTGGGAGGCCCTCTCTGAGGCTGGCCTCCCCGTCCTGCAGTGGACACCCAGCCCAGGAGAGCCCCCACCCATCTTGCCGCCCTGCCAGGAGGAGGTGGCTCCCACCGGGCACCCACCAGGGGACAGGCATGACTGTGTATTTCTCCCTGAGTCCGTCTTTGTGAAGCTGGATCTGGCATCCAGCAGATGACCATTTCTCCATTTGTAAACAAGACAGGCCCCCCGCCTCCACTGCCCAGATTTGAGGCATCCGCACAGGTGCCTGTCCTGGAAGGCGGGCCCCTGCGTTAAATGCACCTCCCCTGTCCATTTCTGTCAATCCCTTCCTGGGCAGGTGCTTAGAGAAGATGGTGGGGATGAACAGGAGCCCACTCAGAGGCTCCCGGGGGTGGCTTCCTGGCCTTTTCCCCAACACCAGCCCTGGGATCGACACCCACCCCTGTGGGTCTGTCCACCAGGTTTGGCCCAGACCCTGTTGGGTGAGGGCAGGGAAGTGGTGGCCCCAGTGCCTGTCTAGTGGAGGCGAGACCAGGTGTATCCACGGCAGAGTCTGAGCCCAAAGGTCAGACCACAAGCTCCAGGGCAGGGGTGGCTGGGACAGAGCCTGCACAGGAAACCAACAGGCAGTCTGGTCCTCTGCCCTTTTCTGGTCTCAGATTCCTCTCTGCTTTCCTTCATTTCCCACACAGGCAAAGGTGGAGGGAGAGTGGAGCAGGGCAGGGCAGGAAAGACCTCTCTTCCAGGAGAAGGGCCCAGGTGACCCTGCCTAGGCACGCCCGCCAGCCCCAGTGCTGGGGATGGGAGGGGAGCTCCTGCCTGAAGGTCCGGGCCCCATCCCCTGCATCCCACTCCCTCTGGTCCTCAGCTCCCTGGTCAAAGGCTGCAGCCTGCTCATCTTCCCCTGGCCTCCTGCACCCCCACCCCAGGCGCCCTTCGCCAACCACACGGCCCTCCTCTCAACACACTGCAGGGCAGGTGCCCTCAGCCCTGTGCATCCCCAACCTCCCATAAGAAGGTAGCACCAATGCCTGGGGGTGCCACGCTCGTGCTCGGGCCATGGACTCGCCTGGCCAGCCCTCGGTTCTCTGCAGAGCCTGCATGGGCCCTCCAGGGACGCCAGCACCCAGACGCCACTGACAAGGGGCTTCCATGGGGGCTGCTGGCACCAGGACTGGGTTGCACTCACCAGCTGGGACGTGAGGGTGAAGGTGGCCTTAAGGGTGGGGGCATTCAATGGGTGATCACCCAGGACCCCTCGGCTCATCCTAAGTAAGCACTGTGGGTTTTTCCTGTTATCATGACTGGCCCTGTTCTTCTGGCTAACCCACAAGTTCCCAAGGGCAGGGACCCCTCCTGACCCCTCCTGGGGAATGTAAAGGTGGAAGATAGGTGAAGGCATGGCCGAAGGCTACCCTGGGAGAGAAGCAAGTGACCTCAAGGCGCCTGGAAATGGAATTGCAGACTGGAGTACTAGATGGAGGAGAAATTCCAGGGTGGGGGCTCCAGGACAGCGGCTGTCTAGGACAGGGATGGGAGCGTGCAGGGTGCTGGGGTGATGACCCTGACCCCAGCATTGAAGGAGAGCAAAGGCAGGGCAAGGAGCAGGGCCGTCTCTGGTACCCAAGGCCCCTCCGTGCCCAGAGGAGCAACACCAGGGCGCTATGAGGGCAGAGCTAATGGGGCCGAGGCAGGTCCATGAGAGGGGAGGGCGGGGCAGGCTAAGGGCCCCAGCCTGGCAGCCCCTGCGCTAGGGGAGCCCGAGGCAGCAGGAGGGCTGTGAGCCTAGGTGGGGAGAAGGCTGCTAGGGTGGAAGGTGAGAAGGCACTCTGGGGTCTCTGGTCCAAGCGTGCACATTTCATACCTACAAATATAAAACACACACATGTTCAAAACGTTACCTCACTGATGAGGGAACCAGTAAAATGTTACAACTGGAAAGCTCAAAGCACCCCACATATGTAGGGAAGAAGAAAGCTGAAATGAATTCCCAGGTGGGATGCAGAAGGGAGCTGCCACCGGGCCATAGCCAAACGCACACCCCGGGCTCTTGCACGGGCACTCCATGGGCAGGTGCAGTCACCGGATAATGGATTTTCTACCACGGTGGACGAGGAGAGATCTCCCAGTCAATGGAAGACAGGGGCCCCTTGACAGTGGATGGCCAGGACGCTAATGCCCTGTCTGGTCTGCCCAAGCTCTTTGGCCCTTCAACTCTGCCCGGCATGGAGACCGGCCTTGGCCACTGGGATGCCTGGGACATGGCGGGCATGGCAGCCCCTGGTGGGGTGCTCTGAACAGTGCACCTGGGGACAGAAGCAGGCTTGGGGACTGTGCACTGTCACTGGGCAGGCCCCGAGGCATCTGAGGCAGGAAGTCCCCTACGGACCCCTGGGCACCAGCATCCAACAGAGCCAGTGTCCGGTGTCCAGGACCCAAGCACCACTGGACACCCTGAACGAGGGTCCTCCAATGAGGCCTGACCCAGAGAGCCCCTGAGGGCCTGAGCCCCTCGTTGCCCTCTCGTGCTCAGGTGCAGGGGGGTGCTCTCTGAGCTGAAGGGTCATCCTCCAGGGTAGGGGGCTGCAAGCAGCTGGGGCCAAGCCCCTCCTGGTCCTTTGGCCTAACCCTGAGAAAGAGCGGGGTTCAGTGGAACAAAAAGGGCCCAGCCACCGTGGGGAGAGGACCCCAGGACCATTTTCCCGGACAGCCAGCTCTGGACTGTCCATCAGGGTGCCCAGGCCAACAGAGGCCCAAAGTGTGGGGCTGCGTGGACTCCTGCGTGCAGAGGATGCCTGAGGCACAGGGCAGGCCCCCAGGGTTTGGCGAGAGTTGGGCCTGACTGATCAGCTCCAGGCGGCGTTTGGCTGGATAGATAGGAATGCAGATTTTGCCTTCCTCCTGGAAGGACTCAGGCCGAGCAGCCTCCGCATCTTTAATTCAAGCTTTGGGGGCAGGGCAGCCACCTGCCAGGACTGCTGGGGAGACGGACCCAGGAGAGAGCCATGGCCAGAGCAGGAGGAGCCACCCCCAGGAGGTGGTTCAGGCTGCAGGCAGGAGGACTTGGCTGTCTCGGGACAGCCAAGGGAAGGACAGGCTGTCTCAGGACAGGCCTGCAGCAGGATCTGGGAGCTGGGGTGCCTACTATGGGGGAATGGAGACCAGGGGTACGGCGCAGCCGCAGAGACAGCTCCTCACTCAGCTCCTTGCCAGCCCCGAGGCTCAGTCACTATTTTTGATAGGATAAACATGGAGTTGGCCCTGGGCTCCGGAAGCCCAGTTGCCGGAAGAGGGGGTGGCCGACGCTGCCGCTGGCTCCCCCAAGTGACCTAGATGGAAGAGCGCCTCCTCTGCCTTTCTGCCACAGGCTGCCTCGGGCCTCACAGGCCTCCCAGCTGACCCTGCTCCAGAGTGCAGGGCCTCTGGGTCACCGGGCCACCTGCTCAAGAGGGGAGGAAGCTGGCTGGGGATGCCCGGGCTCCTCAGTGCACCAGGGGCACCCTGTACTTGGCCCTCCCCAGCAAGATCAAGATCAGCAAATGCAGCCCCCGCCCTCCTCCTCTGGGGTTCACCTGGACCCTAACCCAGCCCTGCACCCAGGAAGAAAGCTCAGCCCGGCTGGCTGGCGTCCCTGCCCCTCCCTCCTGCAGACTCGGACAGCACCACTGCCAGCCTGAGGTGGCCATGATGAAAAATGAAGAGAAAGAGGTGAAACTCATTTGAATCATGTATTTTATTTAACACGATATATCCACCCAATATATCCCAATATTTGACCCAACATTTCCCCACGCAGGAAGCATTCCAGCCTCTGGCTGGGCGCCATCAGTATGCTGTCAGGGCTGGAGTGGGGTCTGAGAGGGAAGCATGTCCCTGGAGCCCGCCTGGTGGGGTGAGGACCCTCTTTAGAGCCTCTCTCTGCAGACCATGCCTCTGGCCCTCAGAGCCCTCCCACCCCCAGCCTGCCCTGCCTGCCCCTTAGCCGCATTCCTAAGCTCCGCACCCCTGGCCAGGCGACGGGCAGTGTGGGGGCTGAGGAGGGAGGAGTGCGGCAGCCTCGGAAGCCCAGCCAGAGACTCTCCTCGCCACCCGCACGGCTCACTGGGACTCCGGGCATGGAGATCCCGGGTGGGGGTGGACAGGAGGCCGGTGGCAGGCGGGGGCTGCTGTCAGTGCGAGGATGCTCTGCTCCAGGCTGCGGCTGTGGCTTAGTGCCAACTCCACTCGGCCCCTGCCCCCATCCTCTCTCCCCTTTGCTTACCTGCAGGTGGCTTTGGTGACTTGACAATGGCCCAAGTGCTGCCATCGCAGAGATGGGGAAACTGAGGTAAGAGGAGGCGAAGCCGAGGGCCCTGCGGGGACCTGCATCCAGCATCTGTGGGGAGCCAGTTCCTGGTGTCACCGTGTGAATCTGACCACGTCATGGGCAGTAGCTCCGACCACCCCGTTTCACTGTGGGGAGGCGGAGGCCTGGCATGGGGAGGCTGTGTGGCCAGCTCCCTCCCGCAGAGGTCAAAGGGGAGGTCAAAGGGGAGGCAGCGGGGACACAGCCCAGACCATCGTGATGGAGGCAACCCAGCCAAAGATAACAGGAGCTGAGGCCCACAGCAGTGACAGCAGAGGGTGGTAGTGACAGGGCTGTGCCCTGAGTGGGGACGCTGGATGCAGGGCAGGGATGGGTGTCTGACAGCTCTCCCTCCTCTGGACCCTGTGATTCCAACTGCAAGACCGCAAGGACCCTTCCCAAGCACCCCCCTCTCCCGGCCAACAAACCTGCGCCCCTGCCCAGGCCTGAAACCCATCTATCAAGGATGCTGCAAGGACCTCAGCCCAGTTCCCATAGCAACGCCTGGATGGTGGGGGAGGGGAGAAGAATGGAAATGCAGAGACACCAAATAAAAAACAACAACCTCACAAAATGAGCAGTCAGGGAAAGAGCTGTGGAGGGATGTCCCTGGCCCAGGCTGAGGAGGCCCCAGCAGGCACAGCCCCCATCACCACTCATGTAAATAGCACTGGCGGGCGCCAGCCACTGCACAGGGCGGGAGACACAGAGGCCAAGGAGGCAGCCCCCAAGGCCGGCACACAAGGGGCCTAGGCAGGGCTGCCAGACTCCAACAGGGAGTCCCTGGCTAGTCCCGTGGGTCTCAGCTCTAGAGAGGGGAGCAGATAGGCAGCTCTGCCCACCTAGCACTCACCTGCCCCTCTCCACGGCCGTCCCACGGGAGGAGCTGATCACGTGGGACCTTATCTGACCCATGTGTCAGCCCCACATCAGCCCCAGGGGGAGACACCCTCACCTTCCTGTTCCACCAGTGAGGAGGTGAGGCTCAGAGGGGCCACACAGTCAGGTGAAGGGGAAGGGCCACAGCCAGGCGGGCCTGGGAATCTCCACCATGCAGGGACGCTGGGGAGTCCGGCCCAGAGCAGGCAGCGTGAGGTTGTACTGGTCCCCTGCTGCCACCAAGCAAGCAACCACAAATGCAGTGGCTCAGACAGCACGCCTTTCTTGTCTCACGATTCTGTGGGTCAGGAGCCCAGCCCTGGGGCTCACTGGGCTGAAATCGAGGTGTCCGCAGCCTGCGTTTCCCTGGGAGGTTTGAGGGGAGCGTCTTCTTGCAGCTGCGGCAGGTCCAGCGGTGGTCGCCTGGCAGCACCTGCCCTGCTTCATGTCCACACCCTCTCTGACGCACCTCCCTCTCCACGAATCCTGCGGTCACCCTGGGCCA